>NW_025725892.1:0-345073 GCF_021461395.2 Schistocerca americana
CATCTCCCTAAAATTACTGGAAACAAGTTGGAGAAATAACAAACCCTTAAAAGCCTCACTACATTTGTTTGAATGTCACTTAAAGTAGAGGGCAGATCTGCAGCAAATCTGCTGCTGCCCTTTGGTCCAAAAATAAAAGAGTGTATTAAAATGTGGCCGACAGTGGTCTGTACGCTACAAGCACCACACATTAGACGGTCGTCACGCCGGATCAAAACGTCATGTATAGGAGGACTGTGGCTTATGTGAAGATGACTAAGGAGGACTGCATCCTGTCTTTGTAGCTGAAAGGAGGTATGCCATGGCCACATAGTGGGCTTTACTGTATGCAGCTTATTATCTGTCACTTTCAGTCACTCCTCCTCCCATCAACACATGACTCTGTATTGCAACAGCAAGACGATAGTATGCAGGGGGATGGCACACTTAAATAGGAGGAGGAGGACCACAACATGCCTTCTTGGCTGCTACCTCTGCCCTTTCTTTCCCCGCAATACCCATGTGCCATGGTACCCAACAGAAAGAAACCTTCCCTGGCTGAAGAGAGCATCCTGGATATTCAGGACTGCTTTATCTGCTGGGTAAAAGCATTGTAGAGAGTGAAGAGCACTCAGAGAATCAGAACAGACAAGGAATTTAACACCTGAAGCACATGCCTTCTGCTCCAGTGCCTGGAAGATCGCATATAATTTGCGTCGAAAATGGTAAAGTCTCAAGGCAGTCGGCCCTTGAGGACGCGATCAGAGAAAACAACCAAATTTAAAATTACTCTGGACCTCTGGTGTAACCGTGGTGGCAGGCAGTTAAAATCCCAGAATGGTGGTGTGTGTGTGTTCCACACCAAGTGACTCCAGCACACACTGCACACAGATCCCAAATGGCATTGTTGCTAGTGGACACTAGAGAAAATGCATTCCAGAGGTGGATGAACAACAGTATGGTATGCAGGTGAAGTCATAACTGCAAGAAACTTACAAGAGTGATGCACCATGAGAAACTTCCATCGACGAAGAGTGGCAGTTCCCCAGCCTCAGCATAGAGGCCTGTAGGCACCTGTGGCCAGTCTAATCTCCTCATGATGGATAGCGTCAATAATCTTCAGATAAGAAGGCCTTACTGACCAATAAACTGCACACATCCATAGTCTAGCCATGAATGCACAAAAGCCCTATAACACTGGAGCAGAAGTGCCCTCTGCTCCCCAAGACCTGTGGCTAAAGCACTTTATAATATTCTGGATTCTGGCTTTCAGCTCTCTCAGGTGCGGTAACCACAACAATTTGGAGTAAAAAATAAGGTCCAGAAACCTCAATGAGAGTTTAAAATTTAGAATGGTGTCCCTCATCTGCAAGTCAGGTGAATTAAAAATACAACGAGGATGATTAAAATGCACACACACACACACACACACACACACACACACACACACACACACACACACGCGCGCGCACACACACACACACACACACACACACACACACACACACACACACACACACACACACACACACACTTATCTGAAAACCCACCTTTCCAGCCCACTCCTCTAACTTCTGCACTGTAAGTTGCAACTGACTGGTCACTGTTGCAAAAGTGGAGGTGATACAGATAAAGGTATAGGTAAAATCATATGCAAACAAGTATCAGTATACAGGACTTCTTATCACAGAAGCGATACTGTTTATGGCTGTGGAAAAAGAGGACAACGTCCAAGACACTACCTTGAGGAACACAACTCTGGTGCTCAAAATGATCCAACAGCACGCCACCAACTCGAGACCTAGAAGAGCGCTTACACAGGAAGGACCATATGAAAATGGGGAGGTGGCCATGAGAGCCCCACAGATGGAGTCGCACAAGAATATTGTGTCTCCGAGTAGTGTCATACATCTTACTGATTTCAAAGAATATGTCACGACAGTGCTGTTTATGTAGGAAAACAGCCACCTCTAGTAGGGTCAGATTGTTGACAATGGACCGAAATCACCGGACTCCACACGATGGTTCATCATTTGCTCCATTCCTACACAGCTCATTAAGATGAAGATCCGGTAACTACTGGGACACATGCAGTGCTCTCCTGGTTTGAGGAGAGGTATCAGAATTGCCTCTCTCCAAAAGTTGGGAAAGTTGCTTGTCTGCCATATAAAATCAAAACATTCCAGGAGGATTTCCTGTGAAGCTGCTGGCAAATGTTAAAGCACACAGTACCGGATTTGGTTGTGACCAGGTGCAGAATCAATAGTCTCAGACAGTGCTGATTCCAGCTCCCACATGGAGAAAGGGCAGTTGTAAGACTCAGAATTGTGGTAGCTGAAGTTCAACTTGCACTTCTCTGCAGTCGCATGGTTGGGGCAAAACACTGGATCTTGGCTGGCACAGACAGTAATCACTGCAAAATGCTCTGCCATCATCTGAGCGATGTCTCCGGGCGTTGATTGGAGACGCACCTATTTCAGCACTACTGCTATCAGTGAAGAAGGGGGATGGTTGATGGACTCCAGGAATGCTTGCCATGGCCTTTTCTTGGTCTCCTTAATGACACATGGAGCCTCGGCTCTCGCAACCCAAAAGGCTGTGAAGTTGTCTGTTGTTGCTCTCCTTAATGATGCATCGAGCCCTGGCTCTCACAACGTGAAAGGCTGTGAGGTTGTCTGCTGTTGGGGTGTACTTAAACTGTCGAAGAGCTGCAAGCCTGTTCCAGATTGCTGAGCAGTGCTCACTAGTCCATCAAGGAACAGGTTGCCTCCTAAGATGACCTGAGGACTATGGGATGGATAAGTCAGTATCATGATACATCACACTGTGATGTGGTCCACCTGTTTCTGGACACTGTTGCAGTGTTCAAACGTAGCTAGCTTTTGGAGCAATAGCCAGATAGTCCTGCTGACGATCCATTTTGGTGGCTCCTGTGCAGGTAATGTTCCAGCCACTAGATGAATGCAGAGTGGGAAGTGTTCACTGAAATGAAGGTTGTCAATGACTTCCCACTGAACAGAGTCCACTAGAGCTGGAGAATTTAGAGAGAAATCAATAGCCGAAAAAGACCCAGTAGCAGCACAGAAATGAGTGGGAGTGCCTGAGTTGAGGACACACAGCTCGTGAGACATCATGAGGCTCTTCAAAACATAACCCTGAAGGCAAATAGAGGTTGAGCCCCACAAGAAATGATGGGCATTGAAATCTTCCAGTAGAAGAAATGGTCGGGAGAGTTATTCCATACAATCTATGAGAGCCTCAGAGTCTACTGTATCTTGTGGGCATAAAGTGAGCAAACAGTCATCCTCTGATACACGTGGATTTCAGCTGCAACTACTTGTAGGTCAGTAGCCAGTGGGAGATTAGAGGTCTGACGCACATTATTGACAAACACAGTGACCCCTCCCTTCTGCCTTCCCCCAGTCAGGTTGTCCTTGTGGTAAGAGGGTATACGCCTGTAGTACAGGGCCATCAGAAGTTTTAAAATGCATTTCCTGCATACACAAGCACACAGGGCATTCCTGTACCAGGAGTTTCAGTTCCTCCAGATCTGTCCTGAACCCAATAGTGTTCTGCTGTAGGATGGGTGCATCTATCATGGGTGTAGCACAATCACCCAAGAATTTTTGTCAAGGAGGGGAGCCCGCAACAGTTGGATGCTCAGCCTTGAGGCAAGATGATTGCCCTAGACTGCCATGAAGGTCCATCACCTCTGAAGAAGAGTCGAGAGAGACATCAGAGAGGATGATGTCACATCATTGGACTATGTATTTCCCATCTCCGTCAGTGGGTGCTTTTTCACCTTCAACTTTGACTTCTTTGTCTGAGGAGGATTCGGAGCCAGAACTGTGGTAATGGTAGTGGCAGTGCTGGACGATGGGCCAGACAATCTTTGGAGGAGCAAGGACCCATGCAATGTCGGCAACCATAGCCTTTTCTGATGTTCTTGGGGGAGGGACAGACTTCAATATAACTGCAGCAGCACTAGTGAATTGACAAATGCAGGTACTAGTACTGCCAGTAGTAACATCAATTCATGTAACAGTATTGGATTTCTGCACTGGCTGTTTAGGAACTTAAGCAAACAAGGTAGTGACTGTTTGGGGCAACATGGCCTTGTACATCTCTTTGGCCTCACCATAGTAGATGTACTTCATAGTCTTAACCTTTTGTATCTTTTGTTCTTCAAGATACATGCTGCAGTCACAACTCCAGCCAGGCTGAATCCCAGTGCAATTCACAGACTTCAAAGGAGGTGAACAAGTGACTCCTTCATGGGCAACCTTACCAAATTTGTCACAATTGATATCTCCATGACACTCAAGAGTAGTATCACCACACCACTGGTATTTAAAAGAGCGCATTGGGTTTGGGACATAAGGCCTCATGCTTAGGTAAACAAAACCTGCCTTAATGTGCTCAAGAAGTTTCGTGCTATTGAATGTCACGATAAAGGAGATGGATTTCAGAAGATCCCCATCTACCCTCTTCACAAAGTTTTGCACGTATGTCAATTATACCTTCTGGAGCCCACTCATCGTTCAATTCCTCCTTGGGAACATCCCCCAGATCACTGCATGTCCTAACATGTTTGCTGTAATTCAAGGTGGTGTGTATCTCAGTTTAAATAGCATGTTCCCGAAGGCATTGAGCTTTCTCCAGGATCTTAACTTGTTGGGAACTAGAAGTTTCTACCAGCAGTGACCAATAACACAATTGCTTGACTAATTTTAAAGTGCTAGTAATGCCTTCTAAGCCTTTATGAATATAGAAAGGCAAAACTTTATTGAAGCTATCCTCTTTCCTTTCCAGTATTAAAGACATTCTGATTACCAGCATCCATTCTGTTACTACAGACAAAATTTTTGGAAGGAACTCCTGAGCCAGGAGGACTGGCTACACGAGCCCCCTCATTTTATTGGATGTTAGTACCTACCAGCGGCCCACCCTTTCCACTGGGAGGAGGACAGAATTTTGAAGGTTCTATCAAGCAGCTAGGGAAAGAAAAGTCTATCTGGATAGAGCCCTGTGTGTCTAGGTAGGCCTTATGTAACTCCAGGTTCCCCAGAGGTTGCCCACTAATGACTGTTTCACATCAACAGCCATGCATCTCATCAGCATGCAGCACGTCTTGAGATTGGAGGTTTTTTATAGAGGTTTTGGCCATCCTCACAATCTGGACGGTCAAGCTAAGATCCCCATTCCCTGTCACACACAATGTTCCACCATCACACCACATGGTGGTCACTGAAGCATGCCCAGAGCTTACGGTGAAAAGAGGACTGGCGGGTACTTACCATTCCCCAGGGTGGCCAAGCCTGTATCCAGCAAATGAATGCTGGGCCCTTGAGGACGAAGGTTTATATAGTAGAAATTGGTGAAGTGCAGCAGCAGGAAGGACAGGTTTCTGGTTATGTGAGTACTGGGATCTCAAAACAAAACCAGATACATATAATGCAGGAGTAGGCCTCACAATGAACAAGAAAACATGAATCCAGATAAACTACCATGAAGCACATAGTAAATTCGTTGCCACTGCCAAGATTGACACAAAACCAAGACCAATGACAGAAAAAATATATATGCCTACCAACTAAAAATGTATCCGAGAGATTGAAAGAGTATATGACGAAAAACGAGATTTTATTCAGTCTGCTAAGAGAAATGCGATGGCTTGACTACTACAATCTTAATAATGAAATTGCAGAAATCATGACTGGGTTGACAAACAATAGACGCAAGTAGCAACTACCCAGTCCACTTGCAAAGTGATAGTTACAGACCATTAAATAATATCAGGTACACAACTTACTTTGTGTCAGATTTTCAATCTCTTTCGGCACACTTTTTTCACGTGATGATGGGTTGTCATCTGCAGCACCTGTGGATTTGTAGCGAACTTAGAAACTCTGCAAAAAACTGTTGAAAGCAGTCTATCTAAATACAATACAAACATACACTTACATATTAAAAACAATACAATAAACCAACAGTAGAAAGTTGGAACACACACACATACTACATGGGAAAAGGAATGGAGAAGAATCTAGTAATATAGTGAAGGAAGGGGCTGAAAAAGAGTCCCAATATAGACTGCATGAGGGAGGAATGCATACCAGCAATAGTGAGGGATGGGAATAAGTAGGGCTGGGCAGATACACACCTGGGGGGAGGGGGGAGGGGGGAGGGAGGGGGGGGGGGGGGAATGACTGCAGAATTATGACTAGGTCAACAAACAATAGATGTAATTAGCAACTACCCAGTCGGCTTGCAAAGCCATAGTTACAGACCATCAGATAACTTCAGGTACACAACTTACTTTGTGTCAGATTTTCAATCTCTTTTGACACACTTTTTTCACGCAAAGATGGCTGGACATCTGCAGCACCTGTGGATTTGTAACACACTTAGAAACTCTGCAAAAAACTATTGAAAGCAATCTATCTAAAGACAATACAAACATACACTTACATATTGAAAAGAACATAATAAACCAACAGTAGAAGGTTGGAACAAAACCATACTACACATGGAAAAGGAATGGAGAAGGCTCTAATGATATAGTGAAGGAAGGGGCTGGAAAAGAGTCCCAATATGGACAGCACAAGGGAGGAAAACATACCAGCAATGGTAAGGGATGGGAATAAGTAGGGCTGGAAGGATACATGCCTAGCGTGCGCGCGCACGCACTCTCTCTCTCTCTCTCTCTCTCTCTCTCACTCACTCACTCACTCACTCACTCACACACACATACACACACACACACACACACCCACACACACAGAGAGAGAGAGAGAGATTGATTTTTTTTTGGGGGGGGGGGGGGGGGGGGGGGGAGAGATTGTGGAGATAGGAGTGAGTGGGGAAAAACTTAGAGGTGTGTGTGTTGGGGGAGGGGGGGGGGGGATAAGCCAGGTAAGTGTCAGCCAATTCCAGGGAACCTGGTGTAGGGTAGAATGGATCAGCCATTTTCTTGCAGGGTGGGGGTGGGGGGAGGACTGAGAGAATGGAAGGAGCAATTTGGGGGGAGGGGGGGGCTGGGTAATCAGGTGAGATGTCTTGAGCAAGGGAAATGGGGTTGGGGGTCCGAGTCAAAGAGATGGGAACTTCAAATTGCACTTATTGTAAAAACATACACTGTTTTCATAATTTCAGTATTGACTCACACACACAAGCTTGTGACCATCACCAAATTTCATCAACCGTTTCAGTGTTAAGGAAATAAACCCAACAAACCATTGCTTGTAACACTGTGGCATGGCTTGTGTGTGCCACTTACATAGTTACACATGCAGCAGGTTCAACCATTTCGGCGGGCATTCTATGGAGAGATTCTTTATGATGGTCAGCAACTTTCTTGGTGGTTGCAGGAATAACAGTATGTATGACTAACGGACTTAACAGTAGCCAACATGGCCCTGCTGTGTCTGTAGCACAGCACAGCTGAATACAAAGGAGTACAGCAGCTGTTTTATTTCCTGGGGACAAGCAGCTCTACTATGTAGTTTGTTCTGGCGTAACCATAAGCACTGGAACGACGACAAAGAACGGAAGACCAGAGAAGGCGCTAAAACGACGTCAGCCAATGGTGTGCAGATTAGGACTGCACCACAACAGGAGCACCCTTGAGCCGAAGTGGACGTAAGCGCCCCTCCTGCCAGCCTCGGTCGCTCAGATCGGCTCTCTATATGGGCATTAGTGGACAGTATAGAGTTGTAGACCGGCACTCCCAGATCAGTTATCAGTGTTGTGTGTCAACTTGCAGGAAACTTTTGTATAGCAATAACTTGGACTTATGTTGTAGGTCGCCCATCGTTTGCGACACCATTGTCAATACAAGTTAAGTATTGTCAATTTGCTTCATAGAAATAAAACTTCTAATGTTATTTGCCTGGATTATTGTATAGCATTCCGAGAACACAGCATTCCTTAGGCACCCTCTATACGAGATGAGTGGGCAAGACCCAACAACTTGCAACAAGTCTTCAAGCGAGCTACGTGCCAACAGCCACAGAAATATGTATGTTTTTTGTGCTGGCACTTTCATTCTCTCGTCTTTACTTTGGAGGAGCACATATTGCTCTAACAGCTTCTTCTCGTTTTTGCTGATCAGTGTTTTCAGGTGGGTGCTGTAGAAAATTTCTTTGATTTTGAAATTATTTAGATTGCTTGCCTATTAATTTTTTACATTTGTGTCCTCCAATATGCCCACTAATCCTGTCCCACCCCCTGCTGAAGCGCCACAGCCGCAAGCGTTAGATGCCATTCCTGCACTACTCAACACGGTGCAGCAACTACTGGCCAAGGCTGCACACCCGACAGAAGCACCGCCTACTGCAGTTGCTACACCACCTTTATGACAGTTTCATGACCAAGAAGAGAATGGCTTGAGTGGTTATCACAGAAGGTAGAATGCACATTAGGACAAAGGGACAGGAGGGACGAAAGGAGAAGAGATGAGGAAGAATACACGAAGGGCGAAGGGGCAGGCAAGAAGATGAAGACAATCATAACATTTTACTGGTAAAGATTCTATTTATAAATTCACCATGCTCATTTCAGAATGACATGCAATTGCTATAAAGATTATATGTGCGGAGTGCTTTCCCACATACATATGTAGTATTTCAGTATCATAATTTCCACAGACACATAATTAAAAAATAGCTAGTACCAATTTCATGAGTTGTTCCAAAAACAACGAAGGATTTCTCCTGAGATGGAAGTTATTTTATTTTATGTCGCTTGACTAATGCGATCTTAATAACGAAATTTCAGAAATTCCGAACAGGTTTAATAACACTAGATGCAATGGGCTAGCACATTGTCTACTTGCATAATAATCACAGTTCACCAAATTATTTCAAGTGTACAACATACTGTCTATCATAGCTTCAGTCTCTCTCGTCACACTAAGTGATCTTGTAAAAGGAGACGCGCGGATGTCTACAGAACCTACAAATTTGTAAAAAAATTAGTAAAGCAATAGACACATCAACTTCACAGAAACTGAATAAGAAACCAAGAGTACAAGGAAAATAAATACGAACACACTTGAGAAGTACGAAATAATAGTGGACCAGAAGCGAGCAAAAGAAGCCCAGAGAGAAGAATAAGAGGGTGAAACATGTTTCAGCCAAAAGGGAGATGGGAGAATGTGGGAGTGGGAGGATATGCCTGAAGAGTGGGAGGAGATAGAACAGAATTGGCAAGTACAGGGAAAAGTGCAGAATGAAAGGGGATATGAAGAATGAGGAAAAATGGAGTAGGTAGAGAGACCTGATCTGTGGATCCTGAGAAAAAGAAGAGTGTGAGAGTGGGGTGGGCTGGGAGAGCGGTGGCATGGGCAGGGCAGTGTGGGAGAGTGGTGGCATGGGCAGGGCAGTGTGGGAGGGTGGGGCAAGAGTTGGCCCAGGCTGGTTCTTGGGGCAGGGCAGGGCTAGAGGTAGCATGACAGGACAGCATTGGTGGGAGTAACATGAGGGGAAGCATGGGTGGGAGGCCAAGTGGTGGCAGGAAAGGTTATTGGGGCCAAATGAGGCAAGGGTGGGAAGGGAAACTGGGGCACGAGAGGCTTGGGTGGAATGGGAAAGTGGGGGCAGGGACCAATTGTAAGGTCAGGGCGAGGCATAGAGGGTGGCCTGGTTAATTAGGTGCAGGGAGGTTGAGCTGGGATATTGGGGGCAGGGCAGGGTGGGATGGCGAGGCTGTAAGGGGACAGCAGGGCAACGCAGGCCGACAACAGCACCGCAGGGTGGCGTGGGTCATGGACAGGACGACTGGTCGGCGTGGGCCACAGATGGGATGGCTGGGCGAGTGAGGCGGGCACTGTACAGGACTGCTGGGCGGTGTGGGCCGGGGACAGAAAGACTGGGCCATGGATGGGAAGGACGTGTGGGGTAGGTTAGGGACAGCTAGGTAGTATGAGGGTGGTATGGAGGAAGTTAGGTGTTAAGCATGTGGGGTGGGATGGGGAAGGTGTGTGCTGTGTGGAGAGTTCTAGGTGGGTATGGTGTAGGGTGCTTTGGGAAATTGGGGTTGGGGGCAGGGTGAGCAATGAGCATGCATGTTGCCTGTTAGCACTGATAAGTGCAGATCATCAAATAATTTCAGCTATACAACTTACCGCCTGTCTCAAATTCAGGCTCTCTCTTCACAGTAACTGTTCCTTTAAATGGAGCGGAGCGGTTATCTGGAACTCCTGTGGATTTGGAACAAAATTGGAAATGAAATATACAGATACACTTAATGGTAGAAACTTATCCAGAAACCAACAGTACAAAGGTAAGTACATACACATACGAAAATAAATTAAAATCGCTCAAAAGAGGAAAGGCCACTGGACCTGATGGGATACCAGTTGATTTTACACAGAGTACGCGAAGGAATTTGTCCCCCTTCTTGCAGCGGTGTACCACAGGTCTCTAGAAGAGCGTAGAATTCCAAAAGATTGAAAAAGGGCACAGGTCATCCCCGTTTTCAAGAAGGGACGTCGAACAGATGTGCAGAACTATAGACCTATATCTCTAACGTCGATCAGTCGTAGAATTTTGGAACAAGTATTATGTTCGAATATAATGACTTTTCTAGAGACTAGAAATCTACTCAGCAAGAATCAGCATTGGTTTCAAAAAAGATGATCGTGTGAAACCCAGCTCACGCTATTCATCCACGAGACCCAGAGGGCCATAGACATGGCTTCCCAGGTACATGTCGTGTCGATATTCCATAGACTGACGTTTTGTCTCCTGTCACAATTGAATGGAGAAAGGCATCACCTTCATTCTCATAACATGAGAGGAGTTCCTGGGAAATTTCAAGTCTGTGCACTTTCATTCCAGTAGTCAGCATCTGGGGTACCAATCGTACACGAATCTTCCGATAGCCAAGCAAAGCAATAATGTGACCCACACATTCTTGTGAAATGCCAATTGCGCTTGCAATTTCTCTCTGAGTGATACAACGATCATCCTGAATCAATCTGTCAAGATTTTGCTTGTGAAACTCGGTGGCTGCTGTCACAGGATGTCCAACTCTTTATTTGTCATGCAGGTCACATGTTCCCACCTCAGCATCTTTAAAGTTACTCGCCCAAAGACGTACACTACTCACATCAATACAATCATTATAAACTGATGAATCTCGTTTGGGGTGACACCTTCTGCTGTCAAGAATTCAATGACTGCACGTTGTTTAAATCGCACTGACCGACAGTTTGCGCAGGGGTCTATACTTTACACTGTAACAACACAACCATTCAATGCTAAGGCTTCCCGCCAACTGGAGTTGTAGAGAAGAGGTTACAGAACATACCAATGCTGCCAACTGTTGGAGAGTTATGAAGGTGGAGGCATTACTTTTCAGTCAACTCTCTTAGTTTATTCTATAATTAATGTATCACAAATTGAACACAAATTAGAAATGTCTTTAAAACAGTACAAAATCATTATGAAACTAATTTTGATTATTATCAATTAAGCAAAGCTGTTCTAGTGATACCAAATGAGTAATTTTTAATAACATTTCGTGTTAAGAGAATATCATGATTTCCATTGAATGCTCATTCTTAAGATATGAGCTGGGACTATACATACATTACAAAAGATTATTTTACATGTCAAAACCAATGCATTTCTTGCTTTAGGTTTAAAAACACATTGTGTCTTTAAACACAGCAAAATTAAAGGTCAACAACTAATTTCAAGAACACAACTTACCACCTTTTATATCTTCAGTCCGTGCTGTAACACTAACTGATGCCCTAGATGGTGGTTGGCGGACATCTCCAGTATCTGTGGATATGTAACAAAATTTTAAACACTGCAAATGTTGAACTCTTTCTAAACAAATAAACATAACAGAGAGATCTACTTAAAAAAATATATATCAAATGCAAAAGAAGGGTAAAAGCATAAACAGTGACATGAAGGAAAATGAAAATGAAATAGGTTAGTTAGCAGAGGACATGCTGAGCAATCTCGTTGTGTGGTGAAATGAGTACAAAAAGAAAGGTACAATGCACATTAGGACAAAGGGACAGGAGGCACGAAAGGAGAAGAGATGAGGAAGAAAACAGGAAGGGCGAAGGGGCAGGCAAGAAGATGAAGACAATCATAACATTTTACTGGTAAAGATTCTATTTATAAATTCACCATGCTCATTTCAGAATGACATGCAATTGCTATAAAGATTATATGTGCGGAGTGCTTTCCCACATACATATGTAGTATTTCAGTATCATAATTTCCACAGACACATAATTAAAAAATAGCTAGTACCAATTTCATGAGTTGTTCCAAAAACAACGAAGGATTTCTCCTGAGATGGAAGTTATTTTATTTTATGTCGCTTGACTAATGCGATCTTAATAATGAAATTTCAGAAATTCCGAACAGGTTTAATAACACTAGATGCAATGGGCTAGCACATTGTCTACTTACATAATAATCACAGTTCACCAAATTATTTCAAGTGTACAACTTACTGTCTATCATAGCTTCAGTCTCTCTCGTCACACTAAGTGATCTTGTAAAAGGAGACTCGCGGATGTCTACAGAACCTACAAATTTGTAAAAAAATTAGTAAAGCAATAGACACATCAACTTCACAGAAACTGAATAAGAAACCAAGAGTACAAGGAAAATAAATACGAACACACTTGAGAAGTACGAAATAATAGTGGACCAGAAGCGAGCAAAAGAAGCCCAGAGAGAAGAATAAGAGGGTGAAACATGTTTCAGCCAAAAGGGAGATGGGAGAATGTGGGAGTGGGAGGATATGCCTGAAGAGTGGGAGGAGATAGAACAGAATTGGCAAGTACAGGGAAAAGTGCAGAATGAAAGGGGATATGAAGAATGAGGAAAAATGGAGTAGGTAGAGAGACCTGATCCGTGGATCCTGAGAAAAAGAAGAGTGTGAGAGTGGGGTGGGCTGGGAGAGCGGTGGCATGGGCAGGGCAGTGTGGGAGAGTGGTGGCATGGGCAGGGCAGTGAGGGAGCGTGGGGCAAGAGTTGGCCCAGGCTGGTTCTTGGGGCAGGGCAGGGCTAGAGGTAGCATGACAGGACAGCATTGGTGGGAGTAACATGAAGGGAAGCATGGGTGGGAGGCCAAGTGGTGGCAGGAAAGGTTATTGGGGCCAAATGAGGCAAGGATGGGAAGGGAAACTGGGGCACGAGAGGCTTGGGTGGAATGGGAAAGTGGGGGCAGGGACCAATTGTAAGGTCAGGGCGAGGCATAGAGCGTGGCCTGGTTAATTAGGTGCAGGGAGGTTGAGCTGGGATATTGGGGGCAGGGCAGGGTGGGATGGCGAGGCTGTAAGGGGACAGCAGGGCAACGCAGGCCGACAACGGCACCGCAGGGTGGCGTGGGTCATGGACAGGACGACTGGTCGGCGTGGGCCACAGATGGGATGGCTGGGCGAGTGAGGCGGGCACTGTACAGGACTGCTGGGCGGTGTGGGCCGGGGACAGAAAGACTGGACCATGGATGGGAAGGACGTGTGGGGTAGGTTAGGGACAGCTAGGTAGTATGGGGGTGGTATGGAGGAAGTTAGGTGTTAAGCATGTGGGGTGGGATGGGGAAGGTGTGTGCTGTGTGGAGAGTTCTAGGTGGGTATGGTGTAGGGTGCTTTGGGAAATTGGGGTTGGGGGCAGGGTGAGCAATGAGCATGCATGTTGCCTGTTAGCACTGATAAGTGCAGATCATCAAATAATTTCAGCTATACAACTTACTGCCTGTCTCAAATTCAGGCTCTCTCTTCACAGTAACTGTTCCTTTAAATGGAGCGGAGCGGTTATCTGGAACTCCTGTGGATTTGGAACAAAATTGGAAATGAAATATACAGATACACTTAATGGTAGAAACTTATCCAGAAACCAACAGTACAAAGGTAAGTACATACACATACGAAAATAAATTAAAATCGCTCAAAAGAGGAAAGGCCACTGGACCTGATGGGATACCAGTTGATTTTACACAGAGTACGCGAAGGAATTTGCCCCCCTTCTTGCAGCGGTGTACCACAGGTCTCTAGAAGAGCGTAGAATTCCAAAAGATTGAAAAAGGGCACAGGTCATCCCCGTTTTCAAGAAGGGACGTCGAACAGATGTGCAGAACTATAGACCTATATCTCTAACGTCGATCAGTCGTAGAATTTTGGAACAAGTATTATGTTCGAATATAATGACTTTTCTAGAGACTAGAAATCTACTCAGCAAGAATCAGCATTGGTTTCAAAAAAGATGATCGTGTGAAACCCAGCTCACGCTATTCATCCACGAGACCCAGAGGGCCATAGACATGGCTTCCCAGGTACATGTCGTGTCGATATTCCATAGACTGACGTTTTGTCTCCTGTCACAATTGAATGGAGAAAGGCATCACCTTCATTCTCATAACATGAGAGGAGTTCCTGGGAAATTTCAAGTCTGTGCACTTTCATTCCAGTAGTCAGCATCTGGGGTACCAATCGTACACGAATCTTCCGATAGCCAAGCAAAGCAATAATGTGACCCACACATTCTTGTGAAATGCCAATTGCGCTTGCAATTTCTCTCTGAGTGATACAACGATCATCCTGAATCAATCTGTCAAGATTTTGCTTGTGAAACTCGGTGGCTGCTGTCACAGGATGTCCAACTCTTTATTTGTCATGCAGGTCACATGTTCCCACCTCAGCATCTTTAAAGTTACTCGCCCGAAGACGTACACTACTCACATCAATACAATCATTATAAACTGATGAATCTCGTTTGGGGTGACACCTTCTGCTGTCAAGAATTCAATGACTGCACGTTGTTTAAATCGCACTGACCGACAGTTTGCGCAGGGGTCTATACTTTACACTGTAACAACACAACCATTCAATGCTAAGGCTTCCCGCCAACTGGAGTTGTAGAGAAGAGGTTACAGAACATACCAATGCTGCCAACTGTTGGAGAGTTATGAAGGTGGAGGCATTACTTTTCAGTCAACTCTCTTAGTTTATTCTATAATTAATGTATCACAAATTGAACACAAATTAGAAATGTCTTTAAAACAGTACAAAATCATTATGAAACTAATTTTGATTATTATCAATTAAGCAAAGCTGTTCTAGTGATACCAAATGAGTAATTTTTAATAACATTTCGTGTTAAGAGAATATCATGATTTCCATTGAATGCTCATTCTTAAGATATGAGCTGGGACTATACATACATTACAAAAGATTATTTTACATGTCAAAACCAATGCATTTCTTGCTTTAGGTTTAAAAACACATTGTGTCTTTAAACACAGCAAAATTAAAGGTCAACAACTAATTTCAAGAACACAACTTACCACCTTTTATATCTTCAGTCCGTGCTGTAACACTAACTGATGCCCTAGATGGTGGTTGGCGGACATCTCCAGTATCTGTGGATATGTAACAAAATTTTAAACACTGCAAATGTTGAACTCTTTCTAAACAAATAAACATAACAGAGAGATCTACTTAAAAAAATATATATCAAATGCAAAAGAAGGGTAAAAGCATAAACAGTGACATGAAGGAAAATGAAAATGAAATAGGTTAGTTAGCAGAGGACATGCTGAGCAATCTCGTTGTGTGGTGAAATGAGTACAAAAAGAAAGGTACAATGCACATTAGGACAAAGGGACAGGAGGCACGAAAGGAGAAGAGATGAGGAAGAAAACAGGAAGGGCGAAGGGGCAGGCAAGAAGATGAAGACAATCGTAACATTTTACTGGTAAAGATTCTATTTATAAATTCACCATGCTCATTTCAGAATGACATGCAATTGCTATAAAGATTATATGTGCGGAGTGCTTTCCCACATACATATGTAGTATTTCAGTATCATAATTTCCACAGACACATAATTAAAAAATAGCTAGTACCAATTTCATGAGTTGTTCCAAAAACAACGAAGGATTTCTCCTGAGATGGAAGTTATTTTATTTTATGTCGCTTGACTAATGCGATCTTAATAACGAAATTTCAGAAATTCCGAACAGGTTTAATAACACTAGATGCAATGGGCTAGCACATTGTCTACTTGCATAATAATCACAGTTCACCAAATAATTTCAAATGTACAACTTACTGTCTATCATAGCTTCAGTCTCTCTCGTCACACTAAGTGATCTTGTAAAAGGAGACGCGCGGATGTCTACAGAACCTACAAATTTGTAAAAAAATTAGTAAAGCAATAGACACATCAACTTCACAGAAACTGAATAAGAAACCAAGAGTACAAGGAAAATAAATACGAACACACTTGAGAAGTACGAAATAATAGTGGACCAGAAGCGAGCAAAAGAAGCCCAGAGAGAAGAATAAGAGGGTGAAACATGTTTCAGCCAAAAGGGAGATGGGAGAATGTGGGAGTGGGAGGATATGCCTGAAGAGTGGGAGGAGATAGAACAGAATTGGCAAGTACAGGGAAAAGTGCAGAATGAAAGGGGATATGAAGAATGAGGAAAAATGGAGTAGGTAGAGAGACCTGATCCGTGGATCCTGAGAAAAAGAAGAGTGTGAGAGTGGGGTGGGCTGGGAGAGCGGTGGCATGGGCAGGGCAGTGTGGGAGAGTGGTGGCATGGGCATGGCAGTGTGGGAGGGTGGGGCAAGAGTTGGCCCAGGCTGATTCTTGGGGCAGGGCAGGGCTAGAGGTAGCATGACAGGACAGCATTGGTGGGAGTAACATGAAGGGAAGCATGGGTGGGAGGCCAAGTGGTGGCAGGAAAGGTTATTGGGGCCAAATGAGGCAAGGATGGGAAGGGAATCTGGGGCACGAGAGGCTTGGGTGGAATGGGAAAGTGGGGGCAGGGGCCAATTGTAAGGTCAGGGCGAGGCATAGAGGGTGGCCTGGTTAATTAGGTGCAGGGAGGTTGAGCTGGGATATTGGGGGCAGGGCAGGGTGGGATGGCGAGGCTGTAAGGGGACAGCAGGGCAACGCAGGCCGACAACGGCACCGCAGGGTGGCGTGGGTCATGGACAGGACGACTGGTCGGCGTGGGCCACAGATGGGATGGCTGGGCGAGTGAGGCGGGCACTGTACAGGACTGCTGGGCGGTGTGGGCCGGGGACAGAAAGACTGGGCCATGGATGGGAAGGACGTGTGGGGTAGGTTAGGGACAGCTAGGTAGTATGGGGGTGGTATGGAGGAAGTTAGGTGTTAAGCATGTGGGGTGGGATGGGGAAGGTGTGTGCTGTGTGGAGAGTTCTAGGTGGGTATGGTGTAGGGTGCTTTGGGAAATTGGGGTTGGGGGCAGGGTGAGCAATGAGTATGCATGTTGCCTGTTAGCACTGATAAGTGCAGATCATCAAATAATTTCAGCTATACAACTTACCGCCTGTCTCAAATTCAGGCTCTCTCTTCACAGTAACTGTTCCTTTAAATGGAGCGGAGCGGTTATCTGGAACTCCTGTGGATTTGGAACAAAATTGGAAATGAAATATACAGATACACTTAATGGTAGAAACTTATCCAGAAACCAACAGTACAAAGATAAGTTCATACACATACGAAAATAAATTAAAATCGCTCAAAAGAGGAAAGGCCACTGGACCTGATGGGATACCAGTTGATTTTACACAGAGTACACGAAGGAATTTGCCCCCCTTCTTGCAGCGGTGTACCACAGGTCTCTAGAAGAGCGTAGAATTCCAAAAGATTGAAAAAGGGCACAGGTCATCCCCGTTTTCAAGAAGGGACGTCGAACAGATGTGCAGAACTATAGACCTATATCTCTAACGTCGATCAGTTGTAGAATTTTGGAACAAGTATTATGTTCGAATATAATGACTTTTCTAGAGACTAGAAATCTACTCAGCAAGAATCAGCATTGGTTTCAAAAAAGACGATCGTGTGAAACCCAGCTCACGCTATTCATCCACGAGACCCAGAGGGCCATAGACATGGCTTCCCAGGTACATGTCGTGTCGATATTCCATAGACTGACGTTTTGTCTCCTGTCACAATTGAATGGAGAAAGGCATCACCTTCATTCTCATAACATGAGAGGAGTTCCTGGGAAATTTCAAGTCTGTGCACTTTCATTTCAGTAGTCAGCATCTGGGGTACCAATCGTACACGAATCTTCCGATAGCCAAGCAAAGCAATAATGTGACCCACACATTCTTGTGAAATGCCAATTGCGCTTGCAATTTCTCTCTGAGTGATACAACGATCATCCTGAATCAATCTGTCAAGATTTTGCTTGTGAAACTCGGTGGCTGCTGTCACAGGATGTCCAACTCTTTATTTGTCATGCAGGTCACATGTTCCCACCTCAGCATCTTTAAAGTTACTCGCCCGAAGACGTACACTACTCACATCAATACAATCATTATAAACTGATGAATCTCGTTTGGGGTGACACCTTCTGCTGTCAAGAATTCAATGACTGCACGTTGTTTAAATTGCACTGACCGACAGTTTGCGCAGGGGTCTATACTTTACACTGTAACAACACAACCATTCAATGCTAGGGCTTCCCGCCAACTGGAGTTGTAGAGAAGAGGTTACAGAACATACCAATGCTGCCAACTGTTGGAGAGTTATGAAGGTGGAGGCATTACTTTTCAGTCAACTCTCTTAGTTTATTCTATAATTAATGTATCACAAATTGAACACAAATTAGAAATGTCTTTAAAACAGTACAAAATCATTATGAAACTAATTTTGATTATTATCAATTAAGCAAAGCTGTTCTAGTGATACCAAATGAGTAATTTTTAATAACATTTCGTGTTAAGAGAATATCATGATTTCCATTGAATGCTCATTCTTAAGATATGAGCTGGGACTATACATACATTACAAAAGATTATTTTACATGTCAAAACCAATGCATTTCTTGCTTTAGGTTTAAAAACACATTGTGTCTTTAAACACAGCAAAATTAAAGGTCAACAACTAATTTCAAGAACACAACTTACCACCTTTTATATCTTCAGTCCGTGCTGTAACACTAACTGATGCCCTAGATGGTGGTTGGCGGACATCTCCAGTATCTGTGGATATGTAACAAAATTTTAAACACTGCAAATGTTGAACTCTTTCTAAACAAATAAACATAACAGAGAGATCTACTTAAAAAAATATATATCAAATGCAAAAGAAGGGTAAAAGCATAAACAGTGACATGAAGGAAAATGAAAATGAAATAGGTTAGTTAGCAGAGGACATGCTGAGCAATCTCGTTGTGTGGTGAAATGAGTACAAAAAGAAAGGTACAATGCACATTAGGACAAAGGGACAGGAGGCACGAAAGGAGAAGAGATGAGGAAGAAAACAGGAAGGGCGAAGGGGCAGGCAAGAAGATGAAGACAATCATAACATTTTACTGGTAAAGATTCTATTTATAAATTCACCATGCTCATTTCAGAATGACATGCAATTGCTATAAAGATTATATGTGCGGAGTGCTTTCCCACATACATATGTAGTATTTCAGTATCATAATTTCCACAGACACATAATTAAAAAATAGCTAGTACCAATTTCATGAGTTGTTCCAAAAACAACGAAGGATTTCTCCTGAAATGGAAGTTATTTTATTTTATGTCGCTTGACTAATGCGATCTTAATAACGAAATTTCAGAAATTCCGAACAGGTTTAATAACACTAGATGCAATGGGCTAGCACATTGTCTACTTGCATAATAATCACAGTTCACCAAATAATTTCAAATGTACAACTTACTGTCTATCATAGCTTCAGTCTCTCTCGTCACACTAAGTGATCTTGTAAAAGGAGACGCGCGGATGTCTACAGAACCTACAAATTTGTAAAAAAATTAGTAAAGCAATAGACACATCAACTTCACAGAAACTGAATAAGAAACCAAGAGTACAAGGAAAATAAATACGAACACACTTGAGAAGTACGAAATAATAGTGGACCAGAAGCGAGCAAAAGAAGCCCAGAGAGAAGAATAAGAGGGTGAAACATGTTTCAGCCAAAAGGGAGATGGGAGAATGTGGGAGTGGGAGGATATGCCTGAAGAGTGGGAGGAGATAGAACAGAATTGGCAAGTACAGGGAAAAGTGCAGAATGAAAGGGGATATGAAGAATGAGGAAAAATGGAGTAGGTAGAGAGACCTGATCTGTGGATCCTGAGAAAAAGAAGAGTGTGAGAGTGGGGTGGGCTGGGAGAGCGGTGGCATGGGCAGGGCAGTGTGGGAGAGTGGTGGCATGGGCAGGGCAGTGTGGGAGGGTGGGGCAAGAGTTGGCCCAGGCTGGTTCTTGGGGCAGGGCAGGGCTAGAGGTAGCATGACAGGACTGCATTGGTGGGAGTAACATGAAGGGAAGCATGGGTGGGAGGCCAAGTGGTGGCAGGAAAGGTTATTGGGGCCAAATGAGGCAAGGATGGGAAGGGAAACTGGGGCACGAGAGGCTTGGGTGGAATGGGAAAGTGGGGGCAGGGACCAATTGTAAGGTCAGGGCGAGGCATAGAGGGTGGCCTGGTTAATTAGGTGCAGGGAGGTTGAGCTGGGATATTGGGGGCAGGGCAGGGTGGGATGGCGAGGCTGTAAGGGGACAGCAGGGCAACGCAGGCCGACAACGGCACCGCAGGGTGGCGTGGGTCATGGACAGGACGACTGGTCGGCGTGGGCCACAGATGGGATGGCTGGGCGAGTGAGGCGGGCACTGTACAGGACTGCTGGGCGGTGTGGGCCGGGGACAGAAAGACTGGGCCATGGATGGGAAGGACGTGTGGGGTAGGTTAGGGACAGCTTGGTAGTATGGGGGTGGTATGGAGGAAGTTAGGTGTTAAGCATGTGGGGTGGGATGGGGAAGGTGTGTGCTGTGTGGAGAGTTCTAGGTGGGTATGGTGTAGGGTGCTTTGGGAAATTGGGGTTGGGGGCAGGGTGAGCAATGAGCATGCTTGTTGCCTGTTAGCATTGATAAGTGCAGATCATCAAATAATTTCAGCTATACAACTTACCGCCTGTCTCAAATTCAGGCTCTCTCTTCACAGTAACTGTTCCTTTAAATGGAGCGGAGCGGTTATCTGGAACTCCTGTGGATTTGGAACAAAATTGGAAATGAAATATACAGATACACTTAATGGTAGAAACTTATCCAGAAACCAACAGTACAAAGGTAAGTACATACACATACGAAAATAAATTAAAATCGCTCAAAAGAGGAAAGGCCACTGGACCTGATGGGATACCAGTTGATTTTACACAGAGTACGCGAAGGAATTTGCCCCCCTTCTTGCAGCGGTGTACCACAGGTCTCTAGAAGAGCGTAGAATTCCAAAAGATTGAAAAAGGGCACAGGTCATCCCCGTTTTCAAGAAGGGACGTCGAACAGATGTGCAGAACTATAGACCTATATCTCTAACGTCGATCAGTTGTAGAATTTTGGAACAAGTATTATGTTCGAATATAATGACTTTTCTAGAGACTAGAAATCTACTCAGCAAGAATCAGCATTGGTTTCAAAAAAGACGATCGTGTGAAACCCAGCTCACGCTATTCATCCACGAGACCCAGAGGGCCATAGACATGGCTTCCCAGGTACATGTCGTGTCGATATTCCATAGACTGACGTTTTGTCTCCTGTCACAATTGAATGGAGAAAGGCATCACCTTCATTCTCATAACATGAGAGGAGTTCCTGGGAAATTTCAAGTCTGTGCACTTTCATTTCAGTAGTCAGCATCTGGGGTACCAATCGTACACGAATCTTCCGATAGCCAAGCAAAGCAATAATGTGACCCACACATTCTTGTGAAATGCCAATTGCGCTTGCAATTTCTCTCTGAGTGATACAACGATCATCCTGAATCAATCTGTCAAGATTTTGCTTGTGAAACTCGGTGGCTGCTGTCACAGGATGTCCAACTCTTTATTTGTCATGCAGGTCACATGTTCCCACCTCAGCATCTTTAAAGTTACTCGCCCGAAGACGTACACTACTCACATCAATACAATCATTATAAACTGATGAATCTCGTTTGGGGTGACACCTTCTGCTGTCAAGAATTCAATGACTGCACGTTGTTTAAATCGCACTGACCGACAGTTTGCGCAGGGGTCTATACTTTACACTGTAACAACACAACCATTCAATGCTAAGGCTTCCCGCCAACTGGAGTTGTAGAGAAGAGGTTACAGAACATACCAATGCTGCCAACTGTTGGAGAGTTATGAAGGTGGAGGCATTACTTTTCAGTCAACTCTCTTAGTTTATTCTATAATTAATGTATCACAAATTGAACACAAATTAGAAATGTCTTTAAAACAGTACAAAATCATTATGAAACTAATTTTGATTATTATCAATTAAGCAAAGCTGTTCTAGTGATACCAAATGAGTAATTTTTAATAACATTTCGTGTTAAGAGAATATCATGATTTCCATTGAATGCTCATTCTTAAGATATGAGCTGGGACTATACATACATTACAAAAGATTATTTTACATGTCAAAACACATGCATTTCTTGCTTTAGGTTTAAAAACACATTGTGTCTTTAAACACAGCAAAATTAAAGGTCAACAACTAATTTCAAGAACACAACTTACCACCTTTTATATCTTCAGTCCGTGCTGTAACACTAACTGATGCCCTAGATGGTGGTTGGCGGACATCTCCAGTATCTGTGGATATGTAACAAAATTTTAAACACTGCAAATGTTGAACTCTTTCTAAACAAATAAACATAACAGAGATATCTACTTAAAAAAATATATATCAAATGCAAAAGAAGGGTGAAAGCATAAACAGTGACATGAAGGAAAATGAAAATGAAATAGGTTAGTTAGCAGAGGACATGCTGAGCAATCTCGTTGTGTGGTGAAATGAGTACAAAAAGAAAGGTACAATGCACATTAGGACAAAGGGACAGGAGGCACGAAAGGAGAAGAGATGAGGAAGAAAACAGGAAGGGCGAAGGGGCAGGCAAGAAGATGAAGACAATCATAACATTTTACTGGTAAAGATTCTATTTATAAATTCACCATGCTCATTTCAGAATGACATGCAATTGCTATAAAGATTATATGTGCGGAGTGCTTTCCCACATACATATGTAGTATTTCAGTATCATAATTTCCACAGACACATAATTAAAAAATAGCTAGTACCAATTTCATGAGTTGTTCCAAAAACAACGAAGGATTTCTCCTGAGATGGAAGTTATTTTATTTTATGTTGCTTGACTAATGCGATCTTAATAATGAAATTTCAGAAATTCCAAACAGGTTTAATAACACTAGATGCAATGGGCTAGCACATTGTCTACTTGCATAATAATCACAGTTCACCAAATAATTTCAAATGTACAACTTACTGTCTATCATAGCTTCAGTCTCTCTCGTCACACTAAGTGATCTTGTAAAAGGAGACGCGCGGATGTCTACAGAACCTACAAATTTGTAAAAAAATTAGTAAAGCAATAGACACATCAACTTCACAGAAACTGAATAAGAAACCAAGAGTACAAGGAAAATAAATACGAACACACTTGAGAAGTACGAAATAATAGTGGACCAGAAGCGAGCAAAAGAAGCCCAGAGAGAAGAATAAGAGGGTGAAACATGTTTCAGCCAAAAGGGAGATGGGAGAATGTGGGAGTGGGAGGATATGCCTGAAGAGTGGGAGGAGATAGAACAGAATTGGCAAGTACAGGGAAAAGTGCAGAATGAAAGGGGATATGAAGAATGAGGAAAAATGGAGTAGGTAGAGAGACCTGATCTGTGGATCCTGAGAAAAAGAAGAGTGTGAGAGTGGGGTGGGCTGGGAGAGCGGTGGCATGGGCAGGGCAGTGTGGGAGAGTGGTGGCATGGGCAGGGCAGTGTGGGAGGGTGGGGCAAGAGTTGGCCCAGGCTGATTCTTGGGGCAGGGCAGGGCTAGAGGTAGCATGACAGGACAGCATTGGTGGGAGTAACATGAAGGGAAGCATGGGTGGGAGGCCAAGTGGTGGCAGGAAAGGTTATTGGGGCCAAATGAGGCAAGGATGGGAAGGGAATCTGGGGCACGAGAGGCTTGGGTGGAATGGGAAAGTGGGGGCAGGGACCAATTGTAAGGTCAGGGCAAGGCATAGAGGGTGGCCTGGTTAATTAGGTGCAGGGAGGTTGAGCTGGGATATTGGGGGCAGGGCAGGGTGGGATGGCGAGGCTGTAAGGGGACAGCAGGGCAACGCAGGCGGACAACGGCACCGCAGGGTGGCGTGGGTCATGGACAGGACGACTGGTCGGCGTGGGCCACAGATGGGATGGCTGGGCGAGTGAGGCGGGCACTGTACAGGACTGCTGGGCGGTGTGGGCCGGGGACAGAAAGACTGGGCCATGGATGGGTAGGACGTGTGGGGTAGGTTAGGGACAGCTAGGTAGTATGGGGGTGGTATGGAGGAAGTTAGGTGTTAAGCATGTGGGGTGGGATGGGGAAGGTGTGTGCTGTGTGGAGAGTTCTAGGTGGGTATGGTGTAGGGTGCTTTGGGAAATTGGGGTTGGGGGCAGGGTGAGCAATGAGTATGCATGTTGCCTGTTAGCACTGATAAGTGCAGATCATCAAATAATTTCAGCTATACAACTTACCGCCTGTCTCAAATTCAGGCTCTCTCTTCACAGTAACTGTTCCTTTAAATGGAGCGGAGCGGTTATCTGGAACTCCTGTGGATTTGGAACAAAATTGGAAATGAAATATACAGATACACTTAATGGTAGAAACTTATCCAGAAACCAACAGTACAAAGGTAAGTTCATACACATACGAAAATAAATTAAAATCGCTCAAAAGAGGAGAGGCCACTGGACCTGATGGGATACCAGTTGATTTTACACAGAGTACGCGAAGGAATTTGCCCCCCTTCTTGCAGCGGTGTACCACAGGTCTCTAGAAGAGCGTAGAATTCCAAAAGATTGAAAAAGGGCACAGGTCATCCCCGTTTTCAAGAAGAGACGTCGAACAGATGTGCAGAACTATAGACCTATATCTATAACGTCGATCAGTTGTAGAATTTTGGAACAAGTATTATGTTCGAATATAATGACTTTTCTAGAGACTAGAAATCTACTCAGCAAGAATCAGCATTGGTTTCAAAAAAGACGATCGTGTGAAACCCAGCTCACGCTATTCATCCACGAGACCCAGAGGGCCATAGACATGGCTTCCCAGGTACATGTCGTGTCGATATTCCATAGACTGACGTTTTGTCTCCTGTCACAATTGAATGGAGAAAGGCATCACCTTCATTCTCATAACATGAGAGGAGTTCCTGGGAAATTTCAAGTCTGTGCACTTTCATTTCAGTAGTCAGCATCTGGGGTACCAATCGTACACGAATCTTCCGATAGCCAAGCAAAGCAATAATGTGACCCACACATTCTTGTGAAATGCCAATTGCGCTTGCAATTTCTCTCTGAGTGATACAACGATCATCCTGAATCAATCTGTCAAGATTTTGCTTGTGAAACTCGGTGGCTGCTGTCACAGGATGTCCAACTCTTTATTTGTCATGCAGGTCACATGTTCCCACCTCAGCATCTTTAAAGTTACTCGCCCGAAGACGTACACTACTCACATCAATACAATCATTATAAACTGATGAATCTCGTTTGGGGTGACACCTTCTGCTGTCAAGAATTCAATGACTGCACGTTGTTTAAATCGCACTGACCGACAGTTTGCGCAGGGGTCTATACTTTACACTGTAACAACACAACCATTCAATGCTAAGGCTTCCCGCCAACTGGAATTGTAGAGAAGAGGTTACAGAACATACCAATGCTGCCAACTGTTGGAGAGTTATGAAGGTGGAGGCATTACTTTTCAGTCAACTCTCTTAGTTTATTCTATAATTAATGTATCACAAATTGAACACAAATTAGAAATGTCTTTAAAACAGTACAAAATCATTATGAAACTAATTTTGATTATTATCAATTAAGCAAAGCTGTTCTAGTGATACCAAATGAGTAATTTTTAATAACATTTCGTGTTAAGAGAATATCATGATTTCCATTGAATGCTCATTCTTAAGATATGAGCTGGGACTATACATACATTACAAAAGATTATTTTACATGTCAAAACACATGCATTTCTTGCTTTAGGTTTAAAAACACATTGTGTCTTTAAACACAGCAAAATTAAAGGTCAACAACTAATTTCAAGAACACAACTTACCACCTTTTATATCTTCAGTCCGTGCTGTAACACTAACTGATGCCCTAGATGGTGGTTGGCGGACATCTCCAGTATCTGTGGATATGTAACAAAATTTTAAACACTGCAAATGTTGAACTCTTTCTAAACAAATAAACATAACAGAGAGATCTACTTAAAAAAATATATATCAAATGCAAAAGAAGGGTGAAAGCATAAACAGTGACATGAAGGAAAATGAAAATGAAATAGGTTAGTTAGCAGAGGACATGCTGAGCAATCTCGTTGTGTGGTGAAATGAGTACAAAAAGAAAGGTACAATGCACATTAGGACAAAGGGACAGGAGGCACGAAAGGAGAAGAGATGAGGAAGAAAACAGGAAGGGCGAAGGGGCAGGCAAGAAGATGAAGACAATCATAACATTTTACTGGTAAAGATTCTATTTATAAATTCACCATGCTCATTTCAGAATGACATGCAATTGCTATAAAGATTATATGTGCGGAGTGCTTTCCCACATACATATGTAGTATTTCAGTATCATAATTTCCACAGACACATAATTAAAAAATAGCTAATACCAATTTCATGAGTTGTTCCAAAAACAACGAAGGATTTCTCCTGAGATGGAAGTTATTTTATTTTATGTCGCTTGACTAATGCGATCTTAATAATGAAATTTCAGAAATTCCAAACAGGTTTAATAACACTAGATGCAATGGGCTAGCACATTGTCTACTTGCATAATAATCACAGTTCACCAAATAATTTCAAATGTACAACTTACTGTCTATCATAGCTTCAGTCTCTCTCGTCACACTAAGTGATCTTGTAAAAGGAGACTCGCGGATGTCTACAGAACCTACAAATTTGTAAAAAAATTAGTAAAGCAATAGACACATCAACTTCACAGAAACTGAATAAGAAACCAAGAGTACAAGGAAAATAAATACGAACACACTTGAGAAGTACGAAATAATAGTGGACCAGAAGCGAGCAAAAGAAGCCCAGAGAGAAGAATAAGAGGGTGAAACATGTTTCAGCCAAAAGGGAGATGGGAGAATGTGGGAGTGGGAGGATATGCCTGAAGAGTGGGAGGAGATAGAACAGAATTGGCAAGTACAGGGAAAAGTGCAGAATGAAAGGGGATATGAAGAATGAGGAAAAATGGAGTAGGTAGAGAGACCTGATCTGTGGATCCTGAGAAAAAGAAGAGTGTGAGAGTGGGGTGGGCTGGGAGAGCGGTGGCATGGGCAGGGCAGTGTGGGAGAGTGGTGGCATGGGCAGGGCAGTGTGGGAGGGTGGGGCAAGAGTTGGCCCAGGCTGATTCTTGGGGCAGGGCAGGGCTAGAGGTAGCATGACAGGACAGCATTGGTGGGAGTAACATGAAGGGAAGCATGGGTGGGAGGCCAAGTGGTGGCAGGAAAGGTTATTGGGGCCAAATGAGGCAAGGATGGGAAGGGAATCTGGGGCACGAGAGGCTTGGGTGGAATGGGAAAGTGGGGGCAGGGACCGATTGTAAGGTCAGGGCAAGGCATAGAGGGTGGCCTGGTTAATTAGGTGCAGGGAGGTTGAGCTGGGATATTGGGGGCAGGGCAGGGTGGGATGGCGAGGCTGTAAGGGGACAGCAGGGCAACGCAGGCCGACAACGGCACCGCAGGGTGGCGTGGGTCATGGACAGGACGACTGGTCGGCGTGGGCCACAGATGGGATGGCTGGGCGAGTGAGGCGGGCACTGTACAGGACTGCTGGGTGGTGTGGGCCGGGGACAGAAAGACTGGGCCATGGATGGGAAGGACGTGTGGGGTAGGTTAGGGACAGCTAGGTAGTATGGGGTTGGTATGGAGGAAGTTAGGTGTTAAGCATGTGGGGTGGGATGGGGAAGGTGTGTGCTGTGTGGAGAGTTCTAGGTGGGTATGGTGTAGGGTGCTTTGGGAAATTGGGGTTGGGGGCAGGGTGAGCAATGAGCATGCATGTTGCCTGTTAGCACTGATAAGTGCAGATCATCAAATAATTTCAGCTATACAACTTACCGCCTGTCTCAAATTCAGGCTCTCTCTTCACAGTAACTGTTCCTTTAAATGGAGCGGAGCGGTTATCTGGAACTCCTGTGGATTTGGAACAAAATTGGAAATGAAATATACAGATACACTTAATGGTAGAAACTTATCCAGAAACCAACAGTACAAAGGTAAGTACATACACATACGAAAATAAATTAAAATCGCTCAAAAGAGGAAAGGCCACTGGACCTGATGGGATACCAGTTGATTTTACACAGAGTACGCGAAGGAATTTGTCCCCCTTCTTGCAGCGGTGTACCACAGGTCTCTAGAAGAGCGTAGAATTCCAAAAGATTGAAAAAGGGCACAGGTCATCCCCGTTTTCAAGAAGGGACGTCGAACAGATGTGCAGAACTATAGACCTATATCTCTAACGTCGATCAGTTGTAGAATTTTGGAACAAGTATTATGTTCGAATATAATGACTTTTCTAGAGACTAGAAATCTACTCAGCAAGAATCAGCATTGGTTTCAAAAAAGATGATCGTGTGAAACCCAGCTCACGCTATTCATCCACGAGACCCAGAGGGCCATAGACATGGCTTCCCAGGTACATGTCGTGTCGATATTCCATAGACTGACGTTTTGTCTCCTGTCACAATTGAATGGAGAAAGGCATCACCTTCATTCTCATAACATGAGAGGAGTTCCTGGGAAATTTCAAGTCTGTGCACTTTCATTTCAGTAGTCAGCATCTGGGGTACCAATCGTACACGAATCTTCCGATAGCCAAGCAAAGCAATAATGTGACCCACACATTCTTGTGAAATGCCAATTGCGCTTGCAATTTCTCTCTGAGTGATACAACGATCATCCTGAATCAATCTGTCAAGATTTTGCTTGTGAAACTCGGTGGCTGCTGTCACAGGATGTCCAACTCTTTATTTGTCATGCAGGTCACATGTTCCCACCTCAGCATCTTTAAAGTTACTCGCCCGAAGACGTACACTACTCACATCAATACAATCATTATAAACTGATGAATCTCGTTTGGGGTGACACCTTCTGCTGTCAAGAATTCAATGACTGCACGTTGTTTAAATCGCACTGACCGACAGTTTGCGCAGGGGTCTATACTTTACACTGTAACAACACAACCATTCAATGCTAAGGCTTCCCGCCAACTGGAGTTGTAGAGAAGAGGTTACAGAACATACCAATGCTGCCAACTGTTGGAGAGTTATGAAGGTGGAGGCATTACTTTTCAGTCAACTCTCTTAGTTTATTCTATAATTAATGTATCACAAATTGAACACAAATTAGAAATGTCTTTAAAACAGTACAAAATCATTATGAAACTAATTTTGATTATTATCAATTAAGCAAAGCTGTTCTAGTGATACCAAATGAGTAATTTTTAATAACATTTCGTGTTAAGAGAATATCATGATTTCCATTGAATGCTCATTCTTAAGATATGAGCTGGGACTATACATACATTACAAAAGATTATTTTACATGTCAAAACCAATGCATTTCTTGCTTTAGGTTTAAAAACACATTGTGTCTTTAAACACAGCAAAATTAAAGGTCAACAACTAATTTCAAGAACACAACTTACCACCTTTTATATCTTCAGTCCGTGCTGTAACACTAACTGATGCCCTAGATGGTGGTTGGCGGACATCTCCAGTATCTGTGGATATGTAACAAAATTTTAAACACTGCAAATGTTGAACTCTTTCTAAACAAATAAACATAACAGAGATATCTACTTAAAAAAATATATATCAAATGCAAAAGAAGGGTAAAAGCATAAACAGTGACATGAAGGAAAATGAAAATGAAATAGGTTAGTTAGCAGAGGACATGCTGAGCAATCTCGTTGTGTGGTGAAATGAGTACAAAAAGAAAGGTACAATGCACATTAGGACAAAGGGACAGGAGGCACGAAAGGAGAAGAGATGAGGAAGAAAACAGGAAGGGCGAAGGGGCAGGCAAGAAGATGAAGACAATCGTAACATTTTACTGGTAAAGATTCTATTTATAAATTCACCATGCTCATTTCAGAATGACATGCAATTGCTATAAAGATTATATGTGCGGAGTGCTTTCCCACATACATATGTAGTATTTCAGTATCATAATTTCCACAGACACATAATTAAAAAATAGCTAGTACCAATTTCATGAGTTGTTCCAAAAACAACGAAGGATTTCTCCTGAGATGGAAGTTATTTTATTTTATGTCGCTTGACTAATGCGATCTTAATAATGAAATTTCAGAAATTTGCAATGACGTCGGAGTCGGTACAAACGGCTCCATTCAGTGAGAGCGCAGGGACGCTGGCAGGGGTCCGATAGCCGTAGACGCGTCGAATCTTGGCCCAGACCTGCGAGGGAGTGACATGGAGGCCAATGGTGGACACATACCGCTCCCAGCACTCCTTCTTGCCTTGGCGGATAAGGAGGCGGGCCCGCGCACGCCGCCGTTTGAAGGCGATAAGGTGGGCTAAGGAGGGATGTCGTTTGTGACGCTGGAGCGCCCGCCAGCGATCTTTAATCGCTTCAGCGATCTCAGGCGACCACCAAGGCACAGCCTTCCGCCGAGCGGACCCAGAAGAACGGGGAATGGCAGATTCGGCGGCAGTAACGATGCCGGTGGTGACAGATTGAACCACCGCATCAATGTCATCAGTAGAGAGAGGCTCAAAAGCGGCAGTGGAGGAGAACAAATCCCAGTCAGCCTTATTCATAGCCCATCTGCTAGGGCGCCCAGAAGAGTGACGCTGTGGTAGTGACAAAAAGAGCGGAAAGTGGTCACTACCACACAGGTCGTCATGCACACTCCATTGGACAGACGGTAAGAGGCTATGGCTACAGATGGAAAGGTCAATGGCGGAGTAGGTGCCATGCGCCACACTGAAGTGTGTGAAGGCGCCATCATTTAACAGCGAGAGATCGAGCTGCGACAACAAATGTTCAACGATGGCGCCTCGACCTGTGGCCACTGACCCACCCCACAGAGGGTTATGGGCGTTGAAGTCGCCCAATAGCAAGAAAGGTGGCGGCAATTGGGCGACCAGTGCAGCCAGGACATGCTGCGAGACATCACAATCCGGTGGAATGTAAAGACTGCAGACGGTAACAGCCTGTGGCGTCCATACGCGTACAGCGACAGCCTCTAAAGGCGTCTGGAGAGGGACAGACTCGCTGTGCAGAGTGTGAAGGACATATATGCAGACGCCACCAGACACCCTTTCATAAGCTGCTCGGTTCTTGTAATAACCCCGATAGCCAAGGAGGGCGGGGGTTCGCATCGCTGGAAACCAAGTTTCCTGGAGAGCAATGCAGAAGAAAGGGCGAAGGCTGAGAAGTTGGCGGAGCTCAGCTAAATGGTGGAAAAAACCGCCGCAGTTCCACTGGAGGATGGTATTGTCCATGGCTGAGAAAGGCGTGAAAGGACTGGGAAGGCAATTTACGCCGCTTGTTCACTCACTGCCACCGATTCAGTACCCGTACGAGAGGCATCCATGGCGTCTGAGGGACCAGCGAGATCAAGGTCCTCAGCGGACGCTAGAATCTCGACTTCATCCTTAGACGCAGAGCGCGAAAGGTGCGGTGGGGTTGGTGCCACCGCAAGTTCTTTGGCCTTAGAGGTCTTTCTCTTGGACTTCTCTCGCTGAACCTTGGGTTTCACCGGCTGGGAAGGCTTCACCGATTCAGTCTCCGGGACAGAGGAGGATCGTGAAGCCCTACGCCCGGCCGCTGGTGAGGACTTATGCCACTGGTGGCCGTCATCCTTCCCGCTGGTGGAACCCTGGGAAGGGAGGGTCCCAAGGGAACTCTTACGGGCGAGAGTAGTCGAAGAAGTTAGACGCTTCTCCGGTTGAGACGGGTGGGAGGAGGTTGCTCCTGAGGTAGGTGGTGCAGGAGCAACCTGTTGGGTAGAGCCCCCCACGGGCAAGGGGGCAGGAGGAGTCTTACTGCTTATCGAGCTGGCTGGAAGTCTCGAAACTGATGGAGCTAGCACAGTTGTTGTAGCAGCTGCATAAGAAGATGTCATTCTCACAGGATGGAGTCTGTCATATTTCCGTTTGGCCTCAGTATAGGTCAGCCGGTCCAGGGTCTTATATTCCATGATTTTGCGCTCTTTCTGAAAGACTTTGCAGTCAGGCGAGCAAGGTGAATGGTGCTCCCCACAGTTGACGCAGATGGGAGGCGGGGCACATGGAGTATCGGGATAAGATGGGCGTCCGCAATCGCGACATGTGAGGCTGGAAGTGCAGCGAGAAGACATATGGCCGAACTTCCAGCACTTGAAGCACCGCATCGCGGGAGGGATATAGGGCTTGACGTCACATCGGTAGACCATCACCTTGACCTTTTCCGGTAACGTATCACCCTCGAAGGCCAAGATGAAGGCACCGGTAGCAACCTGATTGTCCCTCGGACCCCGATGAACGCGCCGGACGAAATGAACACCTCTACGTTCTAAGTTGGCGCGCAGCTCGTCATCAGACTGCAAAAGGAGATCCCTATGGAAAATAACACCCTGGACCATATTTAAACTCTTATGTGGTGTAATAGAAACGTTAACATCCCCCAACTTGTCACAAGCAAGTAACCTGCGGGACTGGACGGAGGTTGCCGTTTGTATCAGTACTGACCCAGAGCGCATTTTAGACAAGCCCTCCACCTCCCCAAACTTGTCCTCTAAATGCTCGACGAAGAACTGAGGCTTTGTGGAGAGAAAAGACTCCCCATCAGCTCTCGTGCAAACTAAGAATCGGGGCGAATAACTGTTACCTCCATCCTGAGACTTACGCTCTTCCCACGGCATGGCCAGGGAGGGGAACGTTTTCGGATCGTACTTCTGAGCATTAAATTGAGCCCGAGAACGCTTAGAGACTGCTGGCGGCTGGCCGCCAGCGAGAGATGATGTACCACGCTTCATTGCGGGTCATCCGCCCTGATGCCACCTACTCCGACCAAGGGCCCTCCCCACGGGCGCCACCCAGCCACAGCAATAGCCACCTGGCAGGATGGCCATTGCCGGGAGTCCTGATGCCCCAGGGAGATGGGCATCTACTCCTTGGCATACGTGGGGAGTGAACGGCGCAGGCATCAGTAGAGCGATCCCTGTGTTGTCAGGGGGCTACAACCAAGAGGGTACATGGCGGCCCCACCACAACGGACTGGCTACCGTGCTGGATGTTAGGTGACATGTGCTCCATGGGCGTCGTCAGTGCAGAAAATGGCCCTGCACAGTGCTTGGCAGAAAGTGCACGCAGGGGCGCATCGATGCCCAAGAGATGGAGAGCGGGCAAGACTGCAATGCAACGACGAATAAGATGGCAAAAGTTCTCAACACAACACAGACACAATGCACCAAGTAAGGCGCCCTTCCCCAATCGGCCCGCTCTTCAGAAAAATTTTGAGATATGGAGGTCAAACCCGACAGGGGACCATCACATAAGGCCGAAACGTTTGAGACTCCTTTTAGTCGCCTCTTACGACAGGCAGGAATACCGCGGGCCTATTCTAACCCTCGAACCCGCAGGGGGGTACAAAAGATAAAGTGTCATATTTTGTCATTATTGTACTTTTGTACTACAAAATTATGCAGTTCAGTTGATGCACTGATTTAAAGATTTTTACCAACTGTATCAGTTTTGCTACAATTTGTTAGATAAAATGGTTGGGAAACTTAACACCAGCAGATAAAACTGTTTCTGGCTGACACTGAATTACTAATTATCGTAAACTTCAGATAGAAAATTTCTCCACTTTATTTCTTGCCTTACCATCTACATGAAATCTTCCTGCCTGTAGTAATTGTGTAACGATGAGAATGTACATTCCAACAAGAAGCATGCAACAGCACATTAATTTGTCGCAATAATATCCAACAACATAGTCATACAATAAAATCACAGAAAATTGAACTTTTACAGATGCTCACTGGTTTTTGTTTTTTCAGGACATCAATTGTGAATTGGACCAGAATGGGGAATGATTATAGTGGTAAACAACACAGTCTCCACTGAACAGGTTGAGACTGGTTGTGGAGAACGACTATAGATATAATTGTCATTCAGTACAAAGAGTCTGGCATAGCTGAGTAATCTATAAGCCAAATGACATGAGCAGGTACAATGAAGTGCGCCCTATTGACTAATTTCTGTCAGCAGCCCCCCACCTCCTTAATATGCAGCTTACCTGGAGGGTGTGGTTTCTTAAAGTTTGTACGAACTGCCAGTCAATTCAACATACCATCTACTAGGAAAGTGCAAACTTCCATCATCATATCCTATGTTGCCACATGAAGGATGTCCAAATTTACCAGTACTAGAAGTTTGACTGGCCTGACTAGCCCCAGCTTGGAGACCACACACTCTTCAAGCCTCAACCCATCCATCACTTAGCTTTTCTTTAGCACTCATCAAATGGGATGTGTAGGTTAAGAATTTCACTGGCACAATGCATGTGATCTCTACTTGGTTTCAGATAACTTAATGTTTCCAATGCCATATAGACATCAAAAGAGATAATAATGAAAATTAATTCATATGCCATCTACTGTTGTGGGTATCTTTCTGTCATTTCCAACATATTTTATAAGATGTTCTTCCTTTTAAAAACATACTACTTGGTGCAAATTTATAAAAATTGATACCTTGTCCAAAATGGTACTACCATTTTCCAAAATATCTTAGCCATCACCTCATGTCTTCCCAAATAAGCAATAATACAGGAGAAAAGAGTTACGTCTGCATCAGTTTGCAACACGTGCATCCGATGTGTCTCAAAATCAAAGTTTACATTCTGTATGTATTGTCAGATTTGACTTTTACTAACGGGACATGGACTGTTAATGTGAGAACCATTCAACCATTGAGAAATAGCTGAGAGAGTAATGGGGAAATGCATACTAAGAATTACTACGAGAGGCAGGAAAACCAACAAATGGAAAAGGTAAGAGACTGGAGTGGAGGTCTGATTATGGCAGTAATCAACATTAAATGTAGGTAGGTATGACATACAGCTAGGTTAATAGATGGTAGAGGAACCGAAAGCGGAAGAGGTATAGGAAACACGATGAGTAGTGAAAGGAGGGGAAGGGTCATTTAGGCAACGTAGAGGGAGGGGTGTTTCAATTATTATACAGAAAGCTCTTGGCCAGTACCTTTAAGTGCCAATATGAGAGTGCCTATAGTATGTACCTGTGGATTCCATATGACAGGCAGAAATCCTTAGTAACATCTAGAGTTTCTATTTGGTGTTTCTATTATATCGGCAAGTTTCCAGTGAACATGAATGGTGTAAATTTAAGTGTACAGCTGACATGTTCATGGCAGCATATACCAAACAATCTACCTGCCCTACCAATGTAACAATTGTGCCGGCCTGGAGACATTATTTCATCTTACAATGAATGGTTCTCTCCTGGTTGGTTGGTTGGATTAATAGAGAGGGGAAGTGACCAAACTACGAGATCACCAGTCCCTTGTTCCGAATAAAACAATGCCACAAGTAAGAGAATAAAACAAATGAGACTGACAACACAAAACGGAATTAAAGGAAAAATCACAAGAATGATGAAGGGCAGCAAACATGTAAATGGACGAAAGGGGGACAAGAAAACCACAGAAACATAAGAAATGGGATGAAGATAGTAAAACAACAAAGCAGATGACCATGGCTGGCTGACCATGAGAATAAAAAGGAGAAGCCAGCCACTCTGCTCACACATTACAACCTCCACCCTAAAAGCACTTGAGTGGAGAACACAGAGGGACAAAGGACATGCACTAAAACTTAGATAAAATGATAAAACTCACCCTCACGAATAAAACGTAAAACTAAATCACTCAATGAAGTGCTGTCAGATAAAATTAGTGGCAACGAGTCCAGTAACCCAAGATTCTGTCGCTGGGCAGTCAAAGTGGGACAGTGCACCAGAAGATGGGCCACTGTCGTCGGGGCACCGCAACGACACTGATCGGGTCTTCACAGTGCAGGAGGTAACCGTGAGTCGCCCAAGCATGGTCAATACGGAGCCAACAGAGGATAACTGATTCCCTGCGAGAGGCCCACATGGAAGACTTCCACACATCCGTAGTTTCCTTAATGACAAGTAGTTTGCTGTGCGTACTGTTATGCCATTCTGTCTCCCAAAGCTGAAAAACCCTGTGGCGTAAGTCAGAACACAGGTCAGGGTCAGAGATGCCCATTTCCAGACGCGGTTTCCACATAACCTGTTTGGCCAGCCTGTCGGCAAGTTCATTGCCTGAGATTCCGACATGACCTGGGGTCCAGACAAACACCACTGAATGACTGGACCGTTCCAGGGCATAGATGGACTCCTGGATGGTCGCCACCAAAGGATGATGAGGGTAGCACTGGTCAATAACTTGTAGACTGCTCAAGGAGTCAGTACACAGGAGAAATGACTCACCTGGGCATGAGCCCATATGATCAAGAGCATGAAATATGGCTGCCAGCTCTGCAGTGAAAACACTGCAGCCATCAGTCAAGTAGTGCCATTCTATATGTCCTCCATGAACACAGGCAGCGCCAACGTGACCGTCGTCCATCGAACCATTAGTGTAAACCACTTCCTCGCTCCGGTACATGTCAAGAATCGAGACGAAGTCACAGCGGAGAGTCCTTAGGGCCATGTGAAAGGTCCAGGTGTAGGTGAGGCCTAGGTGTACATCATGGAGGTGTACGTGAATTAACCTCAAGTACAGGTGGTAAAAGGAAGGATTCCAGTTCAGACAGAAGGGATCGCACGCAAACCGCAATCGTTAGCCCTGACCTGGGCCGCCGATGCGGGAGACAGGCTGCTGCGTGTGGGAAAAGGAGACAGTAATTCAGATGCGCAGAACTACAAACGTGTGCAATGTAACTGGCGAGCAGTTGTGCACACCTAACCTTCAATGGAGGGACTCTGGCCTCCACCAGGACACTGGTCACTGGACTAGTTCTAAAGGAACCTGTCGCTAGACGAATGCCACAGTGGTGCACTGAGTCGAGTAAACGCAACGCCGAGGGCGCCGTCCAACAATAAACCACACTCCCATAGTCAAGGCGGGATTGAACGAGGGCTCTGCAGAGCTGCAGCAGCATAGAGTGATCTGCACCCCAGTTGATGTTGCTCAGGCAGCGGAGGGCATTGTGAGGCTGCCAGTATTTCCGTTTAAGCTGATGAAGGTGAGGTAGCCAAGTCAATCGGGCATAGAAAACCAGTCCTAAGAATCGATATGCCTCCACTACAGTGAGTGGATCACAGTAAGATAAAATCTGGTTCCGGATTATCGATACAACGCTGACAGAAGTCCATGACACACGACTTCTCAGCTGAAAACTGGAAGCCGTGGACTACAGCCCATGTCTCTGCCTTGTGCGTGGCTCCCTGTAGGCGCCGCTCAGCAACACCAGTACTGTAGGAGGAGTCTTATGAAATGCAGATGTCATCCGCATACAGAGAAGGCGAGACAGATGGCAATACAGCTGCCACTAGACTGTTAATGGCCACTAAAAAATAGAAAGACACTTAATATAGAGCCTTCCAGGACCCCATTATCCTGGATATGGATGGAACTATGGGACGCATCATCTTGGACACGGAAAGTATGAAACGACACGAAATTTCGGTAAAAATCAGTAGCAGGCCCTGGAGATCCCACTCATATAATGTGGCAAGGATATGATGTCACCAGGTCGTGTCATACGCTTTTTGTAAATCAAAAAAGACAGCAACAAGGTGTTGGCGTCTGGAAAAGGCTGTTCGGATGGCAGACCCAAGGGACACAAGATTATCAGCGGTAGAGTGACCCTGGCAGAAGCCGCCCTGGCATGGAGCCAGTAGGCCACGCTCTAGGACCCAACCCAACCGCCAGCACACCATATGTTCCAGCAGCTTACAAAGAATGTTGGTGAGGCTGATGGGCCGATAGCTATCTACATCAAGTGAGCTTTTACTGGGTTTGAGCACCAGAATGATGATGTTCTCCTGCCATTGCGATGGAAAGATGCCATCCCACCAGATCCGTTTGAAGATGACGAGGAGATGCCACTTGTAGTCAGATGAGAGATGTTAAATCATCTGAATGTGGATCCGATCAGACCCAGGAGCTGTGTCACGGCAATCTGCCAGGGCAATGACGAGCTCCCACTCTGTGAATGGGGCATTATAGGATTCACTGTGGCGTGTAGTGAATGAAATGACTTTCCCTTCCGGCTGTTGTTTCAGAGTGCAAAAAGCTGGAGGGTAATTCTCTGACGCAGAGGATCCAGCATAGTGCTCAGCGAAGTGCTCGGCAATCGCGTTTTCGTCGGTAGATAACACGACATTTATGTTAACACCGGGAACACCCGCTGCGGTCTGGTACCCGAAAACACGTTTGATCTTTGCCCAGACTTCGGAAGGTGACATATGGCACCCAATGGTCGAGACATGTCTGTCCCAACACTCCTGCTCCCATCATTTGATAAGATCGCGAACGCAGGCAATAAGCCGTTTAAAGGCTATGAGGTGCTCCAGGTTAAGGGTGCTGCTTGTGCCGCTGTAGAGCTCGCCGACGCTCCTTAATTGCTTCAGCAACTTGTGGCGACCACAAAGGGACTGCCTTTCACCGCGGGCACCCTAAAGAGTGAGGGATCGCATTTTCTGCGACAGAAACGATACTTGCAGTCACCTACTCAACCATCACGTCGATGTTACTGTGTGGGGGAGATACAACAGTGACAGCAGAGGTGAAAGTTACCAAATCTGCCTTGTTTAAAGCCCATCTGGGCAGGCGTCCATGGGCCTGACACCGGGACAGTGACAGGAAGATGGGGATGTGGTCACTACCACACAGGACGTCATGTGCTCTCCAGTGGATACGTGGGAGAAGGTCAGGACAGCAAACCGAGAGATCAATGGCCAAATATGTGCCATGTGCCACACTGATATATGTGGGGGCACCTGTATTTAAGAGGCAGAGCTCGAGTTGTGACAGGAAAATTTCGACATCTTTGCCTCTGCCAGTAAGCACGGTGCCACCCCACAAGGGGTTATGAGCATTAAAATCACCCAAAAGTAGGAAAGGTTTAGGGAGTTGATCAATCAGTGCAGCCAATACGTTCAGGGGTACTGCACCATCTGGAGGAAGATATAGGTTGCAGACAGTTATTTCCTGTGTTGTCATTATCCTGACAGCCACAGCTTCAAGGGGGTTTGATGGGGCACAGGTTCACTGCATACTGAGTTCAGAGCACAGACAGAAACTCCACCTGACACTCAATTATAGTCTCTACAGTTCCTGTAATAACCCTTATAGCCGCGGAGAGCAGGGTTCCGCATTTCCGGGAACCAGTTTTCCTGGAGGGCAATGCAGAAAGCAGATGTAAAGCTTAACAATTGCCGTAGCTCAATCAGGCGGTGGAAAAAACTGCCACAATTCCACTGGAGGATGACATGATAGTGAGGCTGGGAAGGCATGGAACATTCAATGAGGCAGTTTACGACACAAGGTCACCTGCTGCCACCTGAGCCGTCTGGATCCACGGTGTCTGAGGGTCTGGCAAGATCTAGGTCCTCAGCAGATGCCAGAATCTCCAACTCATCCTCAGAAGCAAAGTTCGTAGGTAGTGGTGGCGAGGGTGCCACCGCAATTCCCTTGGTCTTGGGGGTCTTCTTTTTGGATTTCTCTCACTGCTCCTTGGGTTTCTCAGCTGGGAGGGATTGATTGATTCAGTCTCCAGGATTCAGGATGATAGTGAAGCCATACAACCAGTTACTTTTGGGCACTTCAGCCACTGGCGGGTGTCATCTTTTCCACTAGCAGAAACCTAGGAAGGGAGTGACCCAGGGGACCTCTTCCTAGTGAGAGGTGCCGAAGAAGACTTACGCTTCTCTGGCTCGGAAGTGGGGACTGGTGTCTCCGATGGTTGGGGGGGGGGGGGGGGGGGGCAGTGCTCCCGAAGTAGGTCGTGAGGGAGCAACAAGAAGGGAAGTACCCCCCACCATCAGGGAGGCAAGTGCAGTCTTCCGGCTCGGACAGCCAACCACAATTCGCGGAACGGATGGGGTTAAAACTGTTCTTGTAGCAGCGGCGTAAGACGAGGTCATAGTCACAGGATGTAGATGCCCAAATTTCCTCTTAGCCTCAGTGTAGATCAGTTGGTCCAGGGTCTTGTATTTCATGATTTTCCTTTCGTACTGTAAAATCCTGCAGTCTGGCAAGCAAGGGGAAAGATGCTCTCCGCAGTTGACGCAGATGGGAGGCGGGGCACAAGGAGTATTGGTATGTGATGAACATTCACAATCTTGACATGTGACGCTGGAAGTACAGTGGGAAGATATATGGTCGAGCTTCTAGCACTTAAAGCACAGCATCGGTGGAGGGATATATGGCTTTACATCACAGCGGAAGACCATCACCTTGTCCTTGTTGGGCAATCTGTCACCCTTGAATGGGAAGACGAAGGCACTGGTGGCAACCTGATTACCCTTGGACCGCGATGAACGCGCTGGACAAAATGAACACCTCGTTGCTCTAAGTTGGCGCGCAGCTTGTCGTCAGACTGCAAAAGAAGGTCCCTTTAGAATATAATGCCCTAGACCATATTTAATCTCTTATGGGACATGATGGTAATAGAAACATCCCCCAGCTAACCACAAGCAAGTAATGCCAGTGACTGGGCAGAGGATGCTCTTTTTATCAAGACTGATCCCGACCGCATTTTGGACAAGCCCTCCACCTTCCCAAATTTGTCCTCTAAATGGTCTACGAAAATCTGTGGCTTCATCGAAACAAAGGAGTCCCCATAAGTTCTCGTACATATGAGGTACTGGAGTGAATATGGTTCGCTGCCATCCTTGGCCTGGCGTTCCTTCCATGGAGTGGCCAGGGAGGGGAATGATTTAGGGTCGTACTTCCTTGCATTGTACTGAGACTTAGAACACTTAGAGACTGCTGGTGTTCGACACCAGCAAGTGATGACGTGGTACACTTCATCGCGCATCATCCGCCCTGATAACACGCACTCCGACCAGGGGCCCTCTCCACAGGTGTCACCCAGCTGCATCAAAGGCCACCTGGCAGGATGGCCATTGCCTGGAGTCCCGACGTCCCAGGGTGAGGGCATTTCGTGCAGGCATCAGCAGAGCGATCCCTGTGTTGTCAGGGGGCTACAACCAACAGGGTACATGATGGCTCCGCCAAATGGACTGGCTACTGTGCTGGATATCAGGTGCAAACAAGTCCATGGTCATCGTCGGCACAGAAAGCGACACTGCTTAGTGCACAGTGAAAAACACCCAGGAAGGTGTCCTCATCCAAGAGATGGAGGATGAGTGGGACTGCAATGCGACGACGAGAAAGCGGGCTACAGATCTCAAGTCACGATAGACATGATGCACCATTTAAGGCGCCCTTCCCCAATTGGCTCGCTCTTTGGAAAAATTTTTGACGAATGGAGGTCAAACCCTACAGGGGACCATCACATAAAGGACAAAACGTGTGAGACTCCTTTTAGTTACCTCTTACGACAGGCAGGAATACCTCGGGCCTATTCTTACTCCCGGACCCACAGGGGGGAGGGGGAGGTTTCTCTCCTCGATGCATATAGTTATTAAAACTGTTGCAACTGTGAGACAGGATCAGCTCTGACATACGGTTAACACTGTAACAGCTCATTTTAATGATACATCTCTTGAACTGCTACACAATTTAAGAGGTTCTGCCAATGAACAGCACAACGAAATATTTAATGTTTTTTGTGTTTGATGATATCAAGTTAGTCACTTACTTTCTGAGACGTGATAAGTACACTTCTATACACTGCTAGGTTCTGTAAAGGGAGATGAAAGGAATTATTGTGGATGGTTCTCTCCATTGTTGTTTTCTTCCTTTTTATAGAAACAGCAACATTCAGAAAATTAAAAGCAATTCTCTTGAGTAGACTTATGCCACTGCTGTATATGTGACAAGATTAACTGGTGACTTGGTGATCAAAAATGCTTAGTTATTGACGCGTTTTGAGCACAACCTATCATCAGAACATCGAAATCGTCCTCTGGAATGAGAGTCCAGTGAGGTAACCACTGTACCACCTAGCTCGGTGTGTACAGACATAAATGTGTGATTGGAATGGAAGTGGCTGAAGAGGTAATATAGACCTAAAACAAAAAAATAAAAACACAATCAATGTATCTGCAATAATAAACAGTTTTACTTACAAACAACTGTTTTGGAGGGGAAAAAACCTGTTTTTTCTAAATGAGTTATGTAACTATCAGATCACCGGCCAGGTGACATGATCTCTCACAGCTGGACCAACTGGCTATAAATTTTTATTGATTACACTGCAATTAGTTTTCATTTTAACTACTAGTACATCAGTAACATCTTTCTTGCTGAACCACAAATTGGACTAGATTTACAGTTTTAGCTCACCTGCAAAACTTGCATGTTTACTTCTAATTTCGAAACACACTTTTTAAGAAAAGTAAAAAATAATAAAGAAATAATAATTTTAAAAAAATTGATGCACCATGAAGGAATTATCCGAATGGGATGGAAATCAGTAGATGTGATGTACATGTACAGACAAACAAATGTTTACAAATTCAAAAAGTATGATCTATGCAAGAGAGAGAACTTCACAAACTGAGTAAGTCAATAACACAGTGGTTCATTTCTGGCTGTCATGTAAGCAGTTATTCAGCTTGGCATTGATTGCCAGCCTTGTTGGTTGTCCTCCTGAGCGGATATTGTGCCAAATTACGTCCAACTGGTGCATTAGGTCATCAAAATCCCAAGATGGTTGGGAGGCCCTGCACATAATGCTCCAAACGTTCAAAATGGGGAGAGGCCTGGCGACCTTGCTGGACAGGATAGGGTTTGGCACAACGAACACAAGCAGTAGAAACTCTTGCAGTGTGTGGGCAGCCATTATCTTGCCAAAATATAAGCCCAGAATGGCTTGCCACGAAGGGCAACAAAATGGACACAGAATATCATTGTCATACCATTGTACTGTAAGAATGCCCTGGACGACAACCAAAGGAGTCTTGCTATGAAAAGGAATGGCACTCCTGACTGTCGGGCCATACAGCGTGTGTCAGGTCACTATCTCATTGATGTGCCGGGCATCTCTAGACACATCTGCAGTCTGGAATATCATTGACTGCAGTAGAATTGTCTTCATTGATATTATGATAATGATGATTATGTGTTTAAGGGACTGAACTACTGGGTCATTAGTCCCTCCTTTTCAGGAGAGAAACATATAAAAACTGAAAAAATGGGGACTAGCTGTTCAATCTATATAAGCAAGTCAAAGAGTTTAAAAGGGTGTGACAGCAGTTGTAACACAATGGGTAAAAGAAGAGAGAGAACCTAGACAGCATCTTGCACAAGGGTATCTAAAGGCAGAACAAGGTGAGAGGGGAAGAAAACAATCTGTGGTCAATTGATGGGTACCCGCCACAGGAGGCTCTTGCCCCCACAGCCACCCACAATGCTGGAAATGGGACAGTATTATAGGTTAGAGTAAAATCCACTCTCCCTCAGGACATGTAACACTTTGGTAGTGGCTGTCACGTCATCCACAGGTATCTAAGCTATTGAGGTAGGCAAGCAGAGAGTGTGCCGCAGATCGGCCAGCAGGACGCACTCAGCAGGAACGTGCGCTATTGTCAGACTACAGTAGCTACAGTGAGGAGGATGCTCCCGACAGAGAGAAAATCATGGGTGAGTCTTGTTTGGCCGATGCGTAGGTTGACATAACACAATGGCATCTTTCCGAGAGACCTGGAGAAATGTATGCCACACCTTCGTGGACCCTTTAGTCACTCTCAATTTGTTTTGGGTTGCAATAGCCTGCCATTCCAGTTACTAGCGCCTGAAAATATTGTGTCAAAGTTGTAATCCGAAGTCTGGGTCCAGTATCCCGATGTCAAGTTGATCTCCTGTAGTTGCGTCTTTAGCTGGGTGGTGGGTGAGTTCATTTCTTGAAGTGCCTATGTGACTTGGCATCCAGATGAAGGTCACCATCTTTCCAGAGCTATAGAGGTTAGCCAGTAGGTTATGGATGTTTGTAACCGAAAGACTTTTGGGATAGCACAGAGTTATGCCTTTTACGCAACTTAATTGAATCGCTACAGATCAGAAAGTTCGTCATGGTCTGAGATTTGACATGCTGCAGAGCCCAAGAGATGGCAGCACTGCAAGCATTCGACAGAGAGTGCTTCTTACGTCCCCTTGCATGTGCAAAAGTGTAAACCGGCTCTGTTATTCACTTTAGATCAATTTGTGTAGATGCACAATGAAGTAGAATAATCATGGAGGATTGCAGATGTCAGAGAAGGGTAGGATCAGCATCCTTCTTGGGGCCAAAAAAAATTCCATCCATATCACAGAGCAGGGTGCAGCCCACAGAGGGCTATTCAGTAGAATATCGAGTTGGATCCCAGCTGGTCCCCTCTCAGTTTTGGGCAATGTGCAAACAGTCTGAACTGCTGGTTGTGGAACAGAGTTGAGTGACATGGGTGGGAACGTACCTGACAGACTGTGACCACGTAACTTGCCAGAAGCTGCTGTCATCTAACCCGCAGCGCTGGGACAACAGCTTCCGTCAGGATGCTGTCAACAGCGCTCGTACAGAAGGCCCCCGTTGCCAACCGCATGTCAGTGTGGTGAAGAGGGCCCAGCAGACTCAGAACAGACAATGCTGCCAACCCATAGGCAACACATCCACAGTCCAAGTGGAATAAAATCAGCACTCTGTCAAATCTCAGAAGAGCTGTGTGGTCTGTGCCACACGAGAAGTGACTAAGAAAACATAGAGTATTCAGCTTCTTCATGTAAGCTGCCTTGAAGCGGCAGATATGCAGCTGCCAAGTTAGTTTATGGTCAAATAAAATACCTAAGAATTGAAAAGTTTCAACAACTTCAAGTAAGTAACCAATCACCAAGATAAATTTCATGGGAGGGGGAAGTGCACAGTCCAGAGTTGTTGTGTAACTCATGATAAATTTAATAGCCGTGGTTCAGAGCCCAGTCATGGACTCTCCACACAGACCCCTCAAGCTGATGCTCAGTGGTGTGCAGTGATGCAGAGGCATAGCACAAGCATAGATCATCCACATACAGTGACAGAGAGACTATGAGACCCACTGCATTGACGATACCATTGATGGTAATAGCAAACAGCATTACTCTCAGAACCGATATCTGAGGGACTCAAGTTTCCTGTACATAGTGGTTGCTGAGAGCCGAACCTATCCGGACCAAAACAAAAATCGGAGATAGGAAATTATGGATAAAAATTGGTAAACTGCCCCAGAAACATCATTCATGCAGTGTAGAGAGCATCTGATGTCGTCAGGTGGTATCCAATGCCTTCTGTAGGTCAAAGAACACAGCAAAAACATTTGCACTGCGGATTCCAAACAAACCAGGTGATCTGTGGTCAACCAGAAAGCCCAAAAGACGTTTTGGAATTGTCATATATGCCCTCTGGTTTCAAGGCACCAACAAAGATGGCAGCTGACCACTCATTTGAATAGCTTACACAGCCCATTCCTTAGAGAAACTGGCCAGAAGTCAGTCAAAATACGTGAGCCATTTCCCAGTTTCAGGACAGGAAAAATAATACCTTCCCGCCATTGAGAGGGAACTAATCCCTCCCGCCAACTGTGATTGAAAAGTCCGAGGGTATGTTTCATGCTACCGGCATGAAGATGTTTGCGCATTTGGTTGTGGCTTTTGTCAGGTCCAGGGGCCTTATCAAGATACTGCCAAAGCACTGCAAAGCTCCCCTTTCAATAAAAGGGACATTGTATGATAGAGAGCCGATGCATGGAAAGATAGCGGGCGGTGCTCCACAAGATGTTTCCAGGTCAGGAAATGATGGTAATTACTGCAAGCGGGGACCTCAGCAAAATCTGCCACAAAACATTCAGCAGGTACCACAGGATCAGTACAAATGTTACCATTGACAAGGAAGCCAGGAAGTGCCAGGGGTAGAGTGGCCAGAAATGTGACGGAGTTTCTTCTATAATTGGGACGATGGGGTGTGGGATCGCATAGTTGAAATATATTGGTCCCAACACTCCTGCTTCCTTTTCTTCATAAAGAGCCACACTTTTGCCTGGAGCCTCTTGAATTCTATTAAATTATCCATAGATGGATGGCTATATCTTCAGACCACCATAGCACCAGTGGTCATCAGGATGCGTCGGAGGAGTACAGTATCGTTGCTGCTGCAGTATCAATAGTATCCTGTAACAATTTGTTGATATCCATCACATGTTTAGCAGCAAAAGGCTAGGATAAAAGCTTCAGTATCCACTCTATTATCCTTGGGTCCCCTCTGGATGTGGAGAACAGATTAGTATGCAGCTCTTCATCAGTTTGTAGCATTAGGACCTGATGGAAGATAACACCTTGAATTCTATTGAGCTTGTTAGGAGGAGAAATGGTGACAGGTATATCTCCTAACTTGACACAGGTCTGATGTGCCCGTGATTGGTTGGAGTGCGGTGTTTTGATCAGCAAACAAACCAATCTTCAATATTTTCAATGAAAAAAATTAGCTTCATTGAAGCAAAAGAGCCGCTGTCAGTGAAGCAACAATCCAAGAACTCGGCAAACTGTCCACTCCATTTCTCCTTGCTTGGATCTTGTCTTGGGGCATAGTCAATGACGGAAACGCTATAGGATTGTACCCTTCTGGATTAAAGTCACTGTTCCTGACTGATGAGAAGGCCATGCTGGCACAGCCACCATTAAGTTCGATCCATTTCATTGCGGATTATTCATCCCAATGCCTCTGACTCCGATCGGAGATTTTGTCTACACGCACCACCCTGCCAAGGCAAAGCCCACCTGGCACAGTAGCTGTTGCCCGGAGTCCCAGTACCCCAAAGTGAACAGGCATATATTTCTTGGGTGACAAAGGGAGGTCACAGCTCAGGCATCAGCAGTGCAATCGCTGCGTTGTCAGGGGGCTACCACCGAGAGGGTACATGAAAACCCTACCATGACAGACTGCCTACCGCACTGGATTTCGGGTGCAGAGGTAGATCCACTTGATTGGTAGGTGCAAAAGGTAACAGCGCACAGTGGAGAGGGAGTGCACCATAGTAAGGCATCCTTCCGCAAGTGGCCTGCACTTCGGTAAAATTTGGAAAATGGAGTTCAAACCCAAAAGGGGACCAGAATTTAAAAAGCCAAAAAATTTGAGGGAAAAAGTGTTAAAAAATAAATAAATAAATAAATAAAAAGTCAAAAGATAAAAAGCTTCAGGAAGCCCGAAGAATAGTCACAAGACCAAGATAAAAAACTAGAGTCAATTAAAAAAGACTTCTAGTGTCTCACTTCGAATTGAGCCCCAATGACTGGCAAAGATGTGTCTGGAGATGTCCCGGACAGTTGTGGATACCAACCTAAAAGTTGCCCGCCATACGGCCTGACACACAGGAGTGATTGTCTGGGGTGCCATTTCTCTTTATAGCAAGATCCTTATGGTTGTCATCCGCAGAAACCTTGCAGCACGATGGTGTGTCAATAATATTCTACATCCCGTTTTGTTGCCCTTCACATCAAGCCATTCTGGACTTACACTCCGGCAAGATAATTCCCGCCCACACATGGTAAGAGTTTTTACTGCTTGTCTTTGTGCTTGCCAAACCCTACCTTGGAGAGCAAGGTCACCAGACGTCTTCACAACTGAGAATGTTTGGAGCATAATGGGCACGGCTCTCCAAGCAGTTTAGAATTTTGACGATATAATGCTCCGGTTGGACAGAATTTGGCAGGATATCCCTCAGGAGGACATCCAAGAACTCTATCCATCAATGCCAAGCCAAATAACTGCTTGCATAAGGGCCAGAGGTGGACCAACACATTACTGACTCAGTAAATTTATGAAGCTCTTTCTCTTGAATACATCATCCAATTTTTTTGAAATTGTAATCATTTGTCTGTCTGTACATGTACATCACATTTACTGAGTTCCATCCCATTTGGGTAATTTCTTCATGGCGCACCCCCCCACATCCCTCCTTTTCGTCTAGGAGTCTATGCTGAGTTGCTTCACTTGGGTACCTGCATCTATTTAATGGCCTGTGGGGTTTCTGTTGTTCTTGATATAATTGTGCTTTTTAATACTCTACACATTTTCATCATCTTGAATGGATTCTTGTTTATCTGTAATGCTATAATTTTCCAGTTACTTACAAATGGTGTAACATAGATATTTTTTATGTACTTGGGGTTGGGCCCATGAAACAGCTTCTTGTGACTTCATCATCTACTCCCTGTGTAGAGTAAAAAAGCAATTGATTTACAGGTGTCCACTGTTGGTTCACATGGTGGTACATATTGAAAAGCGTGGACAGTTTGATGATTAGTATACAGCTTTTGCCTGAAAACAACTTTTAGATAATCCAGTTCCTGCATTAAATTATCAGAATCCAAACTAGCAAAAGCCATCTTGAGCAGTACACGTAGAACTCCCATGTGATGATGTGGTGGATGACAACTAGTAGCACAGAGTTAATGGTCTGTGTGCGTAGGTTTACGGTATACGGTGTGTTCCAAAGTCTCATTTTCTTTTTTATGAACTAAAACATCTAAAAAAGGTAATCTGCTATCTTTTTCAATTTCTAGCAAAAATCTGAGGCATGGATGAAGGCAGTTAAAATGCTCTAAAAACTGATAATGAGCTTCCATTCCATGTGGCCAAATGATGATAATATCCACTTATCTAAAAAAAAGTGCATTTAAGAGAAGAAGTCCTGAGTGCAGTATCTTCAATATGTTCCATGAAAAGACAGGCAACAATACGGATAGATGGAAGATTTCAGGAAGATTTCAGGGATACTGCCCTCAGGGCCTCTTCTCTTAAACCCCCATTTTTTATTTTTTTATTTTTTTATTTTTTAGACACATGGATGATATTTTAATCATTTGGCCACATGGAATGGCAGCTCTTCATCCCTTTTTAAATCATTACAACTGCCTTCATCCAAGCATCAAATTTTCAATGGAGATTGACAAAGATGACAAATTATCGTTATTGGATGTTTCAGTACATAAAAGAGAAAATGGGACTTTGAAACACAGTGTATACCTAAATCTAGCATACGGAACACCACCTCCATGCTACTAGTAGTCATCCATCACAACAAAGCACGAAAATTTTACTACACTGGTTAAGGAAGCTTATGCTATTTCAGATTCTGATAATTTGACACAGGAACTTATGGTTGTTTCAAGCAAAAGAGATATACTGATCATAAAACTGTACATGCTTTCAATATGGACCACCATGTGAACCAACAATGGACACTTGCAAATCAGTATCTGTTGATCCATTGTAAACATGGAACAGTGGCTGGTAAAATATTCAACAAAACAATTCACCAATAGGCGTGCAATTGAGAAGTTATTTATTTTCACTACCAGTTTTGGCAATTCATCATCCCATCTTCAGGCAAAAGGGGCTGAGGAAGTCTGGGGTACACAAAATTCCCAGTCATTGCGCAAATGCTTATACTGAACAGATTATTCATATGGTTCCATGACTAATGCGTGGAACATCAATGCCACACACATTTGCTCCAGTACGAAAAATCTGCCATCACTGAGAATTATCTCAACAAAGGGCATACAATGTAATTTAAAAAGGGACAAATTATTGCCCCGGCATCCTGTTATTGGAGTTGTTTACTTAAGGAAGCCACCAAAATAAGATTATCCAACGATGTTATTAATAGGGGTAAAGGTTTCCCTTTAAGCAAGATATGGCATCCTATTTATCAGATATAAAACAAAAACAGTATAGTTTTCAATCAGCTGCATCTTAATTTGCGATTCATCACTTATTGTTAGTTTCTACCACTGGTGATGTTGCAATTCTTCGCTTTGCAGAGGGCAGCCCTTTCACTTCTCGCACGCACACACTGGCCTGTTCCTGGTGTATAAAGGAGCCACTGAATCTGATACTACCTCAGTTCCAATGTGACTGTACACCTGTAGTCTTATCAGAAGATGGCGGCCAGTTGGCCCTTCGAAATAGCGTGTCATTCGTGTAGTGTAAAGTATGTTAAGCGATTTAAGTCTGTTTTCAAGCGAGTAATCTCTGTCGCAATGCATAAGTGTAGATGATGCCACAGAATAGTCAAAGAGGCAGTGGTATATGTGATCTGTGGTTTGGAACTTCATTTGGGCAACTTTAGTGGAGAACCGAATGGGGAACTCAACAAGGCTTTCCCATGGAACACTAGGCTCTTTTAGAGAGAGAGAGAGAGAGGGAGGGAGAGAGAGAGAGAGAGAGAGAGAGAGAGAGAGAAGAGAAGAGAATCGCTAAACAAGAGGCAAAACCTTGTGCCCTTCAGGTAGAATTAGAACATACAACATTTGAACTTGATTGGCTGTAGGTGGAAAAAGATCTCCTTCTTGTTACCAGTCTACACTGAGTTTCTTTGCTAGAAGTCTGCTGCACCCTACAGGTGGATGTTCAGGTAACAAATCAAATTTATTTGAAACTGTAAGTCAAATGTAGACGAAGTTGAAGAGCTGCTCTCCTTTTGCCCATTGTTTGTTACCTTTACCCAGTTCCCACGATCTTTTTCCACCTTCAACCAATCAAGTTAAAATGTAGTATGCTCTAATTCTTCCTGAAGGACACAAGTTTTTGCTTCCTGTTCAGGATTCTCTCTCTCTCTCTCTCTCTCTCTCAAAGAGTCTTGCTGCTAAGTAGTAGCCAAGAGATGGATGTAGGCTCGGTGCCACAAGATGAATTAGGAACCATGTACCACGTCACAAGCATTGCGAAGCCAAGTGCTAGTCTTAGCCAAGTGACTGAGGATATAGGGGATTTGTGCAAAGATTTTGCAAACAGGATCAGGTTACAGTAGTAGGTGGGGCAGGGAACAGCCTGGCTAAGTACAGTAATTATAGCATTAAGGGTTACATTGATGAACTAGGAGTAGCAAGTATACACACAAATGAGAGTTTTTTTAGAGGTCCTACAGTGCCATGGCTAGTTCTACATTAACACTGCTGTGAGCTGTGAGTGGAGACTGAGTTGAGCAAGATACTGCCGACTGAAATGAAATATCATAAACGCAGTGGCGACTGATGCAACTGGGAGAAGGGGGTATATTAATCATGGTTTAAACCTGAATACGAGAGGGAAAGATAAGCTGGTTGAGCTTCTTGCAGATAATATACAGGGACAACCATCACACAAAGCAAGATCCCTGTGGTTACTGATGTGAGAGGCACCTTTTCTTTGGTTTAAAATCATGATTCAGGTAACCTGTTTTGAAAGAAGTCAAAATAACAGAGGAACAAAATACTTAAGACTGCACAGAAAAGAAAGGTTAGTTATTACATCTAAACTGGGTAATAGGGTAGAACAGATCTGTTTGGAAAATTTAGAGAGCTCTGGAAAGATAGACATCCTGTGTGTGTCTGAACACCACATAACCACAGGGTTAGATAAGTTACATATAAAAGATCACTCTCTAGCAGCTTTCTCGTGCAGAACTAGGAGGAGTTGTTACTTATATTAAGACATAACACAAGTTCAAAAACATTGAGACAAGTGAATTTTGTAGTGATCAGCACACACAAGTGTGCGCACTTGTGAATTAATACTAAAAAATAGGTAACTTTTCATTGTAACAATATATATAGAGCCATACTGGAAAATTTTGAACATTTATGAAGAATCTGGATTCCTTACTACACAACTCATCAGACAACAACAAGCAGTTAATAGTCTGTGGTGACTTCAGTGTAGATGTCCTAAAGGAGTCGGTTAGGAAAAATGATCAGGAAACCTTATTTGTATCTTACAATTTGATCCCAGTAATTAACTTCCCAACATGAGTGGATGAAGACAGTAAGATCCTAATTGATAATGTTTTCTTTGGTGCAGCTCCTAGATAAACTGAAGTTTCATGGGACTGACAGTATAGCCAATCAAAGGATTATGTCACATCTAATCAAAAGAATCCAGAAAGTTGTTCTTAGTAATTCAACCAATATAGTCTAGGGACATTATTCTGACTGAGGAGAAATCCCTCGTGCAGTTCCCCAAAGATCAATGTAAGGTCTAGTATTGTTCTTAACCTACACTGTCAAAAAAGGTACCCCCCTTCCAGAGGTTTCCAATTCGGTACTGACTGATGTTGAAACACCCATATTGGTATGTAGTGTAGCCTCCACGGACAGCAATGCAAGCACTGACTGGCATCCAGTCAATCATACAGATGGTGAATACTATCCCCAAATAGTTCTGTTGGTTTGTGAGTTGCACGAGTCACTTCTTGTTCTACCATATCCCACACATCCTCGAATGGAGACAAGTCCAAAGATCGTGCTGGCCAGGGAAGCTGCTGCACACCTTGCACAGCACGTTGACTTTCATGGGCAGTGTGTGGGCATTCATTATCCTATTGGAACAATACATAAGCCTCCTATTACAAGAATGGCAAAAGAATGGGTCTAACACTCATGTATTGAGTGCTGGTTAGCATCCCCTCCAGAAGCACCACAGGTGATCATGAGTTGCAGCTTATCACACCCCAGACCATAAGGTGTAGGATGCAGCCAGTGTGTCTTGGACAAATGCATTATTGAGACAGATCTCAACAAGTCTATGTAGTAAGTGCAAATGATCATCACTTGCATGAAGCTTATTAATTTTATTTCTTTTCTTTATTTAGGACTTGACAATTTGTTTTTGGTGCCTGAAGCATATCAAGTTACTGCTAAAATGGAAAAACAAGGTCAAGTTAATGTATACAGCTTCGGAAATACTGACTCCCCATGCCATTTAATGACATACCGAGCCTTAAAAGGACTAAAAGCTGTAAAGGAACTTTCCTTAGAAGAACAAGAATTACTTAGTAGATGGAGTGGATTACACTTTACTGAAAATGCTCAACTATGCTTCCACCATGAAGCTTTACTCCTACAAAGATTTGAATTTTTGCAAAGATCATGCTGCAACACATCTGGTAAGAAAAACCACAACTGCACGAAAAAGTTTGCACTCAATCAACATAGAAACAGCTGGCCTAGTAAAAAGGATAACTATCTCTGATATTAAACCAGGCCAAAACAATGTGCCCTTCCAGCACAGGGCTATTACAAATGATTGAAGCGATTTCATAAATTCACTGTAGCTCCATTCATTGACATATGGTCACGACACACTACAGTTACGTAGAAAAACTCATAAAGTTTTGTTCGGCTGAAGCCGCACTTCAGGTTTCTGCCGCCAGACCGCTCGAGAGCGCAGTGAGACAAAATGCCGACAGGAGCCGAGAAAGCGTATGTCGTGCTTGAAATGCACTCACATCAGTCAGTCATAACAGTGCAACGACACTTCAGGACGAAGTTCAACAAAGATCCACCAACTGCTAACTCCATTCGGCGATGGTATGCGCAGTTTAAAGCTTCTGGATGCCTCTGTAAGGGGACATCAACGGGTCGGCCTGCAGTGAGCGAAGAAACGGTTGAACGCGTGCGGGCAAGTTTCACGCGTAGCACGCGGAAGTCGGCGAATAAAGCAAGCAGGGAGCTAAACGTACCACAGCCGACGGTTTGGAAAATCTTACGGAAAAGGCTAAAGCAGAAGCCTTGCCGTTTACAATTGCTACAAGCCCTGACACCCGGTGACAAAGTCAAATGCTTTGAATTTTCGGCGCGGTTGCAACAGCTCATGGAAGAGGATGCGTTCAGTGCGAAACTTGTTTTCAGTGATGAAGCAACAGTTTTTCTTAATGGTGAAGTGAACAGACACAACGTGCGAATCTGGGCGGTAGAGAATCCTCACGCATTTGTGCAGCAAATTCTCTATTCACCAAAAGTTAACGTGTTTTGTGCAGTATCACGGTTTAAAGTTTTCGGCCCCTTTTTCTTCTGCGAAAAAAACGTTACAGGACACGTGTATCTGGACATGCTGGAAAATTGGCTCATGCCACAACTGGAGACCGACAGCGCCGACTTCATCTTTCAACAGGATGGTGCTCCACTGCACTTCCATCATGATGTTCGGCATTTCTTAAACAGGAGATTGGAAAACCGATGGATCGGTCGTGGTGGAGATCATGATCAGCAATTCATGTCATGGCCTCCACGCTCTCCCAACTTAACCCCATGCGATTTCTTTCTGTGGGGTTATGTGAAAGATTCAGTGTTTAAACTTCCTCTACCAAGAAACGTGCCAGAACTGCGAGCTCCCATCAACGATGCTTTCGAACTCATTGATGGAGACATGCTGCGCCGAGTGTGGGAGGAACTTGACTATCGGCTTGATGTCTGCCGAATCACTAAAGGGGCACATATCGAACATTTGTGAATGCCTAAAAAAACTTTTTGAGTTTTTGTATGTGTGTGCAAAGCATTGTGAAAATATCTCAAATAATAAAGTTATTGTAGAGCTGTGAAATCGCTTCAATCATTTGTAATAACCCTGTAGAGAAGAATCTGATACACTGAGATATTCACAAATGGAAGTTTCATCTCTGTCAGATGAAAATGATGAGACTAATGTTGTTCACAATTTGAATACAAGTTTAACAGCTGTTGGAATATCACCATTAAAATTTCAATGAATTGGTGCAAGGGATCCGAAAGGGTTTACAAACTGCGAAATACATCAAGTCGAAGGTGCAATTATTAAGAAAAGTGCAGAAGTGGGATGACTTGATCCCAGTGAACTGGAGCAACTACCCACAAGTAAGCATGCTTGACTTGTTCAGATTACAGTCAGCTGATCCAAGAATTGAAAGACAAATTACATATATCAAATCATAATAAGAAAATTCAAATTTTGACCTTAGTTCTCCAAAGCTGGTCTATCAAAAAGACTTTGGAAGAATTTTGTGTTTCAGAAAGAATGGTAAGAAAGGTTGGAAAGTTAAAAGCTGAAGAGGGAATATTGGTACAGCCCAAAGGTAAATGTGGGGAAAAGCTTTCCGAGGCTGTGAAGGCAATAGTCACGGAACATTTTCATGTTGAAGAGTTTAGTCAGATTTGTCCAGGAAAAACGGACCGTAATACTGTTCAGATTGGTGGAGAAAAGGTACAAAAACCAAAATACTTATTACTGAGTAACTTAAAAGAAACGTTTGTTGTGTAACACAATAAAAATGATCTGGAAATTGGATTTTCCAAATTTTGTGAATAAAGGCCAAAGTGGTGTGTGACTGTAGGCACAGTTGGTTCACGTTCAGTTTGTGTCTGCACAATACATCAAAATCTGAAACTAATGTTGGTACATAGCCTAATAAAAGAAGATTAAAAAAGGCATAGTCCACATCAATTCAGGCAGGCTAGGAAAAAATCTTACTTTCATAGTCTGAGATGTTATTGAAATTAGCATATGTTAAAATGAAGGACTAAGTAAGGAACATGCATTTTTTTTTCTCCAAAAAAAAAAATTCTGCTCCGAGATACAGCCCTCCAAAGATAACATTGCGCATACCATTTTGAAGATGCGAATTTTGAAAAAAATTTTAAAATGCTGTACCTATGGGACAGTTCTAGATATTTTGTTGGGTTTTTTTTTTTTTTAAATTTGAAAAATAACTGCTTTACGATTACAAACAAATGCTCCATTTGGACTTATCTGTCGAAGTTCTTGTAATACAGCATTATAAACTTTTTTTTTAATTTCTGAGAAAAAATTATTGTTTTCAGAAATGTCAATCCATAAAATTTTAATATTTTTCTGTTGATTAGTACCATATAGTTCTCCATTCCCTGAAGAGGAGAGCTTCCACGATTAGGTTGAAGATGTTTTACAAACAACTGAAATTTTTGCGATACATAAAACCTGTTTTATTACCAAATTATAGCATGACAGGCTCATAAAAATCAAAATCTAGCCTTATTTAACATAACTTTAGTTTTGAAAGATGAGTAAGAGACTCACTTTTCAAGCATTTAAAATGGTTCCAAAATATATGTGAAATGTGCAAAGACCTTTCAATTAATACAACTTCTGTGCACTCTGTTATATACTGAAACTAGCCAGTCAATGAACTAAAAATATGTTCCACTGCTTCAGTATCTTCCTTTGACATAGAGTCATGCCTTCCTGTTGAACTGGAGCACTTACAATCTTCAAACCATTGTGAACAGGAAGTGAACACTGATGGCGTTGTAGCTGTCCTTCAGCTGGAAACCTATATCCAGCAGCTGGTCCATGTGGTAGCATGAAGTTCACTAAAATTTCGTTTAACTCATAACTGGTGTCTATAATCTCTACAATCCACCAGGAAGATTATGTTTTGTAGCATGGTGCTTCAGCAGGCCTCCTACACCACCACGAGGCCCCTTCCCCTGACCAGTAGCAGCACCATTAGAAATAATGATAATCTTCTCTGCTTCTGTTTGCAGTTCAAGAAATTTGCGCATTGCTAGCAAAGCATGTGCTGAGTCATGTCCTGTGGCATCACTTATAACTGCAACACTTATGCTCTTGTTTTGAAAATATGTCACTCCTGTAAAAATTGAAACCTGGTCAGTACTCCAATGATACTCTTGTACTTCCTGTGGGAGAATTGCAGACCATTTCTCAGCAAAATCTGGGAGTATGCATTAGGAGTGATTTAAACTGGAATGATCATATAAAGTTGATGGTCGGTAAAGCAGATGCCAGACTGAGATTCATTGGAAGACTCCTAAGGAAATGCAATCCGAAAACAAAGGGAGTAGGTTACAGTACGCTTGTTCGCCCACTGCTTGAATACTGCTCAGCAGTGTGGGATCCGTACCAGATAGGGTTGACAGAAGAGATAGAGAAGATCCAACGGAGAGCAGCGCGCTTCGTTAAGGGATCATTTAGTAATTGCGAAAGCATTACGGAGATGACAGATAACCTCCAGTGGAAGACTCTGCAGGAGAGACACTCAGTAGCTCGGTACGGGCTTTTGTTGAAGTTTCGAGAAAATACCTTCACCGAGGAGTCAAGCAGTATATTTCTCCCTCCTACGTATATCTCGTGAAAAGACCATGAGGATAAAATCAGAGAGATTAGAGCCCACACAGAGGCATACCGACAATCCTTCTTTCCACGAACAATACGAGACTGGAACAGAAGGGAGAACTGATAGAGGTACTCAAGGTACCCTCCGCCACACACCGTCAAGTGGATTGCGGAGTATGGATGTAGATGTGGAAAATCAAAGTGAAGCACTGAACATAGTTCCTCAGCCTGTACACACCCTTCCACTTACGGAATGTGTCGTTGCAATTTCTACATATGCTGGTGTGTTACTGCTTTCACTGACCATTTACCAAGTTCATCAATGAAACTGTCAAAGGCAACAGTTTCCTTAATTAGTTTATTTTCCTCCCATGTAGCATATGTAATTTCTGCAGAGTTATCTGCTACGTCTTCCAGGCCAAGCGTAGGTACAGACTAGAGGTGTACATGTTCCGCTTTTAACCCGCCCATGCTTGCCCGGTGGCCAGGCGGGCAGGCCGCCGCGCGTTGTCAACAGAACGGGCAGGCTGCTTCACTCCCAGCCAAGCCAAGCACAACCCAACCCGGGCAGGCTGCGGGAAACTTGCTTGCCTGCCCATATTACTGCCGAGCTGCGCTACGCAGCCGTTTAGTCTGCGCGCTTCATTGTTGTACTATGAACGTTAATTGAAAGTTTTTATTTTACCTGAGCACCAAAAGACAAACCCTAACATTATATATATATTAATTTCAGGTCAAAAAATATTGGGTTTTATTTGTACATTCTTCCTTTACGCGTATATTTCGGGCTTATTATCTATATAAATAAAAATGAATTGCCAAATGCGTTGATAAGCGTAAAACTCGAGAACGGCTGGGCCAATTCGGCAATTTTTTTTTTTTTTTGCTGTGTTCGTAATTCTCAGGACAAGGTTTTCATGAAATAAAATTTTTCGAAAATCGACCGAAAAATTGGAAAATTTGAGAAAAACTGAAAGTGTGTTTTCATTGTGTCCGTGTGTTTGTATTGCATACAATCTTGATGAAATTTTGCACACTATACATTGAAACCAAGAGGAGGGTCACAGTCTACTTAAAATTTCGTAGGATGCATAGCAGAGGTTACTTTACCTAACGGAATTCGACAAATTGAACGTTTTTATTCCGATCTTGATGAAATTTGGCATACTTGATATTCAAAGCAGGATGAAGGGCGCTGTCTGCTTAAAATTCTGAATGGTACATGGCGGAGGGTACTTTACTTACACACTTCTACACCAACCTACAATTTTATTCCGATCTTGAAGAAATTTTGCACACTTGACCATCAAGAGGAACATTACTGTCTACATAATATTTCGGACAGTGCATGGAAAAGAGTACCTTACAAAAGATTTTCACATCGTTTGCGGGTTACCATGAAATCCTTCTCCCTCTATACTGCTAAATGGTCTCAGGTCCTTAGCACACATTTCGACGCCCTTTTCGGCCACTAAATCTTTGTCCTCTTTCAAGATATTTACGGAGTGAAGGAACTGCTTGTCAAATTTGCACACATGTCGTAACGTACTCGAGACTCCTAAATAAGTACTTAAGAGCTTTTTACATAGTTTGCATTGAGACACACCTACCGATTTATTTGAAGCGGCCTCATAAACACACGAAAACGTTTCCTATGGGGCACTTGTGCTCTGTTTCGTTACCAGCATGTATTCGCCAGTTGTCAATTTTTTTTCAATCTCACTAAAGTCCGACCTATTCATTGTGCTGCCCCCACCGTTGCGATAAATGTACTGCGGGCTAACTACCTGGCTACTCTAGTCACGGTAACTTGACAGCGCAACCTGTTGTCAGGCGTAGCAAGCTGAGCGGGTCCCGTGAAGCTTGGCAGGCCTGCGGGAACCCAGGTAGACCGGGCTTGCGGGAGCCCAAGTCGCTCGCATTACCCACTATGCCTCAGTACATGCGTACTCTTGTGTTTACGTCGCGGCAAGCTGACCTGCATGAATGGTTGCAGAGGAGCTAGGGGCAAGCAGGCTGCAATGGGAATTTGTACACCTTTGGTACAGACAGGCCTCCCTTTCCAGGACAGTCATCACATTCTTGAAACAAACAATTCTCTCGCTTTACATCACAAACTACTAATGACTTCACACACCCAAGGAGTCATATGTCATGTGCTCCAGTAAGTTCTTCAAAGTCACCACACAAAGTTCAAAATTTGCGCAGTACACACAAAATTGTTTTCTTTCAAACTGTCTCTGGAATAATAGATAAAAAATACACCTTTTCTCTACAGGATGCACAATATACACCAGCTGAATTGATATTTGCGAAAAATTCCTGGCAATAGATGCAAGAGTGCTTTTTTGAAGAGATTGGTCCGTTTTGCTGTAGTGTATTCATCCATAGGTTTAGTAATTTCTCTGCACTTTCTTGATGCATACAGCTTATGACTCGACTTCACTGACCACGGTTTCTTAACAGGACTAACACCTAGCTCTATAGTTTATTGATTCAGGGTACTTAATCCTCCCTCTATTGATGCAAAATCTGTATCATGGGAGGCTTCACTTTGTTCAGATACTATCATTGCTGTTATTCTGTCAAAACATTTAGAACACAAAAGTCGCCACTGGAAACATCTTCACTTTGAAACAGAGGCTTCAAATGAGAATACTTATTCCCAACCCGAACAATGTTTGTTTTTAGTTAGTCTTATATATCACTCTTTTATGGATATGCAAATAGTCAGCACACTTCACTCTCCTGTGGCCCCAGTCAGAAGACATTTCAAACAGTCCTTTTCACAAAACACACTGCAACTGTGTCAACTGGCAAATTCCTCACGAAAACAAAGAACTCACAGGATGGTCTCAGTTTTCTTAGAAGCCTCTTCAGTAAACAAATTAGCACTGAACAACTACAATACAGAAACCTGCAATGAGCAACCACGACAAAGAAACTGACAAGAACTACAACAAAGTGTAAGAAACATTTGCAACAATGATAGTGAAAAGAAATAACTGCAACAAAGACAACTGAAATAAACATTGTAAGTAAGAAACAACTTCAGTGACAACATACTTTACCCCTGAAAGCTTAAAAAAAATTTTAAAAGTAAAACCTGTCCAACTTATAAGTGGAAGCTCACCTTTACAGAGAATATATTACTACATGGTACTAATGAACAGAAGAAAAATCCAACTTTTCTGGATTGGAATTTTTGAAAAAATAATTTTTTTCTGTAAATTATAAAAAAAATTCAAAAGGCGCCAGTAAAAGAACTTTGACAGATATGTCCACATAGAGGATACCATAGTAATCACAAAGCAATTATCTTTCAAATAAAAAAAAACTCTAACAAAATATCCAGACCTGTTACAGAGATACAGCATTTTAAATTTTTTTTCCAAAATTCACATCTTCAAAATGGTGTTCCCAGTATCATCTTTGGAGGCCTGTATCTCGGGGCAGGAATTTTTTTTGGAGAAAACAAGAAAATGCATGTTCCTTACTTACTCCCGAATTTTAACATATGCTAAATCCAATAACATCCGAGACTATGAAGGTAACCACCCTTTCCTGAAGTGGTACAGATTATGCCAAAATATTACTGAGCAAAATTGTCTGTAATTTGGAAACAAAGGATTGCATGATTCATCGCTGTTAAGTATGTCCAGGAACAGAAGCTCTAAAGGAACATTTGGAAAGCGCTTTTGCAGATATTGATACTGAGGATATAATTCAGTTCAAACAATGGACTCACAATGACAGAGATACACTTTAAACCAGAGAAATGACAGTTGAAGAATTCATTGAACTATTAGTTACAAAACTTTTGCCCCTTTCTGCTCACCACTACACTGCAAACATTGATTATATTAACGGATTTCGCTGAAAATTACTCCTTTATTGTCCAAGAGACAGTTCAAGGATTCCACTGAGAAAATAGTCAAGCTACAATACGTCCATCTGTCATTTACCACAAAGATAATGAAGACCTAAAAAGCATCAGCTACGGCAAAATCGGTGATTGGCTTCGACATGAAAACAGTTGCAGTGCATATTCATTATTTCAGTGCAAAAATTTTTAAGAGCTTCCTAAATTTTGCCACCATAAAAGAGATTTTGGCATTACTGAAGAATGGATTTTTTTCAGAACGAGCCATAGGAAATAACCATGTGATGGAATTGGGGGGCACAGTCAAGCGTTTAGCTGTAAGAGCTAGCCATCAGCGCCCAATTGACAACCAAATCTTAACACCAACTGATCTGTTTGGATATTGTCAAAAAATGTGCATGGCATTGAATTTATCAATATGAAAAAATAAATTACTGGATATGAAATAATTGATGAAGAAAAACGTTTTGAGGATGGATGAACAGTGTCTGGTACAAGAGACCACCACCATTTTGTGCCAACTGATGAAAAGCGACTTCAGATTCATAGAGTACCAAATAATACATTGTCCTTTATAGCAAATGTTAACCGATATGTTAGAAGTTGCTACTAAATATGTTGCCATTACTGAACTACAGTCTGGCCAGTATGTCACTTGCATTTATGATGGAAAATGGTGGGTAGGAAATTTCTGTGAAGTTTCATGTGAAGAAAAAGATTCCTTGATTAATTTCATGCATCCTCGTGGAGCTGCTAAATCATTTCACTGGTCATCTAGAAGAGACATTCTGCATTCCAGAACAACAGATAATTCCAGTCATACCAGTTCCAGTTGCTTCAATGTTGGGGCGGCAATACAGTTTGCTGGAAGCAATAGTTTTGGACATCAACAAAAAAAGTTAAAGCATTTAACAACTGAAGAATTCTGCATGATGGCTTGGGAACCACAAAGAGACCCAAAGAAGGCTTGGGAACCTGTTAGATACATTCCAACTTGAGAACCTGCTAGACTCCCACTTTCAGGCTTGGGAACCGGCAGTAAAGAAACAAAACCGTGGCTGACCTTGCATGGCTATTGGGCGTGGCCCCGTGGCGATGGGGCTACCAGTCACTGAGATTGGTAGTGGCGTAGCCACCATGGACCAACACAAAGGAATTTTCTCAAATTACAAAAAAAATTCAATAGTTTAGACGCAATTTTTGCGTCTTACCCAAAGAGACATCAAAATGTAAATAAGTTTTTCTAATAGAATGAACTGCGCTCTGTTGAATGGTGTTAATGAATGTAATCTGGTAGATGTCCATTTTGAGACACATGACTTTGAACACGGGTATATTTTGATACATTCATGATTTTTAGCAAATTTACAGGATGGTAGCACAGCAACTAAACATTCAAGCCAGGCCCAAATTTGTGATATACTAAACACCCAGACAGACAGTAGTTTGGCAAAAGACCAGGTCCATAGTGCACTTTCTCCACTACTTACGCCTCGTTAAAGTATTTCTCACAAAATGATTTGTTGCCCACTTTGAACTGAGATACGATAAATGCCTTTTTCTCTGAACTCTACTTCCATCATTTGTGTGTAGAGCACAAAATGTTGTAGCACTATACCCAGAAGCAAGGGTCTAGCTCTTTTACATTAAGAACGGTGGAATGTCAGACTTTAAGATCCCTTCGCGACTTTTCGGTCTCGGTAAAAGTGGTCTTCGCAAAAGTGGCTCTAGCACCTCAACCACGTTACAAGTGAGCCTGAAACTTTGCACAAGTTCATGTAGGGCCCTCAGATACATACTGTATAATATTCATCTAAATTGAAGATGGTAGAGCTAGGAGCCCTTGGACACTTCGCGTGGAATGACCGATGAGCTCAGCAATTTTGAACATGGACTAGTCACTGCATGACATTTAAATCCTTCTAAAGCTGCCCAAGCTGAATGCTGATAATGTAGTTGTGAAACGGAAACACAAAGGAAGAACCATAACTAAACCAAAGAGGAGGCAGACCTCATGTGCTGATGGACAGAGACTGTCAATAATTGCAGAGAGTAGTTGTAAAAAATCGCCTGAAATCAGTGGTGAGTTCCAATGTGCTACCAGTAGTCCAGTTGTCACACTGACTGTGTGTTGGGAGTTTTAAAAAAAAAGTGATATACTGGTCGAACAGCTCCTTGTTAGCCACACATATCTGTAGTAAATGCTAAATGATGCCTGAGGTGATGTGAAGAGTGATGCCACTGGACATTGGGTAACAGCAAACAAGTGATCTGGAGTGATGAATCATGCTGTACACTGTGCCAGTCCAATGCCAAGGTCTGGGTTTGGTGAATGCCTGTAGACTGTTACCAACAGTGAAATAAGGTGGAGGAGTGTTTTTTGTGGTTAGGGTGCGTTCACCACTACTGTGCTTAAGAAAATGTTAAATGTAGAAGGATATGAATACCTTCTACAGTACTGTGCACTGTGTACAGTAGTAGAACAGTTCGACGGTGATGATTGATTGTACTAGCATTACAATGCGTCTTTAACAAAGCACCACTTGTGAGAAAATGGTTCGTGGACAATTACATTCCTGAAAGGGACTGGACTGGCCTGGCCAACCTGAACCTAGTGGAAAACGTCCGGTGTGGTTTGAATATTGACTTCACTCCAGACCACAGCATCCAACATAACTACCTTGTCTGGTCTGATCTGCCACTCCGACACCTCATTGAAAGTGCCCCCAATACAGTTCAAGCTACCATAAGGACAAAGGGTGGACAAATACCATATTAATGTCTAGATACTTTTGGTCAGACAGTGTATACCACCTGTACTACTGTGCAATAAGCAGGCATACAAATATACTGAACAACATCAAAAAAGAACATTTAGTTATAATCAAACATCTACTATTACAACTGTATCTAAAACAGAGTGTCTTTATGGTTTGATTTTACAACAGAATAACTCAGGTATTGGTTTCCTGGTTGCAGAAACACTAGTACAACTGCACTCTGAAGTTTGCTAATGTGAGCTTATAAGAACAACTTTTAATGAAACTGTTTTGAGATGACATTACAATTTGTTCTATAGTACAAGTTATATCCACTTACATTCAAATTTATAATTTCAGTGTCTGTGAATACATGCAAATATTTCTGTACCAGATATCTCTATTATGATCATATGAAGTGATCTACACATAAATAATGATCGACATCGATTACAAAAAAATAACTAATTCGTGATGATGTTTCCTGCCATATTTCATTAAGTACCTCTTCATTAATTATCCAATCCATCCATCAAGCATTGAGAATTCTTCTGCAACATATATTTTCAAAATCATCTGGTGTCTTCTTCTCTGTACTGTATATAGCCCACACTTCATTTCCACAACACTACACACTTTTAGAAAATGCTTGTAAAACTTAATTTTATGTTTAACATTATCATATAGCCATTGCCAGCCTTCCCTTTCTTTCCTCTTTACTTCAGCTGTAGTCGGGATGTTGTTTTCCAAATAGTAAAACTATATAAAATGGTAAGAACAATAACTAGTTGTAGCAGCTCCTTTCCTAATCTAATTCCTTCAGAATCATTTGTTTTAATTCAGTCACACCCCTTTAACATTTTTTACTTTTGTTTAAGTTCATCTTATGTATGCTATCCATTCAATCTAACTGATTTACCAAGTCCTTTGCAATCTCTGACAGTTGCCATGTCATTAGGAAAACAAACCTTAGTGCTTTCTTCCTTCTCTCTGAACTTCAATACCTTCTCAAATTTCTCCTTGGTTTCATTTATAGTTTTCTCCAAGTACTAACAGAGTAACGCAGAGGGTAGGCTACAACCTGGTCTCACTCCCATCTCAAACATTGCCTCTGTTTCATATTATTTGACTCTTATCTACAGTCTGGGTTCATAGTTTCAAAGAGCATATTCTAGTCAACACTGCTAATAAGCGTTCCTAGATTTCTTTGAAATACAAACTGATCTCCCAATATGGCTTCTACCAGTCATTTCTTTCTTCTATAGGGAGCCTGACCTAGTATCTTGCAAGGATGACTTATTAGACTGTGGTTTGGTAATACGCCTATCTATTAACACGTCTTCTTTATCCTGCATGCCAGGTGGAATAGTTCTATCATGGTTTTTTATCCAAAAGTTTTTAATAATTCTGACAGAATGTCAGCTACTTCAGGACCTCTTGTGCTCTGTCACATTCTGACTCATATCATCACACCATCCTATCATTTCATCTTACACTTTCTCTAGATTTCCCACAACTCTCTCTTCAACTTTCTTCCCTTTATATTACCTTCTACATCTTGGTCTTCTTTTCTTTGCACTGGGTTGTCATTTGGACTCTTGATGTTCGTATAGCTTCTACAATTTTTTTCCGTTTCGTCAAATTTTCCTATAAGCAGCATCTACCTTTCATATAGCCATGCATCTTTATATTACTCTGCATTTCACCTCTAAACATTACTACTTTGCATCGCGCACGTCCTGTCACTCATTTTTAAGACAAAAACTTATTTCAATGTAGCTACTCATATTGGGAACTGAAGAAATATGAAAAAGGATAGAAGAATCATTCAGTGGTACAAGAGAAATGGGGCATAACCATCTTCGGCTAGCCAGACTTTCATAATGTGTTACTATGACCCCAATGTATGCATGAAAAAGATGAAACAAATATCAAGTGACTCTTTGAAAAGAACACAGTAGTCCCACAATGACTACAATATCAGAGCAATCTACTTTCACAAACAGATTACTTTCTGTCTCTGACACTGCGACATACAACAACAAGAAAAGTTTCCTATTGGCAAAGAATCTACCATACAAGAAAGTTCTTTTATCACTGAAGTTAACAGTGACTAACAGATAATGTTCTAATATATGAAGAGCCTAAGATTTATAGGAGGAGAGCTGGAGTGAGAAAGAATCTGTTCATAACGAACATCTTGGCAGCTAACATCATCAGAAAACTTAATGACAATAATGCATGATTCTGAAATATGATTAGTGAATATATATGCAAGATTCCTGCTACATGTTTCGATTTCTTGTTCAGATAATTATCGATTATTTCGACTGTTCCTCTGTTTCTCAAGGTATCTTATTTTGTTCAGTGTTAGTCAACGATGTCTTTATAAATATGAAGATAACATATAAATAATCGCAGAGAAAATATGTATCAAGCAGCCGTTCCTTGCTTTTCATATAAAGAAAAGGGGACATTATCATTCTCACAAACAAACAGTGCTGTTCACAAACCTAATGAGACGTAAAATCACGTTTATTCTTGGGGAAAATGCATTTAACCAATAAGAAATATATTTCTCTCGCACCATGACAGTAAAACGGAACGTAACCTAATACCGCCTGCTTCTCCAACTAGAATAAACTGCATTTAGTAGAACAAAAGCCATGATTCTATAATATGACTAATTATGTACCATTCCTAACATTTGGCAAAAAAAAAATCGGGTCGACAGAAGCGTCTGATCCCACGCGTCGGCTTTGACCTGTGACGTAAGGGTGTTGTCGTGTGTGGCATCATGACGGCGCGGAGTTTGGTTTGTGAGTGTATAACAATTCTACCTACGACCGCATAAAATCATTGGCCACGCACACGTATTTTTTCAGATACCTCTATTACGAAGTGAGGAACTTGCACATAAACGTGGTATTACGTTTCGTATTATCGTTTTCGTGTAAAAATAACAACCAAGATTTTTTATTCAACACTGATTATTTGACAATAAAATAGGCTTCTCCATTGTTGCAGAATACAGGATGTAGTAGACGCAGATGTACCGGCCATTCATAGTTCGCGCGTGTTTGCACTAAATAAATGCAACAAGTATGGGTTGCAAACTAATTATGCATGTTAAGTTTCAAAGAAAAAGACGACCAACCATCTGCTGTTCCACATCCTTTCTAAATTTCTGCAATTAGAAACGAAGTAATAATCAACAATACTTCAGCAATGTTTTCCAGTCACGCATAACTAAGAAATACTTACATCTTCATCCGAAAAAATTATGTAATTTCACCACAGAAAACAAACCAACACACAAAACGCTTGACAACAAACAACACTTCAACACGACTCGTCTCACAACAACGCAGTACCACGACAACACTTTTCACCTTCCTTCAAGCAGAAATTCAAATTCCTCCATGAAACTCTAAACAAACGGTTCTGATTGGCGGCGCTTAACTTCCAATCAGAGTTCTCACATGTTTCCAGAGTCGAGTTAAGCGTAGAGATACATCTACTCTATGTACATGAACAGTGGTACTCTTTGCGCATATCATTTCGATTAATCTAATTCATACTTTATTAAGGGTCTATTAAGACACCAGAAACCAAAACTCCTTTCAGAGAAAACAAATGAAACCCTCAAGGTTGTTAACGAATGTGCAATATGTAATAAATTAACACTAAACACAAAGAAAACAAACACTACGCATTTTAGCACAAAAAGAGGGAAAACAATTTCGTCGCACAGATGAGAAATCTAAAGATACTATAACAAACAATAAGTTTTTAGGGATTCAGCATAGAATGAGCACATAAAAATACCAGCACAAAACAAGGACACCATTCTTAAGCTGCAGAAAAGGGCAGCAAGAGTAATAACTAGAAGTAGTATTGGACTTACAGTAAAGGACTATTTAAAAATGGGTACCCAAGTGAGTACATATCCCAATCAGTTGTGCAAATCATGGAATCACGTCTGTCAAGGTCAGAAAAACTATAGCAGTGAACTGTCAAACGTAGTGTAGGCAGTGTTTTCAGTAGACCTTTTGCGTATTCTTAGTGTGCGGCCAATAAAACGCAGCCTTTCGTTTGCCTTCCCCACAAAAGTATGTTTGCGATCGTTCCAGTTTAAGTTTTACTGGATACTGAGATGAATTGGCAGTATTTCGACTTGTGTTTTGTCATGTCACCGAAAGTTAATTATTGTTACTGGACGCAGCTTTCGTGTTTAATGTATTCCTCATTCAACAGAGTACGTTCCTCGTACAATACATGTAACTGTTTCAAAGTATTAAATTGTTACTGATGTTACCAATTTGCAGTGGTCATCTAAACTTGCAGTTTTGAAACAAAGGAAAATATTATAGCGAAATATGGCAACTAAGAAGCGAACTATCCAAATAAACATTTCCGGTCCAAGTCGTCGCAGTAGGTCTACTACACAGTAACGTAAATTAGGAGCAAATTCCATTAGTAGATCGTTATCACGAAAACCAGCCCTCATAATGCAAATTGCCACTATAAGAACGAAAGTTTCCAAACATGTCAATGAGTAGTCGAGAAAAGTGGGAGCATTCTGTCTACCGAATCGCAATGCACGCCACTACGAGGGGACCCCGATCTTGCTGAAACTTCACTCAGTGAAAGACAAACAAGCGAACACGTGTCTCGGCTTATCGATTGCTTCTGAGAAAACGACGGTCAAAGTTTTCAATGCGCTGTTGCTGTAGTGTAGATACCTTTTAGAATGTAACGATTCAATTGAAGCCGTGGTTAAGCGGCTACCGTCGCGACTTCTGAACTTTGCACTGCGAGTTCGAAACCCTGATGTTCTTTCCCCTCGCTCTCTGAATTATCTACGAATATTTATTCCAATTTATGCTGAAACAATGTTGTCGTTCTTTGTCAATTAATTTACTGTGTAATAAAATAAGTTAAAAAACCAAACCAATGAGAAAATGATGTGAAATATTTGTGAATTCCCTTGCAACCTTACAGGTTATAAGAGGGTTCAAAAATATTTCACATTATTTTCTCATTCGTTTATTTTGTTTAATTCATTAATTACACAGAAAGTCAACTGACGAATAACGACAACATTATTTCAACATAAATTGGAAAAAACATTCGTAGATAATTCTGATAGAGAGGGAGGAAAAAATAATAACAAAAAAAAAAAAAATATGGTCTCGAACTCGGGAATCAAAGTTAAGAAGGAACGACGGTAACAACTGAGCCATCGCTTCAATTGCATTCTGGGCCGCAAACGGTATCTATACTATAGCAACAGCGCTTTGATAACTTTGACCGTCGTTTTCTCGGAAACGGTCGAGTGTCTTCAGATAAGCCGAAACACATGTTCGCTTATTTTGTCCTCTCTTTCATTGAGAAAAGTTTCCGGACAATCAGCGTATGGCACTTGGCGAGTTCCCCTCGTTAGTCGAGTCGCTTCTTACGCCCAGCCAGAACTATGTATGCCTCAGACTAAACTCCGCCACTTGGAAACTCGCCGGCCGAAGTGGCCGTGCGGTTCTAGGCGCTACAGTCTGAAACCGCGTGACCGCTACGGTCGCAGGTTCGAATCCTGCCTCGGGCATGGATGTGTGTGATGTCCGTTGGTTAGTTAGGTTTAATTAGTTCTAAGTTCTAGGCGACTAATGATCTCAGAAGTTAAGTCGCATAGTGCTCAGAGCCATTTTGGAAACTCGGCGAGCGAGGATAAACACGTTTTCCTTCTCATAAGGCAACCTTCTACAGCCAAAATTCACGGATTCTTTTTCAGGTTGCCTCAGGTATTTCAGAAATGTTTCTTGCTTTAGACATGCCGTTTATTCAAAACGTAAACATTTCATTTCACGTAGTATTTATCAGGATAAGACATGACAAGAGTGGACCAGTCCCTTCTGAGAAAAATTGCAGATTCTAAGTTGCAACACTATGTATGTAATGATACGAGAGTGGGCTTGCGATCTCTCGTTTATGCCATCGATTTCCGTGTTACATATACTTGGCCATTTCGTTGTGGCTGCAGTCGTTCAGGAGGCAGTCTGTTTCCTACTAGCGCTGTTTTCGCAGAAGATATTAACTGCGACGAATCATTCAGTCAACGCTAAATGACCCATCTGGCTGCGGCAGACAAGGGCGCTATAATAGCACTCCATGCAGAGGGATTTTCAGACGGGTCATCACAAGTCGACGGTAGCCAGGTGGATAAGACGAAAGGAAGAGGGTGGTAACCTGAATGGAAGGCCTCATGGCCGTCGCCGCAAAACAAGAGCAGCTCAGGATCGGCAGATACTCTGTTTCAGTGAGAACCACCCATTTGTCAACGCACGACAAATTAGCAGACTTTGGGTCTCAATCTTAGCAGTAACACCGTCACTCATCATCTAAAGGAAGGTGAACTGAGAGCAAGAAGCGCTGTTGTGAAAGAGACATTCACTGTTTGCCACAGAGACGCCCGCAACCTCTCCAGTTTTGGAGGCGAGTGATTTTCAAGGACGAAAAAGTACTTGTTTACCGGCCAAAAGGTGTTAGATATAATCCAAAATATATTTACAGTTGCTGAAGGAGTGGCAGAGAGTCGGTAACGGTATAGGCATAGATATCGGTCGAAAGGTGTGGGCTCATGTGGGAAGTGGAAGGAAGACTCGATGCGCGCAATTATATATCAGTTCTGGAGAACGTGATGTTGCCTTCTGTGACAGCAAAATTTGGCGATGATCAGATCGTGTTCCAACAAGATCGCTCGCCTATTTCTATGGCACGTGTGGTTAAGAGGTGGTTCGACGACCACAGTAATATTTAGTAATATTACTGTAATGGAATGGCCACCTAAAGGAACTGACATGAATCTCATTGAGAGTATTTGGGCAGAAATGGTCAGAGTAATACAGAACAAGGGACAGTCACCGTCGACTCGCCGACAGCTTTCTGATGTGATTCATGACGCTTGGAATGAATTACTTGAATCTCCAGTTATGTGGCTAGAGTTGTGGGCTCAATGCCCAATACACTTCGAGCCGTTGTGGAAGCCGAAGGAGGCTATACGCGATACTAAGCAGCATCAGCAGAGGTGTTTCTTTTTCAGCCCTTAACCAATCAGCTGCAACAGATGTTTCAAGTTTTTTTTAACAGACGTATATTTTATATAATTTTAAGGAAACACAGTATGTGGAATCTGGACAAACAAATTAATTCACAACAAGATATTTAATATTTAATTTGCTAAGAGAATAAATACATTATGTATTCATGCAGTTTCTAAAAAAGATATGAAACACGTTTACATGCAAGAAGGGTAAAAAGCAATTTAGCACAAATGGAAAATATTGAGCTCGCTGATAAAGGAGTAATTGGAGAGCGAAGGTTGGGTTAGAAGAGGAGGTAAGGAGGCCCAAAAAAGAAGAGAAAAATCAAATACCCAATAGACTTCGAGTCATTGTCGCAGCAGAGGGCAGTTGGTATACGCGATTCGAAGCAACAGTAGAAGAATAGTTTTATTTATTAATTTTGAAGCTTTATTTTGTGATGGCTCAACAGTGCTGCTTCATGAGACCCACTATTTGTCCACATGTGGCTAAACATCAGAGACGTAAAAAATTTTGAGAGGTGCCGAAGTTCTCTGGAACAGTGACATGTTTTAGACAAGAAGATGATTTTTAGTTCATTTCATTTTAACCATTCACAGTATGCTTTGAGATTCTAATCTATGATTTAATTTTATTATTATGTATCTTTTCTTCAGCGAAAATGAACAGTAGTAAGTTTCAAGATATAAAGAATAACTGGAAGTTTTAATTTGTGGAATAGCCTATTGAACAGTTAATATTTTCAAGAAATCTGTAGTTATAGGACATACTAAGAAGCAAGTCAAAAATGGCGTTGTGGAAAGATCAGGTTGGTCTCTAAAGGGTGACGATGGTCAAATAGCAAATACGAAACTATGGGTAACAACTATTGTTGATGGTGAGGAGCCATAATCGATATGCCACTATTCTGTAATTGTATTTCTGAAGTTAATCGTCGATCCTAGGATTCAAACCAACACACATTGCCACTAAGCTATGAAACAACTGTAGCAAAACAGAGAATCCTCGTTGCCCATGTGATGGCTAAGAAGACTAATTCGCAACATAAATGTCAATGTAAGCAGCAGTTCCTGTCGTAACGTGTTTCCTGGAGCAAATAAATACATTTCCTACGTCTTCAGTGTGAATCATGTAGCAAATGTAATTTAAAGGACATAAAAATATGGAGTGGATTTACTAACATAATTATGAACCACTCAAAAACATAAATCGATGGTCATATAGTCGTCAAACGTATTCTAAGGTGTTGCCATCGTCCATTAGACTAGCAGCAGGAAGAAAACGCTCGCTCAGCTGATGTGCTGAGATAGCTAGCACTGGCGAAGCTCGCGCTTCGAAGACGCCACAGCATCGTCTGCCACAATTTCATGAGAAACAAAATACCTCAAGTATAAGCCAATGTGTTGTATTCGCATACCTGTCACTACGACTTGGCACTAAGTGTGGCTATGGGCAGTACGTATGCTAAGATTGTGAATCTAACATCATAAATAAAGACAAGGGGAAAAGAATTAGGCGTCCTTTCTCTTCTGTAACATGAAATATATTTTAGTTATTCTATCTTAAATGAACTGCGCAGAAAATCATTCACCAGAAATGAATAAGTTTTTAGCAACCCCAGATGATATTAACAGCTTGCCGGAGCGGGTTAGTCGTGCGTCCAACGGCGTCATATAGCGGACAGCGCGGCTGCTTGCTCCGTCAGTTCGAATCCTTCCCCGGCCATGGATGTGTGTTAGGTTAGGTAGGTTTAAGTAGTTCTAGGTCTAGGGGACTCATGACCTAAGCACTTTGGTCGCATAGTTCTTAGAGCCATTTTTTGACCTTTTGCGTAAATTTTCTTTACATAAACAGCCGTACCTTTAGATTGTGTTGACACAGAAACTCACTTTTTTACACTACCAGGAGACCGTATACTGCAGGAAGTGCGGTACATTTCCGCTTATTACGTCTACCGGCACTCGAGGTAAACGGGTTTTAAAGGTTGGGTGGACAGATAGACGGTCAAGAAAGAGAGACTAGTGGGGTTCCATTGTTACCGATTGAGGTGACGAAATCCTAACAATGAAAATAGCTACGACAGTTACTGAAGATGAGGGCCGCATTAATCATTCCACATACTCTTTATTCGAAATGTTCTAGTTGCAGTCAATACATCAGCATATTAATCGGACCTACGCTTTCGATCCAAATCACGTTTACAGGAATGCAAATAAAATCCATTTGCCTATACACGTGGTAATTCAGATCCCAGTATTAATACCACCGCGTTTTGGAAGTGCGAGCATTCCCATTGCTAGCTAGCTTAAGGAACACTGCGGCAAATCAACGTTTTTTGGCTGTGGCGAGTCTAATGGGGAATTCGAAACATCGTAGAATATGTTTGGCAGCTACGTCGTCGTTTATTTCCTGGGGTGGTGCAGAATTATCCTACTAAATTTTCTCACTAATAACAGTATTTTGTTATTTCGATAAAAATCCCGAATGATTGTTATATAAGCGGTGACATAAAGGTAGAAAGTTCATATTTTTGAGTCCAGAAAGCTCTAAGCAACAGAAACTGCAGATCATTTTGCCATTTTCATTGCAAAATTGTCAGCTTATTCATGTCTGGGGTAACAATAGAGGACTGTTTGCCTGGGTTGTCTGCTAGCGTAGTTAAAGGTGTTTGCTACCGCAAGGGAGGCCTGGTTTGTTTTCGGTCCTAATCTCGACGGAGGCAGATAGATTATCAGTAAAGCAATTATAAGAAATTCTCGCGCCCCCAATACGATTTATTGCTACCTGTATTGTGTGTCAGCGCCCCGTGGATGTCAATATGAAACTCTTGTAGAATTTCATAGTTGTTACTGCCCAATATTTACGCTTCTGTCAATTATTGACAGTGGCACTGAATGATTTTTATCTGAATTTCGTTATGAATCTTCACGCATTGCTAAATTTGCACACTTTCATGGTAGGTCAGCAACAGTAATCCAGTGTGACTGGCGGCCGAATGCGCATAATATTTTGCTAATTCGTAACGATCTGGGGTACTTTGTCTTACTAAAACAGTTATGTTATCTCGATAAGCTGAAATTCATTTTATTAGTACAGTTCTTACTAATTTAGCACACAAATCAGCATTAATATAGTCTTACACAAATTTGAAAACAGTCTGACAAAGTTCGGATAGTTTTTCAATTTCACGCCTGTGCATAGTATGTTGGTAGCACTTCGTCACCTTGCCTGTTATGCTGTATAGCAGACTTTAAAGCTGTGCGGATCAGCATGACGAAAAGGTGAGGGGTCTCGCTCGTTTTGTCCACGACTGTACATATATAGATGGTGGACGTATTGCATACACAGAGTATAAAAAGGCAGTCGATTGGCTGAGCTGTCAGTTGTATTCAGGTGATTCGTATAACAAGGTTTCTGACGTAATTACGGCCCCACGATGGTAATTAACAGACTTTGAACATGGAATGGCAGTTGGAGTGAGATGCAGGGGACATTCCACTGTGAATATCGTTTGGGAATTCAGTATTCTGAAAACCACAGTGCCAAGAGTAGGCCAAGGGTACCAAATTTCGTGCATTACTTCTCACCACAGACAACGAGTAGCTGACAGCCTTCACTTAACGAGTGAGATCAGCAACGTTTCCGTACAGTTGTAAGTGCTAACAGACAATCAACAGTGCATGAAATTACTGCAGAAATCATGTGGAGCGTACGACGAACGTATCCGTTAGGACAGTGCTGTGAAACTCCGCGATAATTGGCTATGACGGCAGACGACGGACGCGAGTGCCTTTGCTAATAGTACGACTCATCTGCAGCACCTCTCTCGGGCTTGTAACCATGTCGGTTGGACCCTAGACTATTGGAAAACCATAATCTGGTCAGATCAGCCCCGATTTCATGGACTCCACATATCTTTAGAAGTCCCCTGCAGAAATATTGAGCCATGCTGCCTTTATAGCCGTGCATTATTGCCAAAATGTTTCCGGTGCAGGACACTGTGCACAAATAGATACTTCTACTATATCCCACAAATGTTCGATGGGATTCATGTCAGGCCATCTGGTTGGCCAAACCATTCAGTCGCATTGTCCAGAATGTTCTTCAAACTGATTGCCAATAGTTTTGGCCTGGTGACATATTGCACTGTCATCCACAAAAAGTCTATTGTTGTTTGATGTTGATGTTTGGTTTGTGGGGCGCTCAATTAGGCGGTCATCAGCGCCCTTCATCGTTGTTTGGGTACATGAAGTCCATGAGTGGCTGTATATGGTCCTCAAGTAGCTGAGCATCCAGGGGATCCAGTCCATTCCATGTAAACACAGCCCACACTATATGGAGCCTCCATCAACTTGCACACCGCCTTGATGACAGCTTGGGTCCATGGATTCGTGAGGTCTACGCCTTACCCAAACCCTAGCATCATCTATTACCAACTGAAATTGGGACTCATCTGATCAGGACACCGTTTTCCAGTCGTCTAGGGTCCAACAGATATGGTCACAAGCCCAGGGGAGGCACTGCATGCGATGCTGTGTTGTCAGAAAAGGCACTCGCGTCGTTCCATTGCTCCCATAGCTCGCTAACATCAAATTTCACTACACTCTCCTAATGAATACGTTGATTGCTGCGTTTATTTCACGCAGTGTTGCTTGTCTGTTAGCATTGACCACTCTATGCACATGCTCCTGCTATCGCCGTTAAATGAAGGCCGTCAGTCACTGCTCTGTCTGTGGTGAGAGGTAATGCCTGAAATTTGGTATTCTCGGCACTCTCTTGACACTGTGGATCTCGGAATATTGAATTCCCTCACGATTTTCGAAATAGAATGTCCCATGTGTCTAGCTCCAATTACTGTTCCACCTTAAAGTCTGTCAATTCCTGTCGTGCGGCCATACCCGCGTCGGAAACCTTTTCCCATGAACCACCTGAGTACAAGGGACAGCTTCGCCAATGCACCTCCCTTTTATAACTTGTGTACACAACACTACCGGCATGTGTATATTACTACCCCATGACTTTTGTCACCTCAGTGTATATTATACAACTGTATAATTTAGTTTTTCAAATTTGTCAGTCTTTTGGTATCCATGGATTTTGTCTGTTCAGAAACTTGGTTTTGAAGCATCTTTCATTAATTTATGTCAAAAAGGATATAGAAGCCTATCAAATATTATCTTTGCTGACAAATCGTTATTGAAAGTATAGTCTGTGTCTCCACAACATTGGCAAAAACCAGTCTCTGTCTGCAAGGGACTTAAGGCCGATTCACACTGGCTGTCATGGCACCATCACATCAGGGTGTCACATTGTCTGTTATGTCGCGGTATGTCAAGTCAATTCAAGTAACATTATCTCAGTTCGCATGGCTGTCCTCAACTGTTCATTTTGCAAGAGTTGCTATCTTCACAGGATGGTTTTCAACTGTTGTGTCTTTATGAAATGGTACAAATTCCTGACAACATTGAAACAAATTCCACCTACTAATCAATCTGATATTACTGACAGTAATTTTTTTCACTTCAAGATGGAGCAATATTGTAATGTATTTCATTGCAACATATTTAATACTTTACCGGTATATATAAAAATTCACTTTATAAATGTAACAGATGGCAAGCAATTTAGTATGCTCATGTCATGCAATTCAAACTGGTGCCTCATTGTTTCAATTAATCTTTCATTACTTACTATAAATTTTACCAAAAGAAATAACGAAACGAAACAATTTATAACAAAGACAAAGAACAACTGGTATTAACTACGAAAACTACAACTAAACGAAATACGGAGATCTGTACATGGCTTTGTATCGAGAGGAAATGAGTTTGGGGTTCATGTGATTAGCAATGAATGGATGACGTCAGCCAGCAAAGCTTTCTTACCAAGAAACCGTGAAGGGTGCTGCGCCGTAATGCCGTGGGACAGGACGGCCAGTGTGGATGCTGCCATTTGGAATGCATTAATGGTACAGGACATAATGTGATATGACGACCAGTGTGAACTGGCCTTTACAAAACCCGACAGTTTTATTTTCAGCAACAGGTTCAGTGAGAAGAGGTGGGAGAGGTGCAGTTATATTACTCTTACCAGGATGGGATCTACCTGTATAATTTAAAGATAAGGAACTGCGTTCTAAAAATGGAAACATTGTCACATCACATGATTCCTTTGAAATTTGAAAATGGACGAAATATAGTCAAGACATGTTTCATCACTTGTGAACCTATTATTGATAGAGTGTAAATTGCTCTGTCTTAGAAGATTTTTCAGTTGAAAGACACTGTGTTTATGTGTTGTTATATCAAAGCCTGACATCACCTCTCCATCCATTACAATGGCTTAATGCACTCATCTAGTCTAGCTGACTATCGACCAATTTCATCTTTTCCAACTTTCTCAAAAATATTGGAAAGGTTGTGTTCAAGCGTCTCCTTAAGCATGTGACTGCAAATAATATATATTGTCCAAGTCACAGTTTGGATTTCTTAAGGGTTCTGATATAGAGAAAGCTATTTACATTTACAGTGAGAATGTACTTAATTCATTAGATAATAAATTAGTGGCTACTGGCATTTTCTGTGACCTGTCAAAAACGGGTTGCCTCTAGTGGACAAATCAAGCACAAACTTCATGTGCGGTGTATGAAGCAACGCACACACAAAACTGGTAGTTACAGCATTTCCATTATGTTTTGGACATCACTAACTTCAAATTCCCTTTCCTTCCACATATCTGTTGCAATAATGTCAACAAGCTGTCTGCCACAAAACACTGCATATTTGTTAAGTACCTGTTTCCAGTTAGGATAGTATCTGGAGTGACAAAGTAGCTTGTGATGGTGTCGGGGGTACAACAAAGCGAGCTGTCAAAAAAGCAAGTCTGTGGCAGACTGATGACAAACATATCATAACACCTCACGAAATGATTGAATTCTGTAAAAAACATATCAGAGGAATTACCTATGTTTTTGTACAATGTGAGGAAATACAAGAAGTCTATGACAGTGTCTTGAAGGAAACATACAACACTTGTCAGAAGATTAAAGGCACTCAATCTTTTCACTGTTTTGTAACCCATTCACACAACGTACTGAAGTGTAAGATCACATCAATTTCGCCTGATAGTGAACTTCATCAGTGTGGAAAACTTATACAATTGGTTCTTCCAAATTAAGACATAGTGGCGTGTGTTTACCATGAACAGTGGCGGACTGGCGAAGTTAAGAATATTGACTGTCAAAACCAAGATGTACATGTTGTATTTTATCACCCTCCAGGACCAAGGACATCTCTTTAAAAAATTCAGAAGGCTCAAGTTTGGATGTCACTCAAAAATGTACTAAGGAAGCTGTCTCCCATGGAATTTACAACTGTAACTCGGTGAGCTTATAATCTAACACCCAAACTGAGTGAACAAATATCTCAAATGTTCAATGTGTGATGTACTAAAAACAAACAACAAGAGAACAATATAATGTAATTAGTAGGATTATTTTCAATAAAAAAAGTAAGTAATCATAGGTATGATTAAATTATATACAGTAACTGATATATTTTATTCCAAAAGCCTAGATATTGCAGATGTTAAAAAACCTATTTTTGACTTGTGTTTGTAATCTTTTTTCCATAACTTCCAATTGAATCTCAAAGTTGAAATTTATACTGAAGTTTGCTATCATAAAGGCTTATTAACTGTGAAATTTTCAGATTTTTATTTAGTCCCCCAACATAGATATTGCAGGCCACAAAATTGAAAAATTTAAAAAAATCCGTTTTTAAAATAGTGTAATTTTTTAAGTGTAAGCTGCTCACCATTGATACTCTATAAAAAGTAACAATACTATACAGTGTAAAAGCAGAAAAAAATATTAAAGCTGAGACATTAATCTGTCTTTGAAAAACCACTGTTCAAAGACTGAGTTTTTTTCAATTTATGGATGATAACTTTGAACTACTAAAAATATATTAAAGAATACATTCAGCTAAGTGATAATGATGTTCATTTGTAGCCCAGAGTGTGTTGAACTAAATGCATTTTATCTGAAAGGCTTAGGACAATCCACTACTGAAAAATTGTAAAAAATGTAGATGCCTGCAAATACAAAAAAACGCATGAGGCCTGGAACACACAGGGCCACCATTTCAAAATAATAATAATTTTTTTTAAAAAAATACTGGGGAATTCACCCAGCAAATACAAAATTTTTCTGAGAGGGTCAAGCAACCGATCATTTTTTTCTTGGGCCACTTGGTATGGATTGACCCACATAGGTAAAAATCTCTGTTAAGCCACAGCAATGAGTACGATATTGCTTTTTCCTGAGTAGCCAATATCAGACATTCATCTTTATGGCTGAAAATGCAGAGCATCAATGGCAAAAGTTCAATAGTATTGTACAATATGCAAGTAGAACAACATAGTAAGTGCCAGGAGATGGCTGCCATTGTTCTGTACCCATGCCAGAAACCACTGTGAAAGCAGGGAGAGAGCTCCACCAAAATTTAAACAATGCCAATGTGTGATTAGCAAATAAAAGATGAAAAAAGTCAAATGTGTTTAGGGAAACCATTGAATGATTTCAAAATAATACTCTTAAATGCCAAGGTGATGAGAAACACTAAGACTTTTGGTCGTGGCAATGAGTCAGTAACCCCCATTCAGCAGTTCAGTGATCTTGAACCATGAAAAGCCAACAGGGCAATACAGAGAAAGCTGAAAAAGCAAATTTGGTCTCCAGAAACTATCTCACTGAAGAAGATCATACTGAAAATCAACTGACATAGGTGAAAAGATGAAAGAAAGAGTTTATGTGTCACATTCTTGTTTGATTCTATATTAACTGATCCCAATCCCCTCCAAGCAGTAGTTTTCTGTTCTCAATAGAGACATATCACCAGATGTTAACACAGATTCACATGTATTCCAAATATTCACTCAGTTTATAAAAGACTAGTTCAGACTCTCAATGTAAGTGCCTCCAAAGGGCCATTTGTGGATGATTCTGTTACATGTACTGAAGTTGCAATGCTAGGTAATTAAACATAAGTTAGACCCACTGATAGATGCAAGGACTCACAGTCAAACATCCGCATAAAACAATGTAATTCACCACATGTAAATGTGCAAAATAACTCACTTTTTGATTGCAAAACAAGCTATTATCATTGGAAAGAGTCAACTGCCAAATATCTTGAGCTGTGGCCAAAAAGTAATGTTACAGGAATGCAGATACCACACTAAGATTCATACCAAGGAAATGTCATTAATCCACAAATGAGATAGCCAGGGACATTAAAAAAATATTTTCCTCATTTTTTCTTTCTTTATTTTATTTATCTATTTTTGCTCAATTCAATGTTATCTTTGTCAATTTCAGTTTGTTCTGACAGCTCAGTTTTCAAGTACATTCTTTAATTTAGTGTAATGTATTGTTTTTCAGTTTTATGTCTAAAATGAATTAATTAAATTAGTATGGTTCATCTGTAAAGAAGACTGCATACAGAGTACTAGTAGGACCCATTCTTGAATACTGCTCCAGTATTTGGGATCCCCACCAGATTGGATTAAAGGAAGAAACTGAAGCAACTCAGAGACAGACCGCTACATATTTTTACCGGTAGGTTCGATCAACATGTGAGTATTACAGACACTTCATAAAATCAAATGGGAATCCCTGGAAGGAATGGACAAAATTTAGAGCACTGTCATTTGAAGTTGACTGCAAAACAACTCTACTGCCATCAATACACATTACGCGTAAAGACCACAAAGATAAGATAACAGATAGTAGCGCTCATACAGATATGAATAGACACTTGCTTTTATCTCACTCTATTTGCGAGTGGAACAGGAAAGGAAATGACTACTAATAGTAAAAGTTACCATCCACCATACACCATACAGTGGCTTGCAGAGTATGTATGAGTATGTATATGTATGTACGTAGCTGTAGAAGTTGCTTTATCAATAAATTCTGAAGTGATTTGTATTCCTTCACAGAATCTACACTGCAGAGACTTGCTGTTCCATACTCTTTGCCTTGGTGTCGTTACCTGAGTTCATCATTACCATCATGGGGTTGAAACTATAACCTAGGATTGTGAACACAAACATTCATGGGTCTGTGGCCATTAAAGTTGTCAGCCTAGTTTGAAAGCACAAACCAGTGCACAACGTTTCCTTCGCCTCTTCTTCAAATACCTATCTCCAATTTTTTCAAATGTTTGCTCATTTCATCATTAAAAATTCCTTTTCCTCATAATAATGAATCTAACTTCAAAACATTCTAATCTTGAATAGCATGCATGGCATATGCCATGTTGATTTGTGTGTTTACAAAAGATAAAGTGTCATATTTTGTCATTATTGTTCTTTTGTACTACAAAATTATGCAGTTCAGTTGATGCACTGATTTAAAGATTTTTACCAACTGTATCAGTTTTGCTACAATTTGTTAGATAAAATGGTTGGGAAACTTAACACCAGCAGATAAAACTGTTTCTGGCTGACACTGAATTACTAATTATCGTAAACTTCAGATAGAAAATTTCTCCACTTTATTTCTTGCCTTACCATCTACATGAAATCTTCCTGCCTGTAGTAATTGTGTAACGATGAGAATGTACATTCCAACAAGAAGCATTCAACAGCACATTAATTTGTCGCAATAATATCCAACAACATAGTCATACAATAAAATCACAGAAAATTGAACTTTTACAGATGCTCACTGGTTTTTGTTTTTTCAGGACATCAATTGTGAATTGGACCAGAACGGGGAATGATTATAGTGGTAAACAACACAGTCTCCGCTGAACAGGTTGTGGAGAACGACTATAGATATAATTGTCATTCAGTACAAAGAGTCTGGCATAGCTGAGTAATCTATAAGCCAAATGACATGCGCAGGTACAATGAAGTGCGCCCTATTGACTAATTTCTGTCAGCAGCCCCCCACCTCCTTAATATGCAGCTTACCTGGATGGTGTGGTTTCTTAAAGTTTGTACAAACTGCCAGTCAATTCAATATACCCTCTACTAGGAAAGCGCAAACTTCCATCATCATATCCTATGTTGCCACATGAAGGATGTCCAAATTTACCAGTACTAGAAGTTTGACTGGGCTGACTAGCCCCAGCTTGGAGACCACACACTCTTCAAGCCTCAACCCATCCATCACTTAGCTTTTCTTTAGCACTCATCAAATGGGATGTGTAGGTTAAGAATTTCACTGGCACAATGCATGTGATCTCTACTTGGTTTCAGATAACTTAATGTTTCCAATGCCATATAGACATCAAAAGAGATAATAATGAAAATTAATTCATATGCCATCTACTGTTGTGGGTATCTTTCTGTCATTTCCAACATATTTTATAAGATGTTCTTCCTTTTAAAAACATACTACATGGTGCAAATTTATAAAAATTGATACCTTGTCCAAACTGGTACTACCATTTTCCAAAATATCTTAGCCATCACCTCATGTCTTCCCAAATAAGCAATAATACAGGAGAAAAGAGTTACGTCTGCATCAGTTTGCAACACGTGCATCCGATGTGTCTCAAAATCAAAGTTTACATTCTGTATGTATTGTCAGATTTGACTTTTACTAATGGGACATGGACTGTTAATGTGAGAACCATTCAACCACTGAGAAATAGCTGAGAGAGTAATGGGGAAACACATACTAAGAATTACTACGAGAGACAGGAAAACCAACAAATGGAAAAGGTAAGAGACTGGAGTGGAGGTCTGATTATGGCAGTAATCAACATTAAATGTAGGTAGGCATGACATACAGCTAGGTTAATAGATGGTAGAGGAACCGAAAGCGGAAGAGGTATAGGAAACACGATGAGTAGTGAAAGGAGGGGAAGGGTCATTTAGGCAACGTAGAGGGAGGGGTGTTTCAATTATTATACAGAAAGCTCTTGGCCAGTACCTTTAAGTGCCAATATGAGAGTGCCTATAGTATGTACCTGTGGATTCCATATGACAGGCAGAAATCCTTAGTAACATCTAGAGTTTCTATTTGGTGTTTCTATTATATCAGCAAGTTTCCAGTGCACATGAATGGTGTAAATTTTAGCGTACAGCTGACATGTTCATGGCAGCATATACCAAACAATCTACCTGCCCTACCAATGTAACAATTGTGCCGGCCTGGAGACATTATTTCATCTTACAATGAATGGTTCCCTCCTGGTTGGTTGGTTGGTTGGATTAATAGAGAGGGGAAGCGACCAAACTACGAGATCACCAGTCCCTTGTTCCGAATAAAACAATGCCACAAGTGAGAGAATAAAACAAATGAGACTGACAACACAAAACGGAATTAAAGGAAAAATCACAAGAATGATGAAGGGCAGCAAACATGTAAATGGACGAAAGGGGGACAAGAAAACCACAGAAACATAAGAAATGGGATGAAGATAGTAAAACAACAAAGCAGATGACCATGGCTGGCTGACCATGAGAATAAAAAGGAGAAGCCAGCCACTCTGCTCACACATTACAACCTCCACCCTAAAAGCACTTGAGTGGAGAACACAGAGGGACAAAGGACATGCACTAAAACTTAGATAAAATGATAAAACTCACCCTCACGAATAAAACGTAAAACTAAATCACTCAATGAAGTGTTGTCAGATAAAATTAGTGGCAACGAGTCCAGTAACCCAAGATTCTGTCGCTGGGCAGTCCAAGTGGGACAGTGCACCAGAAGATGGGCCACTGTCATCGGGGCACCGCAACGACACTGAGGCGGGTCTTCACAGTGCAGGAGGTAACCGTGGGTCGCCCAAGCATGGTCAATACGGAGCCAACAGAGGATAACTGATTCCCTGCGAGAGGCCCGCATGGAAGACTTCCACACATCCGTAGTTTCCTTAATGACAAGTAGTTTGCTGTGCGTACTGTTATGCCATTCTGTCTCCCAAAGCTGAAAAACCCTGTGGCGTAAGTCAGAACACAGGTCAGGTTCAGAGATGCCCATTTCCAGAAGCGGTTTCCACATAACCTGTTTGGCCAGCCTGTCGGCAAGTTCATTGCCTGAGATTCCGACATGACCTGGGGTCCAGACAAACACCACTGAATGACTGGACCGTTCCAGGGCATAGATGGACTCCTGGATGGTCGCCACCAAAGGATGATGAGGGTAGCACTGGTCAATAACTTGTAGACTGCTCAAGGAGTCAGTACACAGGAGAAATGACTCACCTGGGCATGAGCCCATATGATCAAGAGCATGAAATATGGCTGCCAGCTCTGCAGTGAAAACACTGCAGCCATCAGTCAAGTAGTGCCATTCTATATGTCCTCCATGAACACAGGCAGCGCCAACGTGACCGTCGTCCATCGAACCATTAGTGTAAACCACTTCCTCGCTCCGGTACATGTCAAGAATCGAGACGAAGTCACAGCGGAGAGTCCTTAGGGCCATGTGAAAGGTCCAGGTGTAGGTGAGGCCTAGGTGTACACCATGGAGGTGTACGTGAATTAACCTCAAGTACAGGTGGTAAAAGGAAGGATTCCAGTTCAGACAGAAGGGATCGCACGCAAACCGCAATCGTTAGCCCTGACCTGGGCCGCCGATGCGGGAGACAGGCTGCTGCGTGTGGGAAAAGGAGACAGTAATTCAGATGCGCAGAACTACAAACGTGTGCAATGTAACTGGCGAGCAGTTGTGCACACCTAACCTTCAATGGAGGGACTCTGGCCTCCACCAGGACACTGGTCACTGGACTAGTTCTAAAGGAACCTGTCGCTAGACGAATGCCACAGTGGTGCACTGAGTCGAGTAAACGCAACGCCGAGGGCGCCGTCCAACAATAAACCACACTCCCATAGTCAAGGCGGGATTGAACGAGGGCTCTGCAGAGCTGCAGCAGCATAGAGTGATCTGCACCCCAGTTGATGTTGCTCAGGCAGCGGAGGGCATTGTGAGGCTGCCAGTATTTCCGTTTAAGCTGATGAAGGTGAGGTAGCCAAGTCAATCGGGCATAGAAAACCAGTGCCTCCACTACAGTGAGTGGATCACAGTAAGATAAAATCTGGTTCCGGATTATCGATACAACGCTGACAGAAGTCCATGACACACGACTTCTCAGCTGAAAACTGGAAGCCGTGGACTACAGCCCATGTCTCTGCCTTGTGCGTGGCTCCCTGTAGGCGCCGCTCAGCAACACCAGTACTGTAGGAGTCTTATGAAATGCAGATGTCATCCGCATACAGAGAAGGCGAGACAGATGGCAATACAGCTGCCACTAGACTGTTAATGGCCACTAAAAAATAGAAAGACACTTAATATGGAGCCTTCCAGGACCCCATTATCCTGGATATGGATGGAACTATGGGACGCATCATCTTGGACACGGAAAGTATGAAACGACACGAAATTTCGGTAAAAATCAGTAGCAGGCCCTGGAGATCCCACTCATATAATGTGGCAAGGATATGATGTCACCAGGTCGTGTCATACGCTTTTTGCAAATCAAAAAAGACAGCAACAAGGTGTTGGCGTCTCGAAAAGGCTGTTCGGATGGCAGACCCAAGGGACACAAGATTATCAGCGGTAGAGTGACCCTGGCAGAAGCCGCCCTGGCATGGAGCCAGTAGGCCACGCTCTAGGATCCAACCCAACCGCCAGCACACCATATGTTCCAGCAGCTTACAAAGAATGTTGGTGAGGCTGATGGGCCGATAGCTATCTACATCAAGTGAGCTTTTACTGGGTCTGAGCACCAGAATGATGATGTTCTCCTGCCATTGCGATGGAAAGATGCCATCCCACCAGATCCGTTTGAAGATGACGAGGAGATGCCACTTGTAGTCAGATGAGAGATGTTAAATCATCTGAATGTGGATCCGATCAGACCCAGGAGCTGTGTCACGGCAATCTGCCAGGGCAATGACGAGCTCCCACTCTGTGAATGGGGCATTATAGGATTCACTGTGGCGTGTAGTGAATGAAATGACTTTCCCTTCCGGCTGTTGTTTCAGAGTGCAAAAAGCTGGAGGGTAATTCTCTGACGCAGAGGATCCAGCATAGTGCTCAGCGAAGTGCTCGGCAATCGCATTTTCGTCGGTAGATAACACGTCATTTATGTTAACACCGGGAACACCCGCTGCGGTCTGGTACCCGAAAACACGTTTGATCTTTGCCCAGACTTCGGAAGGTGACATATGGCACTCAATGGTCGAGACATGTCTCTCCCAACACTCCTGCTCCCATCATTTGATAAGATCGCGAATGCGGGCAATAAGCCGTTTAAAGGCTATGAGGTGCTCCAGGTTAAGGGTGCTGCTTGTGCCGCTGTAGAGCTCGCCGACGCTCCTTAATTGCTTCAGCAACTTGTGGCGACCACAAAGGGACTGCCTTTCACCGCGGGCACCCTAAAGAGTGAGGGATCGCATTTTCTGCGACAGAAATGATACTTGCAGTCACCTACTCAACCATCACGTCGATGTTACTGTGTGGGGGAGATACAACAGTGACAGCAGAGGTGAAAGTTTCCAAACCTGCCTTGTTTAAAGCCCATCTGGGCAGGCGTCCATGGGCCTGACACCGGGACAGTGACAGAGGGTTATGTCTCAAGGATGGCAGTCTTCCCTCAGCACCACGGAAGTTGCGAGCAGCGCCTGAGTCACCTCAGCATGGGCATTCAACAGCAGAAGGCAGATGCAGCAACAAGAAGTTCTCCATTGACATCAGGATCTTGGCTTACTAAAGGACCGCCGGCATCCTGCCCAGTTGACGTCAGCATCACAGAGTGCAGATGCCTGTGCCGTGCCACTGGGTGGAGACTGCCCTTCTGCTGACGATCGCCAGCTCGTGCCTAATTTACATTGATGACGGAGAATTGTTTAATTCAAAAGCAATAAAGTGTTTTTCTTGACCACTGTGTATCATTATGAGGTGCGACAATAAACTGATGGGACTGATTTCTTTTTCCTCCCTAGGGTGGCCATCCTGCAGCCTGCCACCACAGAAGTGTGTGATCTTAGCCTTTCCCCACCTCAACTGCAAGTGGTGTGTACTTAAGTGTTTATCAGGAGTAATAGATTGAAGAGAGAAGTCCTGTGTTTTTTCCTCATCACTACAATGGAATCTCAAAACACAGTGCAGCAGAATACCAACTCTTTTTGCATTTCAGTGAGAATATCACCGTAACATAGTGGAAGCTTCAGTAGGCTTTTGGGAACAAGGTTTGACCAAGAAGGCAGAACCGATGTCGAAGCTAAACACCGTAACCATCAACAGCACGAACTGATGAAAACACAGCCAGGGTGAGTGAACTTGTGCGAGCTAATCAAAAATTAACTGTGAAAATTACTACAAATGATGTGAACATTAATTGAGGAAAATGTTCATCCGATACTGACTGCAAATCTGTGAATGAGAAAACTTTGTGCCAAAATAGTTCCCAGAAATCTCACAAAGCAACAAAGAGATCACCTGAGGACTATGACTGCTGATCCATTGGAACAAGTGGAACTGAACCCAGACTTGTTGAACAGAGCTACTATTAGTGATGAAAATTGGTTTTTCCAGCATGGTCCTGAGACAAAATGTCAAAGTTTGCAATGGTATTTGAAGGAATCGCCAAGACCAAAAAAAGCACACATGTCGTAGTCAAAGGTGAAATAGATACTTGCGTGTTTCCTTGATTCCATGGGGCTTATGCACAAAGAGTAGTTACCTCCAGGTGAGACAGTAAACCAATACAACCACCAGGAAATTCTTTCGAAAACATGTCTGCCATGTTCATTCAGACATTGTTAACAACTGGATCCAGCATCAAGATAACACACCATCCGATACTTCATTGACTGTTGTTCAGTTTTTTACATTAAAGTGCATCACAATGCTACCACAACCTCCTTATTCATCTGACATGGTAGAGTGTGCTTTTCTTTTTTCTTTTTGTTGGCAAAAATGAAGTCATTCATTAAAGGACATGATTTTTTAACTCTACAAGTTATTAAATGTTTGATTTGTTGACCTGCAAACAGAGTGACTGCCACAATTATAAAAACTGTTGGTATACAGTTAACATGAATGAGATGGACTCAGCCTTTCACAATTACTGTGAAATCCTTACAGTCAGGCTGGAGACAAGTGATTGAAAAGTTGTACATAAAGTTAAAAAGTTAATAAACTCTTTTAATGCAAGTGAACAACATTTAATGATAACTAATCTCAGCTGGTTATACAGCCATCTTCAGATCTGGAATAACAACAGAAAATTGCACTAAGGTAGAGTGCCAGAAGGGTTCACACAAGCTGTGATAATAAAAGCAAAAGGTCAATAACACATCAGTTATAAAAACGTGTACCATTTGCTGAAAAAAAGAGGCTAAGAAACCATGTCTGCATTACAGCAGATCCTCATATAAGAGACAGATCTCAATAAAATAATCGTGTATACCACTGAGATAAAATATTAGGTATTCAAGGCCTAAATTAACAGAGATGCCAGTACAAAGTAAATATAACAAATACAGTAAACCATGCAAAAATATGCAAAGTACAAACACATCTTAACAGTCCACATTGATATAAAATATTTATTCACTTGTACTCTTGGCACTTTAAAGACATGTTTAAAAAATGTTTAACTTTATGTGAAACTTTCACAATTAAATTGCAGACAGTTTACAATAATTTTTACTATTAACTTACAATTTTACTTTGATAGTTTACTAGTTAGGTGCTCTAAGAATATTATCGTTATTATGACTGTTATTATTTTTAGTACTTAAGCTCCAGTTTGTTCCCTCTGAACACTACTCAAAATTTTATTTAGCCCTTTGTTTCAATGTTACTTATGTTATCGGTAGCAGCCATCAGATTAACAATTTTGTTATTCATATCAAAATTTTAGGGATAATAGTGTAGTTCAGTAGATGGTCAGAGATATATTTTGCATTGTATCTGGGTAGTAAATGCACCCTCAAGTAGTTGGGATGTGATGTCAGGCAAGGAGAGCAGGGAGGGGTCCCAAGAGCAAGGAGTGAGCACTCTGTGTTTGGCGGTCATGAGGGCAACATCTGTTTTATAAAAATGTACCTATGAGTTCAATGAATGTGTTCACTTGCTGTGGAACTTTTATTTCAACCAATCTTGACTAGTCTTCAGATATTTAACAGTTTTTAAAATAATGAAAAGATGTTTGAGAGTTGTGGCACAGTCAGTAGGGTAGTATAGAGCTATCATGGCAAACTCTACATCCTACTGAAGAAACTGTAGCTCAGTATTATGATGCATTCTGTGCATCAATATGCAGAAGTATCTATGGGTGTAGCACACTATAAGTAACCACAGAACTGCATTCTTATTTAAGCATGTTTATAAATACACCAAGTATTAAGTGTGTATGTTTCTACTGAATTCCAAACATGTTAATGTAAGCACATAGTCATCACCCTGATTGGATGGATGCTACACCCTCTTCATAAGGACTTTGTACTCACTGACTAGTCCAAGAATACTGCATAAAAACAGAAGAAAAAGAAGAAAAAAGGGGACATACCTGCCTGACAATATGCGATTAATAATTGTAGGTCCATCAACACATGGCAAGATGAATGTTATTATATCATTGCTAATGCACTCAGATTGAGTTCATTTCATAAGTTCATACACATTATGAAAAACATAATTCCAGCCCAAATATCAGTTATTTCTTTGTGTTTTACTGTTCCTGTTAATAGATATTGATTGAATGAGTGTCACACTACACTAACTTGGACCACTCTCTCGCATGGGCATATAAATTTCCAGTTTAAAAATCATTCTCCTTGTAATAGGAAACAAACTGACAGTTTACATGGACACTGGTTGTCACATGAAACATCAGATTAGTGGTATTAGTTTGGGTTGACTCCATTCACATATTGCAAAAATCTGCTAAAACATGAGATAAAATGCACCTGATGACTCTTAGGAGAGACACACTGTATATAATGAAAAAAATTAGATATATTAAACCATTCCATCTCTGTACTGTGACACAAAAAGTGAGACACTCAGTGATACTACCATAACTGTATCATGAAAATTCAAATGTTTAACAGAAGTCCTAACTGGCATACCACAAAAATTGAAACACTCAAAAAAAGTCTCAGGGATGTAAATGCTGGAGAGTAAACCCATTCTCTGACAATTTTGAGGTTAAATAAAGTGTTAGTTACAAGCATTGATGTTGTTAAAGAAATGAGAGAGTATAAATTGTATACTATCTCAAAATCTGTGTATAACAGCAAGTCAACAAAACATAGTCATTGATGTGTGCAAGGCTGTCTGGGAAAAACTACTATTGCTAAAGTAAGGGCATTTGAAAGAGATCAGTCTCTCAGAGACACATTTAGACTTGTTACTGAATCTCTTGAACAACTCTTGAAAGCAAATAATCACTGTGGTGAAGAAGAGGAAGAAGAAGAAGAAGAAGAAGAAGAAGAAAATGTAGTAGGTGGTTTCATTAAAAATCACAGTGATAGTAGGATAGATAGAATATATGGAGTAAGCAGAGAAAAACTGTATATGCTATGTCTGCAACCAATAAGCTTAACTAAGCATGCAATGCAGGTTGAGGATAAAGAATCTGAAACAATGCCATGTTTACTGAATTCTTAAGGACTTCAAACCTTGACCAGTATTTTAAAAAAGATATGCATGCTCAAATATTGCATATGGCTGACAATAAGTAGGTCAATGGAGGAACACAAAGCCCAAACAGTGTGAAATACAAAAAAATATTATTAAACCAGCATTACATAGTTGTCTTGGCAGTTCCAGTATCAATATTCAGCATAAAACAATGAACAATTGATCTGTGTAATGTATGTCTTACAACAATCGCAATAAAATACACTCCTGGAAATGGAAAAAAGAACACATTGACACCGGTGTGTCAGACCCACCATACTTGCTCCGGACACTGCGAGAGGGCTGTACAAGCAATGATCACACGCACGGCACAGCGGACACACCAGGAACCGCAGTGTTGGCCGTCGAATGGCGCTAGCTGCGCAGCATTTGTGCACCGCCGCCGTCACTGTCAGCCAGTTTGCCGTGGCATACGGAGCTCCATCGCAGTCTGTAACACTGGTAGCATGCCGCGACAGCGTGGACGTGAACCGTATGTGCAGTTGACGGACTTTGAGCGAGGGCGTATAGTGGGCATGCGGGAGGCCGGGTGGACGTACCGCCGAATTGCTCAACACCGGGGCGTGAGGTCTCCACAGTACATCGATGTTGTCGCCAGTGGTTGGCGGAAGGTGCACGTGCCCGTCGACCTGGGACCGGACCGCAGCGACGCACGGATGCACGCCAAGACCGTAGGATCCTACGCAGTGCCGTAGGGGACCGCACCGCCACTTCCCAGCAAATTAGGGACACTGTTGCTCCTGGGGTATCGGCGAGGACCATTCGCAACTGTCTCCATGAAGCTGGGCTACGGTCCCGCACACCGTTAGGACGTCTTCCGCTCACGCCCCAACATCATGCAGCCCGCCTCCAGTGGTGCCGCGACAGGCGTGAATGGAGCGACGAATGGAGACGTGTCGTCTTCAGCGATGAGAGTCGCTTCTGCCTTGGTGCCAATGATGGTCGTATTTGTGTTTGGCACCGTGCAGGTGAGCGCCACAATCAGGACTGCATACGACCGAGGCACACAGGGCCAACACCCGGCATCATGGTGTGGGGAGCGATCTCCTACACTGGCCGTACACCACTGGTGATCGTCGAGGGGACACTGAATAGTGCACGGTACATCCAAACCGTCATCGAACCCATCGTTCTACCATTCCTAGACTGGCAAGGGAACTTGCTGTTCCAACAGGACAATGCACGTCCGCATGTATCCCGTGCCACCCAACGTGCTCTAGAAGGTGTAAGTCAACTACCCTGGCCAGCAAGATCTCCGGATCTGTCCCCCATTGAGCATGTTTGGGACTGGATTTAGCGTCATCTCACGCGGTCTGCACGTCCAGCACGAACGCTGGTCCAACTGAGGCGCCAGGTGGAAATGGCATGGCAAGCCGTTCCACAGGACTACATCCAGCATCTCTACGATCGTCTCCATGGGAGAATAGCAGCCTGCATTGCTGCGAAAGGTGGATATACACTGTACTAGTGCCGACATTGTGCATGCTCTGTTGCCTGTGTCTATGTGCCTGTGGTTCTGTCAGTGTGATCATGTGATGTATCTGACCCCAGGAATGTGTCAATAAAGTTTCCCCTTCCTGGGACAATGAATTCACGGTGTTCTTATTTCAATTTCCAGGAGTGTAGTTGAATGATTAAGACTGCTCACTGAATCGATTTAAAAAAATCACCTCAAAGCTTTCAGAAATATGTATTATCAGCTAATAATTATGAAGACAGTAGTTGAAGAACTCCACAAATCAACACACAAGACATTCCAGCATGATGCATATTCCAAATTCGCTTGGGCCTTAGCTGTGAAAACAAAGAAGGGTAAGGCACAGATGATTGATCAGATGCTGCTGACAGGAAGGATTCACTGCCCAGATGAACTTCAAACTGACCATAACTCTGTGTTTTATAATACATATTTCAAGACAGTACCTTCCAAATGAAGGTGAGTATCACAGAACATTTTAACAGAACAATAAAAATATGCATTTAAGCTTCAAGTATTATACAAATCAGCTGATATTCTCCTGCAAGTGTAACCAAAACATACATCAAACAATAACAATGAAATCAATTAATGTTCATCAAAATAAGCTTAAAAACACCTTATACATTCATATTAAATTTCTAAGAACAATACTATATTCAAAAAATCATACCTACCAAACTGGTCAGCCAAGATATTATAGTGCTGAAAATTCAGTAGAGGAATCCCAGAATTTAAATTGTAAATGATATCAGAAGTAGTCGAGTAGCCAATAGTTTTGACACTGAAGAATAATAGGGGACTGAAGCAAGCATGTTTCTCACAGAGGGCATCATAAAGCACCAATGGTACAAAGCCTTGGTTCAGTGGCTTTCTTTCCTTCATCACATGAAATTTGGATGGACATAAATTATTTGGTATAGAACATGACGCAGTAGCTTAACATGCATTATAGGAAGTGTACAAGATACACTATCATTCTCAACAAGCTACCTATAGAATTACACATTCCCATATATAACTATTTAAGACCAGAAACAAAGCTGGAAAAATAGCTAGCAGCAATGATGAAGGTATCAGTCTGCTGGACGGGGCTTGCAAGGAACACAATATTGCATATGCAGCAAATAAAGATTGTCATACTGCAGATGAAATTTTAGTTGATATAGCCAAGCAAATACATGCAACGAGACGTATTTGTATAGGTCAGCATACTGTGGCCCTTGTCATTGATAAATCAATGCATGCGAAACTCGTTGTGAGGTTAAACTTATGGCAAATTATAAACACTACTCGTCATCCACTGAAGAAGAATATGATATAAAACCAGTGATAAAATTGCTGCACACAGTGAGGGTGAAACCCAAAAAACTACACTCATGCACTCACTCCCACTTGACTCACATTCACTCACACAATCACTCTGTCTTACATGCCTTAACACAATGGAGAAAAGGTGGAAACTGCTAGTCCAGGGATTAAAACACAAGTAAAATGATGTAAGACATAAAACAATGGCACAGGCAAGTGTGATTGGTGGACCACTTACAAGAACACATGAGTGAGCCAGTCAGCCTGTTAACACATTAAGACCATCTCCCTAAAATCTTGGGGAAAATGTTGGAAAATTCACAAAGCCTTGAAACTCTACCCATATTCGTTGTGAAGTCACTTAAAATAGAGGGCAGATATGTCAGTGAATCTGCTGCTGCCTACTGGTTTGAAAATAAAATGCACTGTAATAAAATGTGGTGCACAGTGTGATCTGTACACCACAAGTGCCACGCACTGGAGGGTCCATTCACTGGAGCAAAAAGCTAAGCGTCATACGGTTGTGGCCTATGCAAAGACGAGTAAGAAGGACCTCATTCCATCAATGTGTCTGGAAGGAGGTACACCAAAGCCACATTATGGATGTTACTAGATGGGGCTTGTTGCCTGTCACTTCCAGTCACTCATCTTCTCATAGACCCATGACTCTGTACTTCATCAGCGAGGTGATAGCATATAGGGGGGATGGCACACTGAAATGAATGAGGATTGCAACATGTCTCCTTGGCTACTGTATCTGCCCTTTCATTCCGAGAAATACCCTCGAGCCCAGGCAGCTAGCAGAGTAACACCTCCTACCCCAGCCATTGTAGCTCTAGGAGGGTGTCCTGGATATTCTGGACTACTTTATCTGTTGGGAACAAGTATTGTACAGAGTGCAGGCAGGCAGAACAGACAAGGAATTTAGTACTTGAATCACATGTCATCTGCTCCTGCGCTGATAAGGTCACATATAATTCCACGTCAACGACAGTTAAGTCACGAGGCAGTTGGACACAATCAGCAAATGCAACAGAGCTGCAAATGGAGTCCCCCAGTTTTGACCCATCTCTACACACAGGTGTAGAGTTGTGTAACTCAGTTAAAATGTCCTTAAATAATGTATTAAAAACGTATGCAGTAGTACAAGCCCTCCAGTACTGCACTAAAACTAAAATTACTCTGGGCCTCTGTAGTAACCAGGGTGGCAAATGGTTAACACCCTGGATTTGAGTTGTACTTGCTCCACACCAAGTGACTCCAGCACATGCCACTCCCAAATGGCCTTGTTGCTCGTGGATGACTGGAGAAAAGGCATTCCAGAAGTGGACAAGTAACAGTATGGTAAATAGGTGAATTTGGAACTGTGAGGAACTTACACACCTGATGTGCCATGAGGAGTTGCAGTTGAATTGTAAGTGGCGATCACCAGCCTCAGCACAGAAACTGGGTACGGGGCTGGTCCTATAAGCACCAATGGCTTGCCTAATCCCCTCATGGTGGATAGCATCAATGATCTCCATTTAAGAGGGCCTCACTGATCCATATACTGTGCCCCCACAGTCTAGCCATTAACACAAGAAAGCCCTATAAAATTGGAGCAGATGCACCTTGTCTGCTCCCCAAGCCCTGGAGCTAAGGAACTTCAGGATATTCAGTGCCTTCTGGGTTCTGGCTTTCAGGTCTCTTGGATGTGGCATGACAATTTGAAGTCAAAAATGAAGCCCAGAAACCTCACCACGATTTTAAAATGTAGAAAGGTATCCCTCATATGCAAGTCAGGTAAATTAAAAATACAACAAAAATGAGTAAAATCAACACTCCCCACCACCACCACCACCAACACACACACACACACACACACACACACACACACACACACACACACTTATCTGCAGAAAACTTGTGTTTGCAGCCCACTCCTTTAAGCTCCACACAGTAATTTGCAACTGATGAGTCGCTGCTGCGACACTGAAGGAGGAACAGAAAAATCATCCACAAATAGGAAGCACTGTACAGGGCTCCTTACTATAGGTGTAATATTGTTTATGACTATGGCAAAGAGGGTAACATTTAAAACACTGCCCTGAGGGACTCCATTCTCCCGTTCAAATCCATACAACAGTGTATCACCAATGCGGGACCTAAAAAACTGCTTATACAGGAAAGACAGCATGAAGGTGGGCAGGTGGCCACAAAAGCCCTATTGACGAAATTGCTCTTGAATACTTTGTCTCTAAGTAGTGTCAGGCACCTTAACGATATCAAAGAAGATACCGAGACAGCGATATTTACGTAGGAAGGCCTGCTGAATAGCTGCCTCTATCAGGGTCAGGTTGTCGACAGTGGAGTGAAATCTTTGGAATCCACACTGAGAGTGGTTAAGGAGTTGTCTAACCAGATAACAGTTAACCATTCACTCCAGGGTCTTTCCAACACTGCACATTAAGGTTAACTTATTCTGGTAACTACTGGGGCATGTCTGGTTCATTCCCGATTTGAGGAGTGGAATCAAAATTGCCTCTCTCCAAGAGTTGGGAAAGTAACTTGCCTGCCATATGAAATTCAAACAATCAAGGAAAATTTTTTTTGATGCTGTAGGTAAATGAAGCACGTGGTACTGGATATGGTCGTGACCAGCTGCAGTATTGCGGGTCTCAGACAGAGCCAATTCCAGCTCTCACAAGAAGATAGGGTAGTCATAAGACTCAAAATAGTTGGATCTGAATACAAATTTGCACCTCTCTACAGTCACACAGTAGTAGTGAAACATTGGGTCCTGACTGGCATGAGCAGTAATTGCTGCTAAATGCTCTGCCATTGTCTGAGCGATTTCTCCGGGCGTTGTTTGGAGACACCCCTGTTTCAGCACTGCTGCTATCCATAAATGACAGTGTTTATTGGAAATCCTCCTGATGGCTTCCCATACTTTTGTAGAAGTAGTGGAGCAGTTGATGGGGTACAGGAACACTTACCACGACCTTTTCTTGCTCTCTTTAATTACGTGTTGAGCCTTGGCTCTTGCAATCCAAAAGGCTGTGAAGTTGTCTAGTGTTGGGTGGCAGTTAAACCACTGAAGAGCCGCATGCCTGTTCCAGGTTGCTGAGCGGCACTCACTGGACCACCAAACTACAGGTCACCTCCAAAGAGGACCTGAAGACTTTGGGATGGATAAGTCAGCAGCAGGATGGAAGACTTGTGTGATGGGTCCAACCATTTCTGGACACTGCTGCGGTGTTCAGACACAGCCAGCTGGCTAAACAGCATCCAGTTAGCCCTGCTGACTACACATTTTGGTAGCTTCCGTTCAGGTGATGCTACATCCAGTAGGTGAATGCAAAGTGGGAAGCGGTCACTGGAATGAAAGTCATCAATAACTTCCCACTAAACAGAGTCCGAAGGGCTGTAAGGCAGAAAGACATGTTGATGGCTTAGAATGACCCAGTAGCAGCACAGAAATGAGTGGGAGTACCTGTGTTAATGATGCACAATTCATGAGACACCACGAGGCTCTCCAAACCCTGACCACAACAGCAAGTAAAGGTTGAACCCCCCCCCAAGACATGATGAGCATTAAAGTCTCACAGTAGGAGATATGGTCAGGGGAGTTGTTCTATAAGATCTGTGAGAGCCTCAGTCTATTGCATCTTGCAGAGGTAAATATAATGAGTGAATAGTGATCCTCCAACACACATGAATTTAAACTGTGACTGCTTGCAAGTCAGTAGCCATGAGGAAAGCAGAGGAGTGGTGCGTGTTATTGACAAACATAGTGACCCCTCCCCTGGCTCTTTCCCCAGTCAGGTCATCCTTTTGGTGGAGGTATAGCTCTCTAGCACAGGGGATCAGTATCTTTAAAATGTGTTTCTTGTAAACACAAGCACAAGGGGCATGCCTGAGATAGAGGTTTCATCTTTGCACCAGGGGGTGATGCACATGTACAGCAAGGGCTATTGGAGGGGCTGCCAGGGTCCAGTGACAAGGCATCTAACTCCATGATGTCCTCCTCATCAGTCAGACATGTCAGAAGGACAGCTGATGGCGGCCGGGACAGCTTTTGACATGGACATAATGACCCTTTCCCTGACCCCTGTCCCTTCAAGGATGATAGGGACAGGGGGATTGAGAGGCACTCTGCTTTTTCTGTGCCTTTTGATGCTCACTGCAGAACTGTTGCTGATCTCTCTTGTTGTAGTTGCTGGGATTGCTATGTCTTTACTCACTTTGCTTTGAAACATACAGATGCAAGTACAGGCGCCTCAGGTGGATAGTGGTATGCTGGATGTTGTCTGCACCAAAGCGTCCACCTTGGGAACACACTTCTGCACCATGGAAGTATACAAAGTGGCAAAGACATGGGGTTTTGTTGCCTTATATTCCTTTTTGACTTCAGCACTGGGGAACCATCTGGTCACTTATTTCCTGAATTTTGCATTCTTCAGCATAAACAGGGCAGCCTTGGCTTCAGACTGGGTGGCTCTCTGAACAGTGATGCACATTGCCAGAGACAATTAGTCCCAGCGTCATGGGCTGCCTTTCCACACTTCCCACAGGAAGCTTCACCTCTACAACTCATTGTTGTATGGCCAAACTGCTAGCATTTATAGCACTGAATAGGGTTAGGCATGTAAGTCCTAACTGTAAGGCAGAGGGACTCTGCCATAATATGTTCATGCAGCATTGGAGAATTAAAGGTGACAATGTGGGGGTCTTCTCAGTTTTTCCATTATTCCTTCATGTTCTTTGCTCCACATCCACTATCCCTTGTGATGTCCATTCTTGTTTCGACTCCACTACATCCATGTCCATGATATCATGGCATGTGACCACACCCTTGCTCGAGTTGAGAGAGGTGTGCATCTCAACAACGATATCATAGCCACCCAACTTGTGTGAATTCTTAAGAAGTTCCACCTGCTTTGACCAGTTAGTTTCACCTGAAAGGGAACCATTGTGCAACTACCTGATGTATTTTAAGTGCCAGCAAATCCTTATAAGCCTTTATGGATACAGAATGGGGACACTTTTTCAAACATCCTTCCTTCCTCTTGATCAACAGAAACACGTTTTGATTTATGATTCCTTGAGCTCTGTTACTAATGTCAAACTTATTCTAATTATTAGGAGCACTACCCCCCACCTCATTTGTTTGGATTAATGGGTGAGGGTACTCCCAGGTGATGCACCCATCATACTGGGAGGCGAAGAAGAAGATTTTGAGGGTCCCAGGAGCAGCTACACAACCCCTTGTACCTGAGTAAGCCATATACAACTGAGGTGTGGCAGGTTCCCCAGAAGTTGACCGCAAATGACTATTTCACGTCAACAGCCATGCATCTCATCAGCATGCAGCACATCTTGAGATTGAGCATTTTTTTTTTTTTTTTTATAAAGATTCTACCATCCTCACAATCTGGGCAGTTCTCAGTTCTCTTTGATACACAATTTCCACTGCCGCACTGCACGATGGTCGCTGAAGCATGTCCAGAGCTTACAGTGACGGGGGACTGGTGGTACTCACCACTCCCCAGCTCAGGAAGCCCCATGCCCAGCAAATGAATGTGGAGTTCCTGAGGGAATGGCAAATGAATTACATGTTAACAATACTTCCTCGCACTAGTCTTCATAACAACAATGACATTATGATTGTGATTCAACACCAGGATGTATTAACCATTCCAAGCAACAGTTTTCTCTAACTGGAGGGCAAATTTGCGAAAAAAGTGAATGGAGGTGCTACAAGCAAAATCACACATTACATAGTGCATTTGCATTCCTGTTTCAGTAAATAAGACAACAAACTGTATGGGGTTGAAATTGACTGTACACAGAATGTAGGAATCACATTGACCTTAAATACATATATTTCCACATCAAATGCAGACTTCCTTGGTTAAGAAAATGAAGAATGGTTTGTGGAAAAACAGACAGCAGCTGAATAATACAATTTAGTGCACATGTAACTCTCAAGATGCCACTGAGGTATTTTGAAGACATGAAACATATTCACGCCGATGTAAATCGCCTACACATTCTGGTATGAAGCAGACTGGGTGGTAACACTCATTTCCAAAGAGCAGCTGACCCTGAAGAGAATAAGATAGTGTTTGACAAATTAATGTGGAAACTGCCTCATATCTCTGTAACCGATGAGGAATGCTCATAGCTTTTAAAAATGTGCTGGTATTTAATTGTCTTTAAATTTTCGTTCATGGCAGCTGTTCAAACACACTGTACCACCAAATGCCTCTTCACTATCATGGGCTAATAATAGAACATTGGTTCGGTTAGAAACATCTCAATTCATTACACTCACTCTTCAAACCACCAGAAAGGGGAACTTGAAACTTCACTCAAGTGAATTTGGCAACTGTACATTAACAAACGCTGAAGTTTACCTTAATTCGGAGTTCTACCTGTGTGATAGTTTATAGTGTGATTAGAGTAATAATGTTTACAGCTTGCTGTTCAATGTATACACAAGGTTTTATCCTGCAAAACAGAATGAAACTGTAAAAACAGGCCCCATTGTTATCCATTAATATTACATGATAATGTGATTGATTACTCTCCACTCACCAGAATTATACAGTGTCATATATAAATTAATATATGCACTATCATATCTAAAGCATTTCATGACAGCACCTCAAAGTGTGAGCCTTATAATACACATTCAAGGCTTCCTCAATAATGCAAGCAATTTGTATTGCCCTCGCAAATGATGGCCGTGTTATCATGACATTCTACATCGCAAAAACCTGTCAGAGACATTAAATGCACGAAGACATGTAAAAGTGTGCTATTGTTAACATGTCGATTCCTGCAATGCTGCCAGCAGTCACACCAGAGCCTAACACCAGATACTGTGTGCTTAATGGTTACCACAAGCTTCAGTCTGTTCAGTACAGTATGCCTTTGAATGGAGTGTTTGTAATATTCATAGTCACATGTGAATTGCTGATAACATACGTACTGTGGATGAACATTGCCTGAAAATATGATCTTGTGTTAGTAAGGTATTATCACTTGAGCCATAGTCCCACGTGTGGCTTCTTACGGTTCTTCTTCGTGCAGAACAGCATATTAATTTGTATTCCTTGACTGAGTTGATGCTGGTGTACAGGAAATCAGGTACAGTAACGGTTGCTTTTTATTTTGCTTTTTGCATTTCTACCTCCTACAGAACTTTTTTTTACTAATTATTAAGAAATTTCAACATCAGTCAACATCCATTATAAATTTGAATGCCAATTTATATTTTGTTATGAATGTGAGATATGCTTTATCATATAATATGAGCTCGAATAGATCCCATATCTTCAACCAATGGGACATCATGACATTGTAAAGGTTTTGTACAAAATATACAGCAGGTGAAACAATTGCAATAAATGAAACTGTGGTACTTTTTATAGGACAATTTTCATTTTTAAAGTACCGGGTGATCAAAAAATCAGTATAAATTTGAAAACTGAATAAATCACAGAATAATGTAGATGGAGAGGTACAAATTGACACACATGCTTGGAATGACATGGGGTTTTATTAGAACCAAAAAAATACAAAAGTTCAAAAAATGTCCGACAGATAGCACTTCATCTGATCAGAATAGCAATAATTAGCATAACAAAGTAAGACAAAGCAAAGATGATGTTCTTTACATGAAATTCTCAATGTGTCCACCATCATTCCTCAACAATAGCTGTAGTCGAGGAATAATGTTGTGAACAGCACTGTAAAGCATGTCCGAAGTTAGGGTGATGCATTGGCATCAGATGTTGTCTTTCAACATCCCTAGAGATGTTGGTCGATCACGATACACTTGCGACTTCATGTAACCCCAAAGCCAATAATCGCACGGACTGAGGTCTGGGGACCTGGGAGGCCAAGCATGAAGAAAGTGGCGGCTGAGCACATGATCATCACGAAACGACACGCGCAAGAGATCTCTCACGCGCCATCTGTCGGACATTTTGTGAACCCTTTTTTTTTTTTTTTTTTTTTCCTAATAAAACCCCATGTCATTCCAAGCATGTGTGTCAATTTTTACCTCTCTATCTACACTATTCCATGGTTTATTAAGTTTTCAAATTTATACTGACTTTTTGATCACCCTGTACATGCCAGGTAAAAGCCATAAAGATGCCGTTAAAGTTTTCAAATTATACAGCAGTACTGAATGTTCTCTATGCATGGTCATTTACATACAATGCACAAATTGTTGTGTCTACAATCTTGGCAGAATGTATCTTGCAAAATTTATTGGAGAGGGCCACACAGTTGTTACATATAATAATTACACATCTGTTCCTCTCATAAAGCAACTACTTGAAAACAAAACAAATTTGGTAGGGGAACTAAGAAAGAATAGACAGCGACTCCCATCAATTTATAAACAATAGCATAAAAAAGGGTAAAGAGGTAATTGAAGAGTCATGTGATGGCACTGCAATTGCAAAATGGAAGGACAGAAAGGAAGTTTTTTTTTTTTTTTTTTTTTTTTCTTCCATCGAAACACATTACATGTAGCTCCACCAACCAATAACACAGGCCAACGATGGAAAAACTTTTTTTGATGAAAATACCTTATTCTTATGTTTTTAGGGTGGGAAATACAAATATGATGCTTAAGAAACTGTATCATACACCATTTCTTCACATTTTACAGTTAAATTTGTTAAATTAAGCGATTTTTTAAAGAATTTAACAGCTTTCATATAGTTAAAATAATTTAAAAAGGAGGTGTAATGAATGTAGATGACATTGGTAGCACTGCTTAAAAACATTTGCTGGCAAAAAAAGGTCGATTCTACTTTTGTGTTAACAGATGGTGTTTTGTTTACTGACAACTTAACCTCACTTTCCCGTTTCCTGTACATGTGCTCAGTACAATGTCTAACCATGGTTGTAAAAACTCTGTTGACAGTTTTAGCTATATTTGTGGTGAATTTGTGATTAAAAAACACCAAAGAAACATTACAGACTTTGTGAAAAAGGTTTATCTATCATACTTTGGATCTAAACTTGGTGATCAAGATAAATCTTGTCGCGCCGCATAAGGTATGTTATGTGTGTGTTGAAGATCTGAGAAAATGGTCCAAAAAGGAGGAAAAAAGCCTTCAGATTTGCTGTTTCTATGATATGGAGGGAGCCAAGAAATCATTCCAATGACTGCTACTTTTGCAGTGTTGATATTACTGGTCATAATTCGAAAAACAAGAAGGTAGTAAGCTTCCCTAACCTTCCATCCGCCATCTGACCAGAACAGCATGGTGTAGATTTGCTGGTTCCTGAACAACCAGATGATTTAAATTGCATTCCAACAGAAGTATTTTCTGATGTAAAATCTGATTTAGATGAACCAGATGATGATGAATTCCATTGTACTACAGAAAGTCTAGAGCCCAAATTGTTTACTCAGACTGAGCTTAACTATGTGGTTAGAGAATCAGCATGTAGATGTATAGGAAGAGACAGCAGCAATTTTCCAAGTTTGTTCAACAAGAAGGTGATTTAGTGTACTGCTCAGACATTTTCGGTCTGATGAATGAGTTTGGTATTGAATACAAAAAGGAAGACTGGAGGCCGTCTATTGATTCATCCAAAAGTAGTGATGGAAAAACGCTACCAAGGCCACTGGAACACCTACATGATGGGGGACTGCTGTTGGTCACTTCACCGAGACGTTCAGCAAGCAACTCACTGTAGAAAAAGCTACACAAGGAGCTTCAAAGAAAAAAGAGAAAGAAAATACAAACCAATTCCAGCTGACTAGTGAAACTTCTGTTAACACATATCGTTGTTTTACGTAGCTTACTGTAAATACAAACCCACGCTTATGTTGTAACAAAGCATATCATTAATTTCCCCATTTACCGTATAGCATACGATTTTTGTAATATATAATAAAAAGCATATTGCTCGAAAACTATGGGTGATACAAAAAAACTAAGGCTAGATTTTGATTCAGCTCATAAAAATCTAAAGAGGTCAGCTATAAAAGTAAAAAAAGTTAAAAAAAATTTTTTTGGCCTGTATAATCATCTGCAAATGGAAAACTACAACCAGCAATCATTGCTGAATAAAACAAAGGAAAGCAAAGAGTAGATGTTTCAAATCAAATGCCTACTTACTTCTCACCCCTGCAAGAGCTATTTGATAGTACCAGAAATTTGTCTTCAAATTCCTCTTGAATACCTCCTCAGTGGCAAATGCATCAATATTGTATATAAAACTAAATAGAAACATGATGCAAATAAATAACTTCAGGAAGGAAATTATGCAACATTTACTTGGAATGTCAACTGAGGAGGGGTTGTTGCAAGTTACTAGGAGACAACAAAAATTACCACAATCTCATGGTCCAAAATCAGGCAATGCAAAAAGGCCACACTGCCTGACAGTTACACAAGAATAAGGTAACAGAAATAGAAAAGTGCGAAAGAGATGTCAGAGTGTTACATGAAGATTGTTGAAACTCATGGAAGGTCTGAAGCTTTCAAATGAGTGAAGAAGGTAGCCACATTCTGTGAAATGTGCAAGAAATGACTCTGCTCACCTAGTTATTAGACACACTGAATTCTGTTTACCTATACACTCAATTCTATTCACCTATTCCATCAACTGTACATTGTATACATGTCCATTTCCTTTCTTTTGGTTTATTGTTTACATATTGTTTAAAACTAGTTTTTGTTTCCAATTCTCATCGTGCAGTAACTGACCTGACCTGCAGCAGTTGGCCTCCACAAAGTACTTTAAGCTTACACTGAGATGCCATGTGTCGGCATATGTCCCAGATTCTTTCTGTTTTCAAATTAATGACATACAAGGGACAGCTGTTAAACGAGTATAGCGTAAAATAACTTTATTTTATGAGCTTTCTAACTTTTTGTTAACATGAACTGAACTGGCTTGGTGGTGAAACTCCTATCACTATGTGTCTGGCAGTCAACATGTAATTATAATGGAACACATTGTAATGATCCTGGAATGACGTGAGAAGATATGATATCATTTTCAACTTTTGATCATGATTTGATTGTCTAAGTGAAAGTCAGTGACAAATTATTATGTTTACATGATATTTACAAGAATGCTGCAATTAGAAATCTAGAATTGTAAGGACGTCCACCAGTAAACCACCTACACACAAAAAGGAAAGTTCCTGTTTTTTTTTTCTTTTTCCCCCTTTTTTGTGCATTAGATACTCTGAAAGTGCTAATAAGTTGGATGAAAAATAAATGATTTTTTAAAACAATCTCTTGTATTATTATTTCTCTCTATGCTCACTGAGGGCTGTACTGCATGCACATACCTCCATCACCACTACACCTGTGCATTCCCACGGCGCACGTCCGTCCTATGTGGATGCTCTCTCTCACTTGTGCAGGTTTCTTACCCCTACCCCTACTACACCTCCCCCAGCTAGGGCAATACAAGGTCACACCTAGGATTTATATCACTGTTCATCGCGGCACCATCATGAAGCATAACAGCAGCAGCAGCTTTGATCATGACTATTTCAGATCATGCTGATGGCAGCAAACTGTCCCTGTTGATGGAGCAGATAGCCACTCTGGAAATGGGTGGTTGATGGGCATTGCTGAGCCAACAGAAATTACTCACATGTAGCGTATGCATAAGTATCAGTATTTTATGCATGATTCTTATGGACTGTCATTTTTTCTACAAATACTGGATGATAATGTAATCCAAATGACAACACTGAGCTCACAGGTCTGCCGACACAATGTGGAAGGATGTCTAAGTATTTTACATGATGATTTGGCGGTGTAGGCACAATGTCAGGGACTAGATGCATATACTCGATCATGTGATGGATGGATGTGCATCACATACAGAGTGGTACGAGATGGCAGCTCAGTGTTTGCATCAGCATCATTTTCTAAATATTTTTTCTGTGCTTACACACACACACAATACTCATATGCCGTGGTTTTTTCCCCTTGAGCCGTAACAGGAATAGTAATGTTCCGTCAGTCAGTAGCAGCTTCTCCACTGGTTGTTTTAACAAGGCACATGAGGCATGTTGTGCCACAGTACTGCCATATTCAGTGATTTGGGGTGCACTTGGGAACAGAATATTATTTGCTTGGGCTGAGAATTTGGATGGATATTGTGATTCGATCCTATTCCTGAATGCATGCTATCAGATTTGAAAACTTGTCGAGTGGTTTGAGGGATATATCACAATATGAACACCGACCCAGTTCTTTGAATTTCAGGGAAAAGATTCCAGGAAAGCCCTAAATGGAATCCCGTATTTTGACGATCATGCATATTTATGATCCATTACATAGATGGTCTCCATCTATCCTCTTCCAAAGGATATAACTAATATGAAGGGCATCATTAATATCAAAAATTACAGCAACTATTTAATTGTGTAGTCCCTCCTGGCTTGCAAGACAAATTTTAAGATACATCATTAGTGTACAAGTCAACAGCATATGTATGACGTTCCTGGGCATTATAAAAATGATGGCACTGAATTCCCCATCAAGCACCACGAGATTGCAGTATTTGAGAGGCAGATTTCTCACACATGGATTAATGCATATGGCCTGGAGAACAGCAAGCCTGACAAGCAAGATCATATGCAGAAGAAGAACACTGAGCATAAAGCTGTTTGGCTCCCTCCACTTTTCCCTTTTGCTGATTTGTTGTTTATCTCTGAGGGGATTGAGCAACGTTACTGCTGGAGCAAGATCATGTCCTGCCTTGCTGTAAATAAGGAAGCGAAAGTACATATTTGTTCTAGGTGTCTTAACCTATTTTATTTGCACGAGATATTAACAGTTGCATGAGATATTAACAGAGCACCAGTGGGATTGCCTTACCCAGAACCCGATAATTGTAGAGATGCCTTCCAAAAAAAAAACATCTTGTAGTTTAAGAATTTTTCTACGCAAGGAGAAGTACACTTTTGTCTGCAGTAGTGTCATAAGTTGTACATTCAAACATCTCGAGTCATAATTATTTTAAATTGTATAATGGGGAAGATCCTGCGAGATGGTCTCTGAGCTTCAAGCAACTGCAGAGGAAGTTAATGAGCTTTATCATGCCAACATTCCTCTATCAGGCAGGAAACTGAATCATTGTATGAGAAACAGTTAACTTCTGTATTTGTGGGCTACCATTAGCAAATATCAGCAAAAACTCACTTACTGGTTACTGCCATCTAATCAGTAAATTTTGCAGGGCAGTCCACTAAGTCACGTACCTGTCTCTCTCCTCCCCCCATTCACACACACTATTTGAGTGGCTATTATGCTACTTCATTATTGAGCACTTGATTGGTTTCAGTCTGGGCAGAGATCATGTTAGTGTCCTAGATGAGAGCACATAGAAATATATATCACATAGAAATATATATCACTTTCCAATGGCCTATCATGAGCTGCGCATCCCAATGACATTAAGTTTCAACTTGTAACAAAGAAAGGGATCCTGTCATATGAACATCTGAATTCAATGAAGGAACTATGAAACCGCAACCTAACATATCTGCACATTCCATTAAACTTACAATAAATGTATTCACAATTGCGAATATGGACAACCATCACCTGTAGAATGGAATGCCAGCAACGAAAATTTGTCCCAGACCAGGACTCGAACCCGAATTTCCTGCTTATCGTGAACAGTCACCATACCCTTTGGTTATCTGTGCGTGACACATGGTCAGACCCAAACTTGTATATGTCGTCAACCACGTGTTGACAACCTGTATGTGTACATCCATTACGTATATGCCCATACAGGCAAGACATTTTACTTGAAAGTAGCTTGCTCAGTGTTGGCAGATAAATATGATATTGCAATTCATGTGTTATTCTGGTATGATTAATGGCATGGCAGCAATAACGAAACTAACCCAGCAGCTTGAAAATTGCAAAGATATAACAACAAATAAACAAAGCATGCATCATCAGCGTAAAATGACAGTACTCCCGAAATAAAAAAAAATATAACTAAATTGTGGAAAACAACTGACTTACCCCCGTAAATGTGAACTGGGTGTACTGCAGTTTAAACCACCTATACATGTCATGCACTGTAACTCAGGAAAGCAAGAAATCGCTGTACACATCACTACTACGACGGGTTATATTGTATGGCCTGTTATGTGCCCCAAATGATGGCAATGATGAAATTATGCATAAGCAAGACTTGGAGGTCAGGTACAATGAAACATAGTTTACAGACAATCATGTATTCACTTAATGTGAATTCATATAGTTTGATACACAAAAAAGAACAAATACGCTCATAACTGCGCACCCACATTGACGCTGATGTATAGCTACCAAGCTTCAGACGACGTTGTCAGTAATCACCCACCCCGTCACGCTATATTTTAGACATTTTCCATTCCTAAACAAAGAAGATCTATTTAATCGATCATATACTTATTTTTATTTTCATACTAAAATTAATCAAAATTATTACTTTTCAGTGAAGAAAAGTTCTTCAGCCTCAGTGCTACTCACACTTCCAATGAATGTGATGGGGTTCTGCAGTTGATGATCCCCCTGCCCCATCCCCACTTTACTACTTTCTGCTGCCTCCAATATACATTCATTTCTGACTCTATTGTAGGCAAATTAGACTAAATTCATTTCTGACTCTATTGCAGGCAAATTAGACTTTTGCTGATCTATAAAAAAAGCACAAGCTGAATATAAAATCAACATCAGGCATCCCAAATGAGAGTTAAATTAGTGTGCAATGGTTTCTGGCTTTTGCTAAACTTTTGAGGGCTGAAAATCCACGGAATTTTTGGACATTTTTCAATTTTTCACATATAACTAAAAAATTACACATGCCACAGAAAATTTCTAAGACACCAAAGTGAAAGAGCCTTAAAAGTTAAAATCAGTTCAGCCATTTAGCCACAGTCGATCGAAAAAGACTGGAATATTCCTAAGCATGAAACTCGAAAACGGTTACTCCAAATGAACAATGTCATGCACGAATGTTGTAGAGCATCATATTCTGCGCAAAAAGAGCGCCTACATTTTATAATTCACTCACTGCTTTGCATAAATACAAGTAAAAATTTGAAAGCTTTCATAGCTCTAAATTCCTGCTACGACTTTTTGTGAAGTCAAATTACTTTTGAACTCTGAATCACCTACATTCATCCAAATATTCAAATTTAAGGGAAATTTAGTTGGGTATCTACCTAGCTAGGTAGTTAACTTTATGTATTAATATTAATTAATTACCACATCAGACCAAGATGGTGATAAATGGATTTAGAAAATATTTTGAGGTATTATTAATGCACAAATACTTAAATTATTAGGTCTACAACTTTGCTTCCGCCGTTTTGCAATAGACAGCAATAGTAGAAAGTAGTGGTGCAAGTCGTCCATCGTAAGTGTCATACAGCAAGCTTAGGCATTTGAGAACATAACACCATCAAAATATCAGTCGATTCTTGATTGCATCTAAAGTTATTCTCGACTGAATACATCAACTTATGAGCCCAATTCTCGTCCCTTGCGGGAGGTTTTAATTTTCTGCTTTGATATGAAGAAATCTGCGGCTGAGACTCATAAAAAGCTGGGTAAGACTTATGATGAGATGCCTGTTAGTGCCAGAACTTCGCAGAAAATGGTTTCCATGCCTCAAGAATGGTGATTTTGACATTGAAGACCAGCATGGTTGTGAAAGAGAGAAAGCTTTCGATGCTACTGCAACCGGCGGGAACAATCACAGGAGATCGTTATCGAAAACAATTGATGTGTTTGAGCCGAGCACTGAAAGACAAACGGCCACACTACAGCGATTGACAGGAAAAAATGATTTTGTAGCATGACAATGCGCAACCCCACGTCGAAAATCACGTCAATACATACTTGGAAATGTTGAAATGGGAAGTTCTACCCCACCCACTGCATTCTCCAGATATTCCTCCTTCTGACTGCTACCTTTCTCGATCTATGACACAGGACCTAGCTGAGTAGCACTTGCGGTCACATGAACAAGTGCAAAACTGGATCGATTCATGGATCCCCTTAAAAGATGCCCAGTTTATACACTGCGGGATTCATATGCTGCCCTAAAAATAGGAGAAGGCAATGGCCAACGATGGCCAGTACTTAGAATCATAAATTTTTGGTAAGTTTTTCACAATAAAGTCTCAAACTTCAAGAAAAAAATGGCGGAAGCAAAGTTGTAGACCCAGTACAATATAAAATTGATGAGACATTTTTACAAATGTTGTTTAAGCAGTTATTGTTTTCTATTTCCATACATTTAGAATTTATTTCTTTCATATTTTTCTGTGCTTCAGGGAAGACAGTCCTGGGGAGGAAAAGTCACTGATGCCAATACCATCGTCAGTTTGTCTCAAATCAAGGGAGGTGTCCTCTTTTGTCAGAGTATTAAGGAACATAAGTCTCTGCAATGACTGAATACAGCTGAGCACTTTATAGACACTTCCCTCAGGAACAAGCTGCTTGGCATCCCTTCTTGCACGTGCACGATATTTTGTTGAGCAGTTCCTGGGGTGCTGCTGGTTGCAATGGGTATCAGACCGTTTTTGGCGGTCTTCCATTCCCATGTCAGTAGATCCAGATGATTGCTCTTATGGACCTGCATCAGTAAGTACACCCTGATGGAGTGCTGACAAGCAACAGCTTCAGTCGTAGGCAAAAATGCCAAACTGAAGTTGTTATTTTCCAATAAAGCTCTCTAAAACAGTTGCAGACGAATTTCATTCAAAGGTTTGGAGCTGCAACCCGTATACAAACACACAATGAGCTTCAATCCTATCTTAGTGACTATCAAGAATGGCGTTGGGATCCACGATGTCTGAAGCAACGTGTGGAGGTTTGCGCGTCTTTCTTTCTTTTTTTAATCTGTTTATAAATTTCATTTTGCCCTGTCAGAAAAGTGTAGAAGTGATGTCACAGCCACCGAAGGCATGAAAAAATAACACGTTTTTTCACTTCTTCAGAGCACACAGAAATGTTATGGGCATAAATGAATGTCTTGGTTTCCTTTTCCAGGTTTCATGAGAAAGATATTGGCGATGCATTCTTACTGCTCACTACTATCAGCTTTCTGATCAGCCCGTCAGCAGGACCAACAAATCAGTATCTTCCCTGACAGTAAAGACATTGCCTCCCTGTCTGCACTTTTCTATGGCTGTGTCAACAATCAAGGGGTCCATGTCCTCAATGGTCTGTTTGACCTCGCGTAGCTGATGACAATGTCTCATCAAATAAAACAGGAGCAAATGGCATAGCACAGGCTCTTCGGGCATGTTCAGCAGATTTTATGCTCTTCTCAGATCACTCCTTAGGATATCTACCAAACACTATGGTGCAATTGGACCCCAATTGTTTTTTGATGCAGTTCTAGGATGGAGGAAAACCCATCAGTACTCCACACAACTCTGTGTAAGAGGAACACACCGTCAAGGACTAAGTCTATATTGTGTAAATTTAAGACTGACTGGACTGAACAATTTAAAAAGGTCTGATTTTATTTTCTAGTGCATTATTCCATTGTCACAAAAAAAGTTAATGGGTATGAGACTAACTCAAAGGCAAAGCCTGACGTGAGCTGTTCTGGTGACTTCATATAGAAAGGGATTCAACAGTGTTGCATAGGGAAAGTAAATCTGACAACCATGAAGGCTGCACCAGCTTTGGGACAAGCGAGCTGTGGCATTGGTGGGATGGTGCAGGATGGCACATAATTTTGCTGGGAGTCCATCACTTGTTCTTGGATGGCAGGCAAAGATGTGAAAGGGTTACGATATACTCTGTGCACAATATGGCAATCCCCCCGTATGGTGCTCAGACGTGGTTGACAAACTTTGACAATGAGTATCCCATCCTTCACATTCCCATGCAGCCCCCAATGGGTCACTGTCACATCTAAATGCCCCACAAATTGGGATATTCTATAATTCAACCCTGGGGTCAAATGCAGATCCACAATGAGGCTCTTTTCAAACTCTTTCTGGTGCTGATAAAGGAGTCACACAGGAGTCCACAAATTTTCCGTGTCATTCACAGTGGTCAGTCAATATCTGACACTATTCGTGTCCTTTATCCTTTATACACCCTGCAAGGCCTGGTAACAACACTAAAAATGAACAATACTAATGTTCTCTGGTGGTCATTCTGTAGCAAGAATCACAACTCTAATCATTCACACACCCGACAATGGCACATACGTACATGAAGTTACAATAACATCCAACCATGTCTTCTGGTTGCTTCACTTTTTTGTCACTGAGTGTATTATAGATTGGTTCCTCACAAATAGTCTTTCATTTAACGTAGAACAAACACAGGTAATTCAGTTCTGTACAAAGTAGGATATAACTTCATCCATAACAACAAAATGCAGGGGAACTGTACTAAATAAAAATGATTGTTCAAAATTCCTGGGTTTGCATACAAATCGGAACTTAATTTGGAAATCATATGCTGAAGATCTTCTCAGATGCTTCAGTACAGCAACATCTGGACTGATTTTGGTGACAAAAACCACAAAAAATTAGCCTACTTTGCATACGTTCATTTGCTGATGTTATATGCAATAGTTTTCTGAGCCAATTCCACACATAGGCAGAAAGTATTCATAACAAAGAAATGAGTTGTAAGTATGTCCATTTCGAAAATTAAGCATACTAACAACCACTTCACAATACATTCTCTCTCTTATGAAGTTTATTGTGAAAAATTGGTCATTATCTGAAAATGATAATAGAATTTTTAAGTATGACTCTAAGAACAAAACTAGCTTCCACCACCCAGAACCTAATACGTAACTATGCAAATATCTGACTGCCTCCCTTGTTAAGAACAAGTGCTGATATATATGAAAGTTTTAAGAACAACCTGAAGTCATTTCTATTTGGCAACTCCTCCTACTCCATAGATAAATTTCTGAGTAGACAGTATGTAAGTGGTTGGCCTACACTTGACAAATTTTGTTGCAGATTAGAGTTAAACTAAAACCTAGTTACGTAAATGACCAGTTATCATGGGGAAAGTGCATTTCATTTGTGAACCTAATGACATGTTGCACATCATGCTGAGATGTCTGGAATATGGGGAATAGAACATGAAAGAAAAGTGGTTACTCCAGTAGCAGTGTGCTTCTGACATGCACATGGGTTTCTTATATGTTAGATAAACTCTTCCAAGAGCCTAATGCTCAAATATGTGCTTTATCCAAAGAGAGGAGTATATCCATAACATTGATAACAGAGGCCATTTGTCCTTGCATATCAGGAAGAGGAAATGTTAAAATGTCTCAAAATTAGTCTCAGTTTTGAACTGTAGTAAAACCAGGAGTTCACAGTAGCGAATTTTTAATTTCTCATTGAGATATAAATCACAAGGATAGGCTATGCACTAATGGTGAAGGTGTATTCATTTCCATCAAGAACACAATCATGTCTAGTGAGGCTATTACCAATCACAAATAACTACATCTCACAAATTAAAGTCCCCTGCCGTGTTTTTCTGTCTGTATGTGAAGGCTAATCTTAGGAACTACTGTAGAGATATGATACATTTTTCACTAATAAGGGACACTGATTTATGAGGAAGGTTTGGGTATATGATTTATAAATATTTCACGCAAATTGGCTGAACTATGACAATGTTCGTTAATTAACTCTTGTCTCCTGAGATGTTTCTTGTCATGTGCTGTTTAAATGATGTAAGTTACACTACAATTTAGAGTTAATATACAGCTAACTCATATTGTTCTCTGAATTTTAATCGTAACTCAATGCAATGGCCTGTAGACAACATTACTGGTATGGTAGACAAGTCACCTGGCCATTAGGGATCAGAATTGAAGAAAGTATGAGTCAAATGTTGAGGGTTGCGCACCTTACAAATCAGGTGCCACTGTTACATTACTGCCAGATTGGCTTCTTCCTACCCAATGCAGTTGTACTAGTATGATGAATCTGAGAATGGTGGCACTGCAATCATTTTCTACTAATTGACTCGTTCTCTCTTTCTAATGGGTGATGGGATGCAAGACAAGTTACAACTTAGTATGAAAGTGGAGTGCACAATCTTCCTGTTGTAATGTAGCACTGATGGGGCGAAATAAATGATTGTCGGTATCAGATGGCCTGTAATAAAGCTGTGTTTTGTCACGCTGTTTGATGTTGCAGTCTTCCCTTCACATGAAAAACATACAAAGTTCATCCAATGCAAATGTTATGGTTGTATTCTTGTTTACTCTACCTCCACCATGAGAAACAAATGTGCTCTGTGAAACAAATACAGTTACTTACATGTTGCAAATAGCATTTGAATAGTTCTTTTACCAAAATTATGTGGAACGAGTCATTTACACGTTATGTATACATGATTAGTGTCAACATTAATGAACACATTATTATAGTCCTATTCGTGCAATTACACTTAAAAACCAGGGTTTTTTCACTCCTGGCTTCCAGTTTCAAAGTAGAAATTCACCAGTGGAATAAAAGGAGTTATCCAGGAAATATGATTTTACATTAGACTTACAACTTTCTTTGCTACCTGTCAGACATTTTATGTTATTGGACAATTGCTACATACTGAACTCCATTCAGAGCCACTGGCAGCTTTAATAATGGATAAAGGATAAAGGTCATTTCCCTCTAGTTTGGTAGGTATGAACATCACTGTTCTTCTCCAATTGTGATGGGATATTTATGAGGAATTTGATTAGCAAATATATGTATTGTGACAGTGCAGTTAAAATGCCTAACTCCTTGAATATGTACCTACATGACGTCCATGGGCAAACACCACATATTATTCTTATTGCTCACTTTTGTGTAGTAAATACTTTCTTTGTAAGTTATGAGTTTACCCCAGAAAATTATTCCATAGGACACTACAGAGTGTGCATATGCAAAATATGTCAGGAGGTTGATTTCATCTATTACCAAGATTAGCAATTGTACGAAGAACATAAGTAGCTGAACTTCATGTCTGAGAAGCTGAGTAATATGCTTCTCCCACTTCAAGTTTTCATCAATATGTACACCAAAAACATTGGAGCATTTTGCCCTATTTACTGACTACTGTTCACGTGCTACATCAATTGTTGGTATGACTGTTTGTTGTACAGAATAGAATGTAGTGTGTTTTTTTTTTTAACAATTAGGGAGAGTCCATGTTCTGAGAACCACTTTATAATTCTTTGGAAAATATCATTTACTGCTTCTTGTGTTGCTTAGCCTCTAGTGCGATTTATTATAACACTGGTATCATCAGGGTACAATGTAACGTCACTGTTATCTCCCTGCCATCCAAAACCACATTACTTGTGTATTCTTTTAGTCATGGTATCTTGCATTTCTGGACTAACAGTGTTTTGTGCAGCTTATAATTCGTTTCTGCAACTTTTCCAAAGACTGCTGTGAATTTAGCGTGATAAATAATCAGCATTTCGACAATAAACTTCATCCTTGTGCCCTGTTTTCTTGTACTGTTTTCACACACTCTGTAATGTGTTGCAAGTGTATGTATAAAATAAATTTACAGCAATCTTTTTTTTATATAAATAAAAATACATATACATACATACATGTATTCTCTCCTCCTCCTCTCTCTTCCCCCCCCCCCCCCTCCCTCCCCAAGTTATACCCTGGATAAATCATGTTAAAGGATTTAGAAACGGGTCATATAAGTCCATCATAACCTGTCAACAGAAACTCACATAGACAAAAAAATTAGCAAATGGGAAAGTCACCACCTGACCTGAAGACAGTGGAATAAGGAATGTAGTCTACTCCAGCAGCCTTGCTTCAATCTACCTCTCTATTGCTTTGTAAAACTCTTTTTGCAGTATTGTACCTCCCATCTGATCCTCACCTTTGTCCTGTTTTACACACACGCACACACACGCGCGCACGTGCGCGAGCGCGCGCACACACACACACACACACACACACACACACACACACACACACACACACACACACACACACACACACAGCGTACTTTTCTCTCTTTTCTATGCTGATAGAGAAATCACTTGTACTTGACAAGACTCAAACACCGAGTTTATGGTTATAAATGGGCAGTGCCAGAGACTCATCAGAAGTGAGTATATATCAAACAGTGTAACCAAATGATTTTATAGAACTCCAGCCTCAAAAGCTGCAGTGGTGGAATATTTCAGGATTGTCCATATCATTCAACTGACCTTCCATGTCATTTACTGTCTCTGATACAACTAAAATGTCAACAGCAAACCTCGAAGTGTTTCTTTTCCTTGAACTTAAATTACTTTCTCCAATTTTCTCCTTTATTTCCTTTACTACTTGCTCAATGCACAAACTGAATAACATGGAGTTAGGCTACAATCTTGTCTCCCTCCTTTCTCAACTACTACCTTCCTTTTATGTCTATCAATGTCTATGAGTATAACTACTCTCTAGTTTCTGTACAAATACCTTTTCTTGTGCCTTTGTCCCACATCAGTGTAGGGTCGGCATGGTTATTAGTGTGTGTGGCATGGTTAGTTTACGGTGGCTGGATGCCCTTCCTGTCACCACCCCTTTATCACCTGAGACAGAATGTTTGTACTGCAACTATCTGCTTGTAGTGTTTTTCATGTGAAACAGAGCAAAAATTTTCTGAATGTTTGCCAATGAAGTAAATAAGGTGGGAATTGTGTACTAGCCCAGTACTCACCTAGTGGGGTGTGGACTAGAGACCATAACCCCCCTCCCGAGAGGATTTGAACTGGGGTAGCACACCTAAATGTCGTGAAAGCATCGCTTTAAAAGACGCACGGCTATCCAGGCAGGTAGTCCAGTTTCTGTACACAATGTAGATAATCCTCCAATCTCTGCATTTAATGACTTCTACCTTCAGTATTTCAAAGGATGTTTTCTAGTCAAAACTGTCGAACTCTTTCACTAGATCTCTATGTGCTATACACTTATGCTTGCCTTTCTTCTACCTTTCCACTAAGGTAAGTGAGAGTCAGTATTGCCACTCTTGTTTCTACATTCCTCCCAAATCCAACCTTATCTTTCCCAAAGTCAGCTTCTCCAAGTCTTTCAATTATTTTTTAAATAAATCATGTCAGTATTTTGCAAAACAAGACTTATTAAAATGATGGTTTGGTAATATTTACACTTGTCAGAACTTGTTCTTTTTGGAACTGGAAACACTACATTCTTCTTGAAGTCTGAAGGTCTTTCACATATTTCATTTACCTTCCATACCAGGAGGAATAGGGAATGAGGTCTACTCGAGGAGCCTTGTTTCAACTCATGTCTTTATTGCTTTCTCAAATTCTTTTCTCACCGTTGTACCTCCCATCTGATTCTCATCTATGTTCTCTTCCTTTTTTCATAACTTGTCTTCAATACGTCTTTTTCTTTTTACATAGTTCTATATTTTCCTTACAGCTTTCAGCCTTTCCTTCTTTGCTTAATACTGGCTTGCCATCTGAGCTCTTGATATTGATACAGCTATTTTCCTTTTCACCAAATATTTCTTTTATTTCCTATAGGTGACATCTATCTTTCCCATAGTCATGCATGCTTTTACAGCTTTGCATTTCCCCTCAAACAATTCCTGCTTTGCCATTTTGCACATCCTGTCAATCTCATTTTTTAGGTCTATGTATTCCCTTCTGCCTACTTCATTATCCCATGTGTTATCCAACAATTTCTACTAGGCCTCATCTTTTTGCCTCTTTGATCCTCTGTTCCATTCGCTATTTCATCTCTTTAATTTGCCTTTTCAGCTTATATTGTAGTCCCTTCTCCTGTTAAAGTCAATTGTTGCCCAATGCTCTCTTTGATAACCTCAACCACCAGTTTCTTTTAATTAATTTTTTAATTTTGTGCAAATTCTTCAGATTTAACCAGCTGTTCATAGCCAATATGATCACAGTCCACAAACAACCCTGGAAATGGTGCGGTAGCGTTCTCGCTTCCCACGCCCGGGTTCGATTCCCGGCGGGGTCAGGGATTTTCTCTGCCTCGTGATGGCTGGGTGTTGTGTGCTGTCCTTAGGTTAGTTAGGTTTAAGTAGTTCTAAGTTCTAGGGGACTGATGACCATAGATGTTAAGTCCCACAGTGCTCAGAGCCATTTGCACCATTTTGAACCCTGGAAATGTATTACAGCTTAAAATGTGGTTTTGAAATTCTTGTATTACATAATCAACCTGGAACTTCCAGGTGTCTTCAGGTCTCTTTTCTTCTTTCAAGCGGTATGAATTATTAAACTGTCCTCTGTGCAATATTCTACCTGGAGGATTCCCCTTTCATTCTTTTCCCCCAGTCCTTGTCCTCCAACTGTTTTTCCTTCTCTTTCTTTTTCCTACTATTGAATTCCAGTCCACCATCACAACTAAATTTTTCTTTCCATTAACTATCTGAATAATTTCTTTTATTTCATCAACTGCAGTATATAAACTTGCACTGCTACTGAGGGTATTGGCTTCGTGTCTATCTTGGCCTTGGTAATGGGCTCACTATGCTGTTCATAATAGTTCATCTGTTCTTATTCATATTCTTCAGAAATATTTGATTTTGGGTTGATAACCCTTTACTCACATCATCAGAAATACTGTTCTTCCTGTCACTACAGTTTACAAGTTTACAAGTCCAGCTACATCTAACTTCAACCTATACACTTCTCTTTTTAAATTCTGTAACCCCAACTGAGTCCTCTAACATTCCACCCTCCGAGCTGAATAGTGCTAGGTTTCTTTTTCCTGATGACAATGTCCTCCTGAGTACTCCTCACCTGAAGATCTGAGTGGGGACTATTTTACCACTGAAATACTTTATCCAAGAGGGTGCCACAATTATTAAATCATATAACAGAGCTCTATGACCTGAGAAAATTTAATGGCTATAGCTTCAAACTGCTTTCAGCCATCACAGTACGAACACAGCAAGAGCCTATTTGTTAATATTAGAATGTCATATCAGTGAATCCTCAAGACTTTTCCCCTTCAACTACTAGAAAAGACTTTTCCCCTTCTTCAAAAACCACATGTTACTCTGACATCTTCACTGATACCCATCTGTTGTGGTTGCCTAGTTGATTCTTCCAATACATTAACAACACATTCGTAATTTGGTTCTTGGAACAACTCAACAACATTAGCAGCAAAATCCAGTTCAGAGAATGTAGAAAAACACAACACACTGCTATTTTTTGACATTCTAGTCCACCACAAACGAAACTGATGTCTTGGCCACAGTATCTACAGAAAACCTGTGCACACTGAGCTGTACTTGGATGCCATCAGCCATCACCACCCAGCATAGAAGCACACTGTGTTACAAACATTGAAATATCCTTTAATTACAATATCATAGCCAATAACTTGTCCCATGAGATGAGACATCTATCTGAAGTCTTCAGGAACAATGATCATCAAATAAAGGAAGTGATGTCACGTAAGAACTGCAATAAGACCACCAACAAGAAGTAGGAAAAGAAACTTGCTTTTCTGCCAATCAGTAGCTCCAGGTCGGGTTGACGGAGGAGATAGAGAAGATCCAAAGAAGAGCGGCGCGTTTCGTCACTGGGTTATTTGGTAACCGTGATAGCGTTACGGAGATGCTTAATAAACTCAAGTGGCAGACTCTGCAAGAGAGGCGCTCTGCATCGCGGTGTAGCTTGCTCGCCAGGTTTCGAGAGGGTGCGTTTCTGGATGAGGTATCGAATATATTGCTTCCCCCTACTTACACTTCCCGAGGAGATCACGAATGTAAAATTAGAGAGATTAGAGCGCGCACGGAGGCTTTCAGACAGTCGTTCTTCCCGCGAACCATACGCGACTGGAACAGGAAAGGGAGGTAATGACAGTGGCACGTAAAGTGCCCTCCGCCACACACCGTTGGGTGGCTTGCGGAGTATCAATGTAGATGTAGATGTAGAAGATAAGCCACCTGCTGAAAAGTCACAAAATCAGACCAATTTTTGGGCATTCATAAAAAAATACGGACAGTACTGAGACCAGTTAAAGGTGTGGCAGGTCTCAGAACACGCGGTATCTAAAAGATACTTAGAGAATGCACCCAATATTTTGTCAGACAAACATCGTAGAACAATGCAAAAAAGAGAATTAGATTTTGATGCCTACACTACCCTGAAAAAACTGCATTAGCTGAGCATGCTCTAGAAAATTGTGACCAGATCAGATTTGATAAAACCTCTATCCTGATTCACACTAATGGCTTCTGGGACTCTTTAGTTCAAGAACCCACTGAAATAAAAACCACTGACAACACCCTTAAAGGATGGTTAGCAGAGTCACAAATTGAAATTCAAGGTTTTTTCCATGTTTTCAAGGTTCAGTTTTACTTTTTATCAATCTCTTATTTCTGTTTTAGTATATAAATAATATTGCCTTATAGTCTACTTCTTATCAAAATATGTTTGTAAACATTCAAATTTTCTAAAGGTGTTTTGTCTGTCAGGATTATAAAGGGTGATTCTTATTAACATTTAAAAAACCCCGAAATGACGTAGATGACTCTGAGACAAGTAATTTAATATAAGACACATGGGGTTGCAAATGTCAGAATATACCCCAAAATTGGATGACAAACGCTGAACACGTGACATCACCAGATGACGATGATGTACGTTGCCGCACGTGAAGGTGTTGGGCTTGTCAAGCCTACTCTCGCTGGTAAAGGTAAGTGCTTCACATCACTCTGCTAGTCTACTCATAAATGTAACCCGAATCATTGTAGTCTTGTATAGCTACTACCAGCACTATCATATCAATTGGATAATTCAAGAATGAAAACAGAATAGCCTAGTGGAGCGATATGTAGCACTGCCACTTTTCGGTGAAGGTAGGACTGACAAGCCCAACTGCTGCACGTGCTGCGAGGTACGTCATCTGGTGGCTTCACATGGTCAACATCTGTCATCCACTTTTCAGGTATTTCCCGACATTTTTGGCCCTCACGTCTTATATTCAATTATTTGTCTCAGCATTATCTACATTACTTCAAGGGTTTTTAACTGCTAATAAGAATCACCCTGTATATCAAAACTGAAAATAATAAAGGAAAAAGCAATGCACTATACTCGTTCACCAAGTGTCTAGATTTAACACACAGCATTTCTTGTTATACTGTACATAAAACAATTTCATGTAAAGTACTTAATTTCAATATTGTTTTATTTCATTAAGCTGACATTCCCAATACACTCTCGGCCACATCATCTCAACTTTCAAAGTTGTGTTGCGACAAAATGAGAAATGAGAACACGGAAGAAAAATTTTTTGTGCCTGTTTTATTAAGAAAAGAAAATATTGACTTTAATGTTTATTATGAAACAGTAATAATAGAGCAGAATGTTTTAAATTCCAGGACTCCATTTGAATTTCCTGACTTTTTTCTCAGGTTATGTAAGATGCCCGGCTGATTCAGAATTTTCAAGGATCACTAGCTACTTAATAAAGACAGCAGCCTGTAGCTCAGCACGGCTTGCACCCAGAGAGCATGATGTTGAAACGGGCACATCGAATGCAGAGTTAACATGTGGCAAGGTTGTGAACACCAGTGATATCACAGCCAGCAGCTACAGTATATAAGGGCATACCAGCAGTCAATCTACAGTCATTCAACTTGACAATGGAAAAGAAGTGCTTGATCAAAAGTTAGTGATGTTTTAACTTCAATGGCTGAAAGCGCAAGAACATTTTATTCAGTGTTACTGCCATGAGACTAAGCATTCTCGCACTATTAAGTTTTGTCTGTTGGTTTCCCTACAGTTTCTTTTGTATGGACAGTGTAGTAGTCCATTTTTCCTTTTACAGTATTCTCCAAATGGTACCATCAAACCAAGCTGGGTCTTTGCCACATTTTATTACTTTCCTTGATACGTATTTATGCAAACCATGGTATATTAATGCACAATTGTTCCCCATATTCCAGATCTGAAGTAAATGTTCTCAATTTACCCTTTAAGTAAGCTGATAGCCAGTCACAAATACTTTCCTAACTTTATTTATGACCTTTTTGCTTTTGGTGATCATTGTTTCTCATAACACCATGGTCACTTATCCCTCTCTCACTGATGACACAAAAAGATTGGTTCTGTTTGTAGCCACAAGGTCTAAAATGTTTCTTTCAGCTGTGGGTTGTTTGTCTAGTTGTTCAGGGTAGTTGTCAGACAATGAAGTCGACATTATTTTGCAGCATTGTTTGTCCTTATTGTCAGTAACATTAATGTACATTTTCCCAATTGATATTGGGTAGGTTAATCACCACCTGATACCACCATTGTGTACTTGGGAGTATTTCCATGATATCAAGTTTAGGCTACTTTGGATAATGATATGATCAACGAGTGTGGATCTGTTGGTAGAAATATCTGATTTATAAAAGAAGTCAATCAAACCTGATTATTCCTGTCCATATTAGTTTGCAGTCCAATTTATTTTAGACTCACTGGATCTAATGTTTCTGCTTGTTACAACAAATGCTCCTTCTCCACGAGATTATAATCTGTCTTTCCGATTTGTGAACACAGATTCAAATATATTTGTGTAATTGCGTAGCATAAAGTTCTTTAAATATTTGGAAGGCGTACAAATTACTGCTGCTAACAAAAAATTTAATTTCAAACGAGATGAATATCAAACTAATGATGGGAGTGGTCATTCCGTGCGCACATTTAGTGTCCCATTTCACACAGCTGGGAGACACACAGATCATATCAATGCAGTTGACTAGCAACCTTTGAAAGAGCAAAGGCTTGCAATTTGTCTTTCTTACAAGCAGTCTTTACACTAAAGTGGAGTTTCCAAAAACAATGTTAGAATACAGGTAACATTTAAATACACATACACTCATTTAACCTAAACCTATTTATTTAAACAACACAATTAGAAAATAATTACAACAAAAATATAGAAAATAACCAAATATAAAATACACAGCATGAAATGATATTTGTTCAGTTCGTGCCATAGTCTGAATGGCGTTTATAACATATCAATCAGTAAGGGCTTTAATTTGTACTCTCATAAAGTGATACGTATAATAATACTAATAATAACATTGTAGAGTGATACGTATAATAATAATAATAATAATAATAATAATAAGTAATTAACTATAAGTACTAGCCAAAGACATATTTTTTAAAAAAATACTGTTTTAACAGTCTTCTTAGATCAATAAAAACTAAACTTGCCACAATAAATGTTGATGCTCCTATAATCTTTCAGATTACTTACAAGAACATAAAAAGTGCTACATAAAGATCATTTGTAATTTTAGACCATCTTAAAATCTTTGAAAACTCTTTTTTAAGAAAATGTATGTGCTCAATTGCTAAACAAAGACAGTTCAATTAGTGCACAGTAGTTATCACAAAAAAACATTTTATAAATGATTCCATATTTGAACATGGCAGTTAGCCCCATATTCACAATCATTTAGCATGATCTTGTTTCACAACAGTTACTGAGAATTACAGCTTATTATTGTTTGGTGTTAACTTCACCTGCTTGATAGGCTGCTGAACGTTTATATTCCCTGAAGGCTCTTGAAAGCACAGTAACTGTAAATGCTGACGGTATTATGAAAATACCAAGGTAAGTGGTACCTGCAAGAAATAACAGCTATAAAATGAAATGTCATGGTGATTAAACTTGGCAACAAGCTTAACATTTGAAGTTACAGCTAAACACATTATAACGGAAGCACATTAACGCCAAGAACATTAACATGCAAACAAATGTATCTCACTTGATATAAAATGTTAACATACATAGTAAACAATAGATGCATTATGCAGAATGATCAGTTTATGGTTCATTGCTTACAAATGAAAGTGAGATACTGCGCCTGTACTTCTTTTTCATGATTAAAAAAAGTGTTTACATCATTCATGATGCCTATTAAGTAGTTAAGTGGTGATGAGAATGGCAAAAATACAGTTGACTGATACTGTATACTCAACATGGAAAAAGTATTTCCAGCTTTGAAAGATTATAGAGAACACAGAAACAAACATACTTTCTACTAGAAAATAATGTTATGGGACAGCTCCTTTTATAAGGCTATACCTTATAGGTATTAGAAGTCCTAAAAGACTTATCTAGTTTTATCAGAATACTAGAAGACATTAAGAGTTCAAACATTATGACCTAACTGCAACAAAATGACTTACTCTGTGGAAACTAGCGCCAGTTATAAAAAGACTGATCACATGCAAACCAATCTATTTTCTTCAAATATGATATTACCAGTACTATGAATAGAAGAAACAAGGCAATGAGGAAACTATTAGTCCTAGAAAGAAAATGAGGAACACCATTCCCATATAAAGTTTTATGTATTTCAATTTTGTACTGGAAAGCATTTTTACAGGAACCTGCAGTTTTTAAGTTATTCTAAAAAAAAAATTACTTTTAACTGCCCCCCCCCCCCCCCCCTCCACCGGTGGGGATTTTCAATATGTTGTTCATGACACATCCTCCAAACACTGTACAAAAATTTGCAACTACACAATTTTTTTCTTCTAATTTTTTGTTGCTGACTGATAACAACATCAAAAAAATTTGGAATATTATTACAAGGGAGACAGGGCAACCAAGAGTACAGGATGACGGCATTACCATCAAAGTGAATGGAAACTTGATAAACAACAAGCTGGAAGTCAAAAACATTTTGAATAATAATTTTTTAAATGTTGTAGAGAAAATAGGATCTAAATGTTCATTAGAAGAAGCAAGGCAGTTAATGGAAGAGGCCTTACCCACACCATTTGATACAATTGAAATTCCACCCACCTCTCCTTCTGAAATTAGGAAGATAATAAACACTCTTACGAATAAAAGCTCACATAGAATTGATGGCATTTCCAGCAGGATAATAAAAGCTTGTTCCTAAGAGATAAGTGGGATTCTTAGCCACATATGTAATAGCTCTCTGAAGAAGGGTATTTTCTCAGATAGACTGAAGTATGCCATTGTTATACCACTGCATAAAAAAGGGGATACATCTGATGTCAACAACTACCGCCCAATCTCTATTCTGACTGCCTTATCCAAAATTCTTGAAAAAGTAATGTATTGTAGAGTAGCTTCACACCTTTGTAAAAATAAAGTTTTCACAAAATGTCAGTTAGGTTTCCAGAAGGGTTTTTCAACGGAAAATGCTATATACACTTTCACTAATGACATATTAAATGCTCTGAGTAACCGGAAGTCACCCGTTGGGATTTTTTGTGATCTATCAAAGGCTTTTGATTGTGTAAATCATGGAATACTTCTAGATAAGCTCAAGTACTGTGGTATGAATCGAACAGTGCTCAAATGGTTTAAATCATACCTAACTGGAAGAGTGCAGAAAGTTGAAATAAACAGTTCACATAACATGCAAAAAACTGGTGATTTCTCAAACTGGGGAACAATCAAGAATGGGGTGCCACAAGGTTCGGTCTTGGGTCCTCTGCTGTTCTTAATATATATTAATGGCTTGCCATTCTATATTCACAAAGATGCAATTAATGGCTTGCCATTCTATATTCACGAAGATGCAAAGCTGGTACTTTTTGCCGATGATACAAGTATAGCTATCACACCCGACAGACAAGAATTAACTGGTGAAATTGTAAATGATGTTTTTCAGAAAATCATTAAGTGGTTCTCTGCAAATGGGATCTAATTAAACTTTGACAAAACACAGTATATTCAGTTCCACACAGGAAATGGAATGACACCATTAATAAATATAGACTTCGATCAGAAATCGGTAGCTAAGGTAGAATATTCAAATTTCTAGGTGTATGCATTGATGAGGGGTTGAACTGGAAAAAACACACTGAGGATCTGCTGAAACGTTTTGAGTTCAACTACTTATTCTATTAGGGTCATTGCAAATTTTGGCGACATACATCTGAGTAAATTAGGTTACCACACCTATTTTCATTCTCTGCTTTCGTATGACATATTCTGGGGTAACTCATCATTGAGTAAAAGAGTGTTCATTGCACTAGAGCGTGTAATCAGAATAATTGCTGGAGCTCATCCAAGATCCTCCTGCAGACACTTATTTAAAGAGCTAGAAAGCTTCACTGTAGCCTCACAATATACATATTCACTTATGAAATTTGTTATTAACAATCCGAAGGAATTCAAAAGTAATAGCAGGGTAATGGCTACAACACTAGGAGAAAGGATGATTTTCACTGCTCAAGGTTAAATCTAACTTTGGCTCAGAAGGGGGTAAATTACGCTGCCACAAAAGTCTTTGGTCACTTACCTAATAGCATCAAAAGTCTGACAGATAGCCATTAGCATTTAAAAGGAAATTAAAAGAATTTCTTAATGGCAACTCCTTCTACTCATTAGATGAATTGTTGGATATAGTAAGTGGGTAATTTCCTAACCCCCAACAAAAAAAAAAAAAAAAAAAAAATTTAAAATATTGAGTGTCATGTAATATTTTGTCTAATGTAATATCTTGTATAGACACCTTTTATTAACCTGACACATTCCACATCATTACGAAATGTCGTATTCATGATCTATGGAACAAGTAGTAATCTAATCTAATCCAAACTATTGGAGCTGATACGTGTAACAGACACTTGAGAATGGCTACACAGCCAAAACTATGTAGTACTGAAACATATAAAATAAAAGGGTAGTTTAATCCTAACAATGGTGGCCAGCACAGCAAATTGACAGCATTCAACTATAATAATAGTTGCTGTCTCAAGCTTTTCACCTATCATGCTGTTAGTTATGAAGAAATTTGATCTGGTAAAAATTACCATAATATCTGACTAGATCTCGACAAAATATGTCAAGCACAAAGACTGGCAACTTGCTCATAATATCTAAATACAAAGTGGTGCACTTCGTGGAACATAAACATGTGATATCCTTTTAACTATAAGATTAATGAGTCACACCTTGTCAGTCATATCATAAATGTGTGTGCCTTGAAGGCTATGTGAGCAAGTGCCAGACAGTAAATCCAAAGGTCGAGCTTTCAAATCTCAGTAAAGTCAAAGAATTTTTCCTGTCACTTATCACTTCTTTCATATCTAGCAATAATTTGTTAAAGTGAAAAATACCAAATGGCACCACAGTTCGGGGTCCACCTGTATCTAGTCATCTCAAAGGTCAGAGGAGGCCAAGAGCATACTATCTACAATATGACCGTGCCTAATACAGCACTGAATTGTTTGAAAGAACCTTCGTGATGAGGACTGCTTTAACTCTCCATGCCTTTTTTCCCCTTTCCTCAACAATATGTAGAGATGTGTAACAGAACAACCACTTTGGCTCAGTTGTAGTTGAAGCAAATCACAGGCGATAGTTAACTGATAAAACATTGGGAAAACACAGTTTGCCTACAAAAGAGGGGACTTAAAATACACTTTTATGCCCTATACTTGAGTAATATTCAAGTGTATGGAACCCATATCAGGTTGGACTTACAGGGAACATCAAGGGATGGTGCAAATGGTTACAGACTTTTTATGTGTAGCAGAAAAAAAACCTCAAAACACACAAAATCTTACCACTCTCAGTACATGGATAGAATACAAGAAACTTCAGTATATAGTATGGTAGAAAGTACCCTCTGTCACACACTTCGCAATGATACACATACGAAGTGTGTGAGAAGAGCAGTGAGACTGATTTTTTATCTACCAATGTTTCCATTTTTCTTCAAACAACAACAATGTCCCCTTCAAAGTAGTTCCCTTTGGCAGCTATACATCAGCAGAGTTGTCATTCCCAATCCTGCTAGCAGTTCCAAAAGGCTTCAATTGGTAGGGCCTTTTTTTTTAACAGTTTGATCACATTCGTTTGAATATTCTTGCAAATCACAAAATGACATCCTTTTAAGACATTTTTCAATTTCGGGAGAAGAAAAAAGGTGATAAGGACTCAGATGAGGCAAATGAGGGGGGGGGGGGGGGGGGCTGTGGAACAACAAGAATGCCTTTTATGGTAAAAAATTCCATGATGGAAGTGGTCATGTGGCTTGGGGTGTTGTCATGTTTGCTCTTCAAGGTGAGGCCATCACTGAATTAAAGCCACTTGTCACAATGATACACTGTGAGTAAATGTGTGTGCATCGGAGATAAGACAGTCGGCACAAGAGCACACTCATAGATTTTTCATTAGGCTTCTCAGAATAAAAAAGTGCTGAGTCAACAAATCTAATGTTCTAAGGAATCATGTGGTTAATTATTAAAATGGATGAAGTGAATCCAATGTGCTTAGGAATCATGTGGTTAATTATTAAAATGTGTGAAGTGTTGGAATGTCAGACAGCAAAGACTCAGAACAATAATTTTTCTGAGAGCGCAGACATGAAATGAGTAGTTTCTGTTATTTGCCGAGGTGCGAACTATCTCCTCAGCTGAGCATATTGTCTGCTAATTGTATTTCGACAGATTTCTTGATCACTGAATCCCAATAGGATGAGGCTGTGAACAGTATCTTGACTTTCCCATAATTCATGCAATGGCCAATGGAAATACAATGTTCAGGCATTGCAGCTTTGTTGGGCTGTAGAAAGCGGATATATAGCTTGTGTTTGATGCAACATTCTTGTACAGAGCATATTGTTTGTTCTATGCAACTTTTAACATACTGACAAGGAATTTCATAAGTTCGTAAAAGCAGATCATCTTTCACAGATCCGGGAAGAGCTGCCATCTTGGCTGGTGTGTGGAAGATCACACCCACTTAATGCTTCTTTATTATTCTGCCCATACAGCATTTGGATTGGCAAAAGTGATCACTGTCATAAAGACTGAGGTATAACATCAATTGCAGTGATGCCATGAGATTGAGGGAAGAGATCGTAAGTTTAATAGACAAAGAAGTGTCATGGGCAACACAAATGTGGGTAGGTGCATTGAAGAGACAGAGATCGAGATGATGAAGTAGTACTACCCTCCACCAACATAGTACTACCCTCCACCACTTACCTCCACCCGGGCTGGTTCACTCACTGACAGTATCTGTGTTAACCAGCATGTAAACCCATCCAGATGCTCTGGGGTTCTGACAGAGGGCATGGTATCCTCAAAGGACTGGAGATGATCATAACTGAAATGCATTTCATGGAAATTAACACAGATCGCAGAACAGGCGGACATTAGTTGTTACCCCACAGCCACTGGCAGATGACTGTCGTATTTCCACTGTGTGAGATATTTGTCATGATACTGCATAAACAACCTAGAAAGGGCTCTCCCCACAAGTATCGTGAAGCCAGAGCAATTGCCAGACTGACGGCCACTGCCCAGAGTCCTGATACCACCAGACAGGCACCTGTTCCTCAGCACTTACAGAGAGGTAATATCTCAGGCCTCAATAGTGCATTCCCTGCGTAGTCAGGTTCCTTGCATGGCCTACATGTCTCTAACAATATTAGAAAAGGTGGAGAACAGACCTGGATGTGGGGACTTAATGAAAGTAAGTGGTTGAAAATAAATAAGTAAAATGGGAAAAGCCATAATCAATGTCCTGCGACAAGCTAGGTTGTCAATAGGCAATCTGTCTACAGACAGAGTACGAGAAAAGATATAGTCAGAAAGTAAGACTGCAACGCTGGAAAGGAAAAAAATAATGCAGTGACTCGAGACCCCATGCTCGCCACAGGTTTTCTCAGAAAAGAGTTGCAAGGCCACAAGAGAGTGAGGGAGTGGGAGAGGGATTAGGGGGATATCATTACAGTTCCTTCTTGAAGAAACTACTCATTGTAGTGATATAAGCGTTTGGTGGAAGATTTGGAGGGGGGGATGACAAGCCTCAAACATAACTCTAGGAGACTTCTAGCCTGCTGCCTTAAATCCACAGTTCCTGATTGTGCAAATATTGTTGCTCAACAGCTGGCATTCTCAAATGGTGTTCAATAGGCTCCTAAAACTATGACCTTCGACTTCTTGAAAATGCAGGAGGAGCACATCATATTGAGCATCATTTGCTACACCGATCTATGTCCTACAAATGTGTGAAAGAGGAGTAAAATCGATGACTTGTAGGGTGTGTGCTACCTTTGCAAAACATTAAGCTGCCTCAAGCCAAATATGGAATACGTGTCTTCATCATCATTTTTGGCAGTTCTGGAAACACTTCATTCGTAAATGAACAAGACAAATAATCATTTAGTTTTGAAGTTCCAGCAATAACTGTGTTTGCAGACTAAATTACAGGAATTCATGTCCACCTATTATAAAAAGAACTGTTCTTTTTAACATGAACATCGACAGGAATCAGACACAACACCAACATAAACACTGGTTTGTGAAGTTCAAAAGTCTAACTTGTGAGGGAAGTTACTCAGAAACCTGTACTGTGCTTCTGTGTATACTTCCACAACAGATGAGAATGCAGATGAGGACAAAAACTACTAAAATAACTTTACAGATAGCCAGCTACCAGCATATAATAATGTGAACAGAGTTCTACAAAACCCAACAAAATAGAAAATAAGAACTGAATAAAAGTACACACTGATGATAGCACAAAGATGTTGAAACATATTTGGGAATTTGAAAACAGTTGTTTGCATAACAGATGAACCTGAATTCCCAAAATAAAAAGAACTCCCTCGTATATGGTGCCACTGCATTGTTAAAAAGTGTTCTGGACGGATGACTGCTCATGTCATAAATGTTCAGGGTTGATTTGCTGGCCAGTGGCTTGCCCTTCAATAGTTATTATCAGGGTTAACCATAAGCAATCTCTGTCATTAACACATTTTTAACTACAACAGTTTGCCTGGCAGAGGAAATTTTACCTAGCCCAAGATTCTAACTGTAGACACTTGGCACAGTGAGGCACAAACTCTGTTCAAAGCTCCGTGGTTTGACTATGTCCGAGATCTAGTATCTCAGTTTTTTGGGCACAATAAAGAGCACCAATTTGTCATTTCTTTTGTAGGGTTTGTACACAACTGTCACAAAGGAACCTCTTTACTGAAGCAGCAGGAGTTTTCCCTATCAAATATGGCAGCTACATCTGGTTTTCCCATCAGTGCATTATCGTAAGTAATATAGGCTGCAGGAACTCCTGTTATAGTTTGCAACACTGACAGCCAACAATACAATCACAAACATAAACTATTGGAACAAGACACACAACAGACCTCACTAACATCCTTGGCCATCTAGCAGAATGCGATCAGGAACATACAAAAATTTGCACAAAAATCTTGAAAATTCACTGGAGTGCAAAACTTAAGGATGAAAGTAACTTTCACACAATGTGTCACTGCCAAATAACATAGCTCGATAGAAGGAACTGCTACAGTACAGTATAGAAGGTAACGGAAAGACACACAATGAGAAGAACAAAAATGACACTTTGATTCAAAGACAATAATCACACAGAAGTCACCGTGATTTATAATGGTCCTCTGGACATTAGGAAAGATGGAAAATGGTTCTTAATAAGGTATGTGATCATCATGGATGGCAATGCATACTCTGCAATGTACTGGCAAAAGGTTGGTAAAGAATTATTGTGGCAGAGCGATATTTGCTAAATATCCTCTCATTCCAAGAACTACTCCACCTGCACAGTTCAATATAGTCACACACTGTCATCCATAAAAACAAAGACAGGGTGAAATGAACCCAGAAAAGGTGCACATGGGGAAAGAGCACAGCATCACAACAATGCTGACTGATAAATGTACCATGTTCAAAGATTTTGAGGTCAGTACGTCCATGCAACAACATGCCTCCCAACACTTTTAACAAAAGTGATAATGTTCGACAAAGCTGGGCGTATCCTCATCTGGTGAAAGGTGGGAACACGCAATGCACCCAGGAACATTGTTGAAAATGGTCATTTTGACGGTCCATGTGTTGTGCAGTGAGTCATAATGTTGCATGGGTGCAGTGACCTGCCAATCATTGAACACAGTACACCCACCAGTCAACATTGTGACACTGTACTCCTTCCCAAAGTGCATATTTTCAGGGTACATTTGGCACTGACTTCATTTTTATGGATGACAAAGTGTGATCACATTGAACTGTGACGGTGGGACAGCTCTTGAACGAGAGGATACTCAATGAAAGGACTGGCCTGCCTATTCCTCTGACTTAAATTCCATCGAATGTATGTGGGATGCATTGGGGAGATGTATTATAGCACATCCAACAGTTGTCAACTGTGGTGGTGGAGGAATGGAATGCTCTACCACAAGAACTCCCTACCAACCATGTGGCCAGCATGGGAGCACATTGCAGAACATTCATTGCCATCTGTGGTGATCACACACCCTATTAAGAACCACATCCCATCTTTCCTTATGTCCAGCAGACCATTATAAATCGTGGTGACTTTCAATAAAAGTGTCATTTCTGTTTGTCTGTCTTTCAGTTACCTTTTGTACTATACTGTAGGAGTTCATTCTATGTGTGGTCGATGTTTCATCGACCTATGTTACTTGGCAGTAACACATCATGCAAAAGTTACTTTCACCCTAAAGTTTTGCACACCATTGTAGTTATAGGTGTTAAAAGAATGAGTTCTAATTTTCTTATTAAGAACAATGGCGACTATATTCACAAAAACAACAAATCATGACAGATTAACCAGTAGTGTTTTATCACTCATACATGAATCTGGTCCTCTAGTTACAGTAACATTGCTGAAAACTGGACATAAGACTTACCAGCAACTAAAGCCAAAGCCCAGTATATAATGATCTCTCCCATATATGCTCTGATCTGAACAGCAGCACTCCATTTAGGCAGCACATTCACCCTCCAAACTGAGGTGACTGGATTTTTTAGAGAGAGCATTTTCCTGTGGCTGCTCGACTGTAATAATATTTGTCCAATTGTATAGGAACACAGTACAATATACATTTCTGTCAGTGATGCCTTTAATCTGTGAAACAAGATAAAAAATTTTTTTCTTCTTCAGTAAGTAGAGAGATGTCAACAGCAATTAATATATGTAAGAGACTAACCTATAGTCCAAGATAGCTTTTGTAGTGAATATCAATATGAATGGAAATGTCATAAGTCCCACTGCTATCATGTATCCAACACCTTCTGAGATAGCTAGGAAGGAATACAGATACAGGTCTTCATGAAAAATAAAGTGTAAAGAATATAACGACTGCAATATTGTAGATATTATAACAGATCTTAATATTTCTTCTTCCACTCCCTGCAAATATGCTTTTATGGCAATCAACATGTTCAGTGCAATCTGAAACACAAACAAAAACAGCTAATTAAACAATTTCTGTTACTAATGTAATTACAGCATTACATTAATTATTTATTCACAGATGATGAAGGCATTAACCCTACAGCTAACACTATAAGGCATGCACACATAGCCTACAGGTAATTATGTAAATGTCAGAAGTGATATGTCAAGATAATCAAAACAACAACAACAGCAGATACCACTAGCCATCGACTTCTGGCAAATTCCTCCCACTCTCCGAACAGCCTCTCCATGAGGAGAACATGTTCAAAATGTGTAGTGTTAAGTTAAACACAAAATAAATACAAATGTGAGCAACAGCTGTAGAACACAAATAGTAATTGTTACAATATACATGCCCAATCAAGGCTGGACAAGAATGTATAGATTCTCTTGCCACTACAGAAACTACTAGACATCAAATCATTCAAATGGCTCTGAGCACTATGGGACTTAACTTTTGAGGTCATCATCAGTCCCCTAGAACTTAGAACTACTTAAACCTAACTAACCTAAGGACATCACACACATCCATGACCGAGGCAGGATTCGAACCTGTGACCATAGCTGTCGCGCGGTTCCAGACTGTAGCGCCTAGAACCACTCGGCCACTCTGGCTGGCAAACTACTAGACATCACTGTAATCGATGTTGTGACACGTGATATGGCGGCATGTGAAATTAAAGTAAAAAAAAAGCTGCTTGGAGACTGTTTAGCATAGTTCTGGAATGTTGAGCCCACGGCATATAAATAGGTATCAGCAGGCCAGGTGACTGAATGGTGGACTTAGACTATGAGGGTCAATCAAGGTGTGGAATCTGGGTTACTATGCTAAAGGATTTTTCTACTAATTCTCACATCACAGTCCACATTGACATCCTAAAACCCTAACTACTTTGAGAATTTTGTTTGCTCTTTTCTAGGTATGAATCATATAGAGAAGTGTCTCTACACTAATCAATTTTCTTTATTTCTAAAACTAGCTGAGAAACCTAGCTGCATTGCTCGGGTATTCATTTTGCCAATTTTCTATTAGAAATGAATACAAAAAATGAGCTGTGTTTGAAGTACAGTATTTTTAAAAAATTTATTACTATGTGTTCATGAAAACGCTTTGTAAATTATCAAACAGTCATGTAAAGAAATATGCACGATGTACAAATTTGTAGGAACAGTATCCAGATTAAGGAACACGATCCCGAACAGTTTCTGTACGCTGGTCACTGCTGCTTCACGTGTCTACAAAGTGATTTTGTAACAGTCTCTATGACAATGCCTCTTCATAGCTTTGTAGATGGCTACAATTTTTGCCTGCAGCCGTCTCCGCTTCACGATTGAAAGATGTCAAAAGCGGTGCCAGTTGTCAGGGATTTCCTCAAGTTGACTCAACTGTAGGAGTGTCTTAGCACTAAAGAATAAATGCATTAAAACTTCATGAATGATGCAGCTCTTTTTCACCCACCTCACTGATCGCCACGTTGTATCACCTGAACTATGGGTCTTACATTCACTGCAATTGTTGCCTGACAGTAAAAGACATGTGTACCAAGTTCAGTTGGATTGGTCCACTGGTTCAGGAGGAGATGGGGAAAACACAAATGGACCCCCCTCCCCCCACACACACACACATTTTTATAATACTTAGAGATTGGAAAATGTGGAGTTGAAGACCAAATGCAAAAAAATATCAGGCAGTCCACCGCTGACAAAAGGCAATGAAGCAAACCACTACTAACTGAACAATTGTGAGGATAAACTGACTGCGATATGACAATGCAAGAAAAATGTGTGTAATACAGAGCAGATAGCACTCATATCTCAAAAGATAAAGTAGTTTTAAATATAGCACTTAAAATACTGGAATAAAACATTACGTAAGAGATGAGCAATCTGTGGTACAATTGTGGCAATATGAAGATTTGATTGCCAGAAAAAAGAATAAAATACTTTGCTGGTTTGGCTCATAAATAAAGAAATATCTTGATGATTATTTATTGAAGATGATAAAACTGCTATGGCAATATGATTACATTACACTAAAACTGATAGTAGAAGATAAATCTCTAAGGTAACACAACTGTACATAAACTCGGGGTTGTTGAATTTAGTACGACATCAAGCTTCCCAGTGATGCTTCTAAACACTTTGACATTGCACAAAACAGCACCTGGATACTGAGGAACCTCCTTACTCAGAGTTTGTACTCTACTCCGTGAAGTTCCACCAGTCTTAGAAAACCACAAAAGGTCACCAACCAACCACATTCCATACATGTTCAGGGGTGACATGTCACGCAAATGTGCAAACCAGAGAAGGAGTGGTACACATCTTTCTTCTAGTATGGCTTCCACATTTCTCATTATAAGAATCCAAGCCTTGTCCTGTTGAAATACAGGCTCCTGAGTTGTCTGCTGGAGGTGTAAGTCTTCTACTTCAAAAACATAGTTGATTTACTAGTTATTCTTTAGATTGCACTTGAGATGTACAAAATGAGAACTCAAGTTGCATCCAGTGATGTCCCACATCATTTGCAGGATTGCAATCACTGTGGCAGTGGCAGCATTTCATTCATATGTGGCCATCACAATCGGATATGTTAAACCAAGACTCCTCAACCATTCTGGTGACAATGCCTATGTGGACAACACATATTACCAATGCAGTTTGCAGTAAGACAATGTTCAAACCATCAAACACATCTGCACCAGCTGCAATGTTTCAGAATTGAACTAATACTATACTGCCATTATGGTCATGCAAACAAAATGGTGGTCATCTTAAGTTGTGGTCACTTGGTGTGATCAACACATTCATTCAACAAATAACATACCATGTTCAAACTAAAATGACACCATACGACAAATCCATGTCCACGAAGATTCATAATTATGGTCAGTTCGAAATCACTTGTCTGTACAACTGTGTGTGCCCTCTGATGTTTGATTTAAGGTGTCCACTTTGCATGAGAGCCCTTTACTGATGCAGCTTGTGAAGTTAAGTATGACAATTCTCTTTTTGGCAACAGTGTAATAGCTCAGTTTCATTAATGAGAAGCAAAGCAGCTGGTATCCCTGAAATTTGGAAGGAGGTGATCTACACAAAGTGGAAATGATGTAGCACAGGACTTTCTGTCAGTGACTGCTACTGTGCGTGTGTCCTCAGGAACCCACAGATAAGCTGTGGATGTTCCAGCTGGCTTTGGATAGCAGCTTAATGAATCCTAGAAGTTCTAACACCATAACAGGAAGATGGTATAATACGCTTACCATACCACATGAACTTTCACCACAGCAAAAATTCCAGTCAGGTAATACTGAAGCATTCTACAACAGGGAAATATGTATGGAGAGAGACATGAAAGACTTTGAATAAGTTCCAGAAATGAGATGGTATTCATAAGTGTGACATAAACTTTGTTATATTTTGCTGAAGTGCCATGTAATGCAACAGCTTTAAAGTAAATAAAGATATTTTGTGGTTCTTATTTCAATCCTTAGATTTCCTTTACTGTTAACAGTATATTTTCTAGTGCCTGTAAGTGTTTTTGTGCGTATTATTGTGCTCTAATTTGTCCAGACACTATTCAACCAACATATGGGCAAACAGGCATCTGCAGCCAGCGTAGGCAAATAGCTCACACAGGTTCAGCCATGCAGCTGGCTATAGTCTACAGAATCATAGGCCATGCCCAGGCACCCATAATATAATGTTAATATTTATTTTATCATATTTGTTGAACATGACATTTATTTTTATTCAACAGATACAAGATATTTGGAGTCAGATTCCATATTTAGACAGGACACACACAACACTCTTCAGAGTAGGAACATTAAGCTGGGACCTTTCTGGAGATCCTGATCCCACACCTCCCCTCAAACGACAATAAAAGTTGACACAAACATAGATATGATGTTAATATCCCATTTTGAAGTACTGTGCAAATTTCTTTACACGTACATCATGGTACCAGAACAAATGTTGAAGATAATTTATTCAATTAACAAGATCAAAACATATACCTACAATCAAGATTTATCTTGTCACTGGGGATAAACCGCATTGGCCAGAGGTGGGTCACCTTGGCATGAAGTTGATGCTTTTCTGTTTGCCTTTTAATTTCTTTACGTCACATACACAGAAATGATCTCATAATGAAGTTATAGTATCACATTTGCTGCAAAAATAATATTTACTTACCACAATAAATATGGAAAATCGATGAAGGATGAGCTTTACATTGAATTTTCCAATACGAGGAGTAACTTCTCGTCCCATCCAGAAGTCATACCACATAAAGCCTTTTGATCCATATGGATTAAGATAGGAGATAGGCAATTTACCACCTCTTCTGTACAGAATTAGAGAAAATACAATTCCCACAAGCATTGCTGAAACTGCAGCCTCACTATACACACTGACTACAATGTCAGCAACTTCCCTTTTGAAGTAGCACACTGATGAAATTAGAACCAGTGCAAACAGGGCTGCCAAAAATTCCTGTGGAACAAAATATAGAAAGAGATAACCTTTATGTTCCTTGAGAACATTAATTAAATTTACTCCACGAAATTTACAATTGCAAGATTTATATGGTAGTCATTACAACAGGCTTCATATTACAAACCAGGGAGAAAATCACAACCAGAATTAAGAAAAATCCCTCAATGACTGATCAAGAACAAGTACTCACTGTTTAAATACACCACCCCAACAGTCCCCTCCCCGACACAACTACCCCACAATCCCCTTGCTATGGCCACCAACTGGGATGGGTACAGAGATGTGTCTGGGATTGGGCAGGTGGCAAGTAATAGCAGGTAGGGAAAGAGGAGGGGCATGTGGTGGAAGCATAGCGGAGAGGGGAGGGGAGAGGAGGGGGGCACGGTGGCGAGGCATAACGGAGAGGGAAGGGGAGGGGGTAGGTGATGAGGCGCGGGGCTGTGAGGGGGTGGGTGGCGAGGCGCAGCTGTGAGGAGTTGGTGGCGAGGCGCAGCTGTGGGGGGCGGTAGCGAGGGTCGGGTGGTGAGGGGCGGCTGTGAGGGGCGGGTGGCGAGGCGTGGCTGTGAGGGGCGGGTGGCGAGGCGCGGCTGTGAGGGGCGGGTGGCGAGGCGCGGCTGTGAGGGGGGGCGGGTGGCGAGGCGCGGCTGTGAGGGGCGGGTGGCGAGGCACAGCAGTGAGGGGGCGGGTGGCGAGGCACAGCTGTGAGGGGCGGGTGGCGAGGCACGGCTGTGAGGGGTTTTATGTGAAAATTCTTAAAAGATTTTAAATAAAACAAATGATGTTAATATTCTACATCAGTATTCTTTGCGTCTACAATATTTAATTCACAACATAGTCACCCTGGCGACAAAAGCTTTTCCCCAACAACAGGAGACTAGTTTGTTGATACTGTCACTGTATAATGTTTAACATTGTTGATGGAGCCACAATCTCACGTATTCTTGCATTGCTTCATCATTATCAAATCGAAGTCCTCGAAGGTGTTCTTTAAGTTTTGCAAACAGATGAAAAACAGATGAAAATCAGATGGGACCAAGTTGGGACTGGATGGAGAATGATCAATGACAGTGAATGCAGTGTGTCGGACTGTTGCAGACACTGCAATGCTCATATGTGGTCTAGCATTGTCTTGCTAAAGGAAAGGGTGTTTCATGTGCAGAGAAAAGCTTTGAATTCGAACCTTTATTACAGCACGCTGTTTCTCACGTACCAGCAGCTTTGTTATACACCATCATGTTTTAAGTTAAAATTCAGAGACCTCTAGCGGCAGAGGACATGAAGAACAAAGATGTAGAATGTTAATAAAGTTTGCTTTATTTAAACAGCTTTAAATTTTAACATGAAAATTCAGAGGTATTACTTTTCAGCACACCCTCATTTCTTTAATTCTTGGATATGTTGACATAAGCACAAAAAATGGCAAACACATGATCATTAACTTTGAATATAAAGTGCTTTAAAAAGTGAGAGTCTAGTTGTAGAAAGCAGCACTATACATTGTCCTACTGACAATTACAGATCAGGTCCAAGTTCACACTGGGGAAGGATGGAGAAAGAGAGTGCTACCTCGTTCAGCAACTGAAATATTGTTAACCAAGGTATGCCTTTATTGTAACTAGTTAAGACATCCTTATATGTTTATCTATTAAATTATCAAACATTACTGGATTTCCAAATAGTTACGAAAGCTGTTTTGATAAGAAATATATCTACATGTTGAAAAGAAGTGTGGCTGTGTGCAGCCCTTAGGTATGTATAACACTGCCAATAATCAAGTAGTACACATCTACAATTCCTGCATTTTCACAAGAGATTTCCTTGCATGCAATGTATATAAATGCAAGCCTTGATAAAAATGACAGGAAAATTTTGTGGCAACATGAAGGGCATCCAGCCAACCTCGTAGCAATGCCAAATCTGATAACCACGCCAACCCTGTGTAGGTACGAGATAAAGGCAAAAGAAAAAGACGACGACTCTCTCGCAAAGAGCTAAAGACAGTTCCTTAATAAGACAGCCCCATGTAATACATACTTTTCACATTAACCAACAGAAGTTGTCATTTTCTAAATTGTCCTTTTGTATAATACGTAGAAAAGAACATGCACTATGGGAAATGTAACACTATTTCACATTTGTTGAGTTTGTAAATATTAATATGATGTGACAGTGTTGAAATGTGCACAAGATCACATGTTTGTTAGATGAAGATTCACATTTGTAACATGTAAACAGTTTCTGAATTTTTTATGACACCTAAAAATGAGATGACATTATTCTCATATGTCTGCAAAATCTGATAATGGGTTTATAATAAGTAACTGTTAAAAGTGGTGTACCATTGAATTTTTCTCCAAAAATCAAACAACTGTTTTACCTATTTGATAAGATTGTGCTGTGTGTACTGATTCGAGATATGATCCAGTTGCTGAATTTCTTATATTGATATGAAACCTATAATTATACAAGAGAAAGTGTGCATTAAAATTGCAATACTTTCATGTAAGATTTACAAAATTTGGACATTAAAATAAACACAAAAATAGTCTGATCCATACCGTGTTGATAGGTCATGGTACATCTGCCCCATGCCATCTTTACCTGTATCGAAGTGTGTGCCGTATTGACATAATCAAGTGGCAGTGTGAGGAGTGAGTCAGACAGAGGCAGGTGACGGAGAAGGAAGGGCTCTTCAGGCACAGTGTGTTGTGATTTGGGCTGTGTGATTTCTCTGTTGGACAACTGGACTTGGCATCACATGTCCGACAATAAGCTTAAATCCTACAGGCTCCGGAGAACAAGAGGCGGCTGAAGCTACTCCTACTGCAGAAGTTTGGTATTTAAGCCTGTTGAATGAATTTGGGGACTGTGTGAGATTTGCAAAATGTTCCTTTCCAATGTCTTTCCCAGTGCGTCGCCTGTCTGCTTATGTGCCTTACCCACCTTCACGGCAATTAGAAATACAAAAATACCAGTTCAATCTTCCTGTTTGCTTAAGCTCTGGTCATAGGTACGTTGAATGTGAGTTCAAGAGACCTTCATGTGTTTGTACCAACTGCTTATTGTACCAGCAATTTTCTATAATTATAACATACTGTGTTTTTACCTTGTTATATACGACAGCTTTGTGGACTTTGGCATAAGTTACCTCATTCACTGCTGTGAGTGGCTTTGATGCTTGCTAGTTAACTTGTTAATTTTGGGGAAAAGGATTCGTGCCAATTTCTTGGTATTTAAGATACTGTCTGTGAATGTAATCGAAATTTGTTTCCCAGTTGTGTGCATCCATTCAAATGTTGTCGATTTTCTGTCCTATGTGGTGTTCCCTTGCTACCGTTATGCCAGATGTGCCGTTTTGAAACTGAATTGCGGTCGGTAAGCGAATCTTTTTATCTCTTTGTTGAGATATTAGTGTGTGTTCAGCAATAAGGCCCTGATTGGTGTGGAGGGCTTTATTTCTGCCCCTTTCTACTGGTATGTGGGTGTGTAATTATGCTGATAGCCATATTGTGTTTAGTTTCATGGTCAACGGGTTAAGTTTATGATTTGATTATTTCCTAAACTTAAAGGTCATTTTTCTTGCCAGACAATACCAGCAGTTAATATATATATATATATATATATATATATATATATATATATATATGTGTGTGTGTGTGTGTGTGTGTGTGTTTGGGAAACTGAATGTAAATTTTTAAGGTCATGGTTTTATTAAGTTTTCATTCCTTTGGTCAGTAGTCTTGTACAACATTCTGTGATACCAAGCAACTGTAAATCAGTAACTGGCTGTCAGAAAATACGATCAGGTGAATTGCTAAATTGTTTGTTATACAAATTCTTCTTGTTGTAGCTGTTGCTTTGAAGCACCGATACTGTATTAAATTTTTTCATCGTTCTTCTGTCACTTAAGCTTGTACTAATAAAAATTTGTGTGTCCCCATAATTACATGGTATCTCATTATAGGAACAGAAACTTAGTGATAAGCAATGAATTCTCAAGGAACTGCAACAACTGCTTCGCTTCTGTGAAGTTGGTTTTTGAAAGTATTTGCTTCCATAAATGTCATAGTTAAGTGAAAAGCTTATTTGTTGTCTTTGAACATAAATTTTCATTACGATGTACAACATTTTCGGTTTCCTGTGTTTTTAACAGTACAATTTGGATCAGTGTAATGGTGTTGTAAGCTCACAAGTAATTTTTTCTGAATTGATTTAATTGCTCTTTCAACCATACATTGTTCAATAAATATTCTGATCACAAACGATGTTCAATCCTTACTTGGGCCTGACCCCCCCCCCCCCCCCCCCCCCACATGACTAGACTCTCTGTCTCCTGCCGAGGCTGGTACATTGTCAACGCCACGTAGTACAAGGGCCAGATTGTTGCAGTAGTGGCGTGGTTTACTTCATGTCTGAACCCAGCACTGCACCACTTCTGTGGTCTATGCAGTCAAAAATGATGTCCTGTCACAACAGTGCGGGACAAGCTGCTGTAAGTACCATCCACTCCAGCTCTGAGAAGTACTCCATGCCAGTCATTGACCTGATGTGGGTCATCCAGCCCAACTACAACAAGACACTGCCTCCACTAGCTGCAGGTCTGAGGTACACCTGGTCCTGATGCTGCCAGGAGCTGCAATGGTACTTTCTATCAGAAGCCATCTGCTGGCTGACTTGAACCAACTCAAAGGCATGCACCAGAGGGTAGATGGTTCACAGCCTATGCTTAGGTACCATCTGCACCTGACTTACTGCTGAGTTGCTGCCTGCCCTGCATGTGGGCACTCTAATACTGAATGCTTCCATCCTCAGGCTGCTGCATCCTATGTCGGGGGTCCTTGGTTCGAAAACACGATTGGGTGCCTTCTACATTGGGCCCCCCACACACTGCTTGCTGGTCACACATATGCATCAAACGGTGTGACTGGATTATTTCACAGTTTGTTGCCATGATGTGCCTGTTGCCTGTCTGTTGAGATATTAGTGTGTGTTCAGTAATAAGGCCCTGATTGGTGTGGAGGGCTTTATTTCTGCCCCTTACTTGGGCCTGACCGCCCCCCCCCCCCCCCCCCAGCTCTACGTGACCAGCAAGGAACTGACTTGGCTTCTACACAACGGTGTGTCTCTCTGGCCTGCCAACTCTGTATCCTGGGTGCCACTTGCTGCTGCATGCTGAGCTAAGCAAGCACTGACAGCCAACCCACTTGGCTCTATGTATGTAGTGCCCTGGCAGCCATACTGCAACACCTCTGCAACCTGTAACAACATCAATAAATACTAGAGCCATCTTGACTCCTCTACAACTGGCATCAGAAGCAAACAGCAGATTCAAGCAACATAATGGGTGGTTTAGTTGCTTACATGTTCCATAGATCATTTCAGTGATATCTTCCGCTGAAATTATTTGGAATTAATCATTTTACAGGATACATATACATGGTTAATGTTAACATTAATGAACATATTATATTTTAGTCCTATTCAGGTAACTATACTTAAAAGCTTTTAATAGACATTAGTCCACGGAATAGGAACAGTTCTCCACGAGAAATTATTTTAAGTTAGGTTTAAAACTTGCTTTGCTACTTGTCAGACATTTTATGTTATCAGGCAAATGACCAAACTTTCTATTGCTCATCTTGAACTTGTGAGCCACTGACAGCTTTAACAATGGCCAATAAAAGTCATATTTTCATCTAGCAATATAGGTGTGGACATCACTATTCTTCTCAAATTGTGAAAAATTATGAGAGACGAATTTCATTAGTGAATATATGTACTGTGATGGTGCAGCTAAAATGACTGACTCCTTGATGAGGTACCTATACAACTGCAGATAAACACCATATATTTTTGTGCACTCAATACTTTCTTTGTAAGTGACGAGTTACACCAGACAATTGTTCTGCAAGACTTTATTAAGTGGAAAAATGCAGACTATGTCAAGAGGCTGATTCGTTTGTTTCCAAGACTAGTAATTACACAAAGAGCAAAAGTAGCCGAACTTGACTGTTTGAGCATCTGTCAGTAATATCCTTCTTCCAGTTCAAGTTTGCTGTACAAAATGGAATATGTAGTAGACCCTCACTATTTCCCAATATGACAAACAAAATTTCAGATAATTCGTCCTACAAACTAAAATTTGACCCCCCACATTACATGTTCCACATCTCATTCTTTACCTAAACCAAATAAATACATACATATGTAGTGCATTGTGTTTCACATACTTTTCCTCAATAGCTTGCTGTATTGTAATTTCACAACAATGGCACAATCGCTTGATTGCTGCTCATGTCATTACCACAGTGTAAGACACAAGGGAAGGGGAAGACAGGGTTGGTTGGTAGATTACAAAGAGAGTGAAATGTACAACAATGCAGAGATCTGTCTGTCTCTGATTATTACGAACAGTGAAATCCAATTCCCCCCCCCCTCCTATCTCACACAATATGGTGCTGAAATAGAAACGAGCTCTTAATGCTACCAACAAGCTCTTAATTCTCTGATGTTAACACAAAAGCATCAAATTCTACATGTAATCAATAGTGAAGGGAAGACTAAAACACATGTCGCAGACACTTTCAAATCTCAAAGTCTATTTCAAGACAGAAAATAGAGGAGAGTCTGGCAAGCTATTCATTTTGCAGCAATAGCAAGTGCATGAGGACAGCCAACCATGAACGATTCACTGTTTGAATTATTCCAACACATGTACTCACAGCAAATTCTGTCATCTGGCCCCATGCTTCAAGAAAATGCTCGTGAAATCGCCCACAAAAAAGGGTTTGTGTGCTCTGAGGGCTGGCTATGGCATTTTCAGAAGAGGCATAAAATGTATATTGTAAATGTTTGTGGGAAAACACATTGATGAAATGAGGAAGATGCCAATGAGAGGGTGCGGGAATTTTAATCCAAGCTCTGTCATTTGTATCTGTATTTATTTAATATGGATGAAGCCGGCACAAACACAATGTATCAAGGGTGAAAAAATTGTCAAGAGGCAAACGCAGGAAAGAGAGACTGGTGGTGGTCTTGTGTTGTAATTGAGATGGTTCTCATAAGCTCAAACCATTAATGATTGAAAAATACAAAAATCCACATTTTTTAAAAAATGTGTCAATCTGTTCAATCTGGTACGCCACTATGAGAACAACAATGAAGCTTGGATGACCAGACTCCCTCCCACAGCTGGCTCTTAAAAGTTCAACAACAAATGGCTGTGAGGTAGAGAAGTATTTTGGCAACTTTGGACCACTGCCTGGCACATCAGTTCGATGACCTGGAACTTCTGAATTTAGAAGTTGTATTCATACCACCTAACACTACAAGCTGTCTACAGTCACTGGAGAAATAATCACCTCTATGAAGCATAATTACAGCACCTTCTTGTTAAGGCTGCCATTAATTCAATCAGACTACAAGAAAACCTTTCCACATTGGAATGTACTGCAACCTGTCCTCAAAATCTCTGCTGCTTGGGATGAAGTTACAACAAACACCATAACTAATGTTTTAAGAAGGCCTGGACAGTGACTGATAATGCAGCACAGACTGAAGAGGAAAATGATGATGCAGCATCTGAACTTACTCATAATGCAAATACAACTTTGGATTCTGATGTTGTTCTTCGACAGGCTTACACCAGTTGGTACCCTCTTGCACTGCCAATCTGGAAGAATGGATGCTGGCAGACAACGAAAACTGTACTGTTGAAGAACGAGTCATCAATTCTGCTGATGATGCAGAAGAGAAAAATACTGCTTTACTGTCATCTTCTGAGGAGGAAAATGAAGTGTCACCCTGCACTTAAGCTGCAGCTGCAATTGCTGTTCTCGAGAGAGTTGCTGCTGCTTCTGATGTCTATGGCATTTCAGGCAGCTCTGGATGTAGCACCTTCTGAGAGTGCCATAATGTTATTTAGGAGAGGATATATTATCAATTGTAGAAAAGCTGTTGACAGCTACAAAGCCGGGATCTAGGACAGATGAACAGCTGCTGCAAATGACCAAGTCATGTTTGGCAGGAGACATGAAAAGTTATGTAATGCAGCATGAGGACCTACAAAATGCTCAATTGTTCAATGGACTAATATGGCAAGGTGTGGTGCAGCAATGGAAGAGAGAGAATTGCTGTAGATACTATCGCGAACAGTTAAATGGAATGTCGCAGAATCACAGTGAATAGGTAAGAATTTTGCAGCTATGATACAGAAAATAAACATTAAAACTTATGAATTAACACAGAGTGACAAAACAAATAAGATTGTTCTTCCGGATGTGGAACAGAGAGCATTAGACGCATTTCTATGGTAACTACCACCTAATGTACTGCCTCTTCTACTGATGTTAAGTGCTATCAATGTAGATGTTTACCGTATTTACTCGAATCTAAGCCGCACCTGAAAAATGAGACTCGAAATCAAGGAAAAAAAATTTTCCCCAATCTAAGCCGCACCTGAAGTTTGAGACTCGAAATTCAAGAGGAGAGAAAAGTTTTAGGCCACACCTCCAAATCGAAACAAAGTTGGTCCATTGTAATATGAGACACAATTTAGGTCGAATAAATGACGATACAGCTACAGTAGTTTGGTTCGAGTCGTAAGCTTAGCAGTTAAGCTGTACCAGGTAGCCATTGCTATGCGTCAGTCGCTCCGTCCGTATTTATACGGGTACCCTTCCTTTTTCATGTGCTTCGTCTGGTTTGAATCGATTGCTTATTTTTCTTTGATCTGATAAGTGCCGTTCTCTTTGTTATAGGTGTTTACGTCACTAAGCTGAAAATGCATTACTGTACTGTCATACATTGTTTATCGCATTCTGATAATGAGTTTACGGCCTGTCGCCGCTCGCGGCATGGCTTGCTTTTGTGCGCCCTGCCGCCGCTTACAATTTTAAAAAGAGAGGAATCGTCTCATTATGGAAACAATGGCAAGAGACTGCTATTTGTTGTTACTACGCTGCTGCTTTCTTTGATAATTATCAACAAGAACCAAATAGTAGACTGCGTATGATAGCAGATGTTCTGAACGAGAGTTTAGCGAAAATTTTTCTCTGTTTGAAAATCTTTGCAGACGCCTCTTTAGTACATTATATTCTGCACAGAAATTACTCATCTTAGATTTAAAAATCTAGTCAATTGCCATGCTTCAATTCTGACTGTATCACTATTAGGCATAAGAATACGAATATAAACATGACATGATATGTATATTCTTCCGCGTTTGTTGTTGTCTCACTCTAGTTTCGTAGCTTATTACAGACAGGATTTAAATGAGATAGCAGCAAATACGAAAGAATGCATGGTAAAATGTTTATATTCGTATTATTCTTATGATGAAGAGAATACTGCGTGTGATTCACAATTCATAGAAGTTCCTATTAGCAACCATCTCTTCTCACAGGTAGGAAAAAATTCAGAACGTAGAGTTGGCCATATTGAGAAACATCCCAGTCTTGCCAGTCAGATTTTCGTAGTACATTGAAATGCTGCTACATTCAAAGATGAACAATACGGAAATTGTATTTGCTTCGTTGGATAATGTATGAAAATGAAGTGGTTGAAACTCGGGGCGGAGAAAAAAGCTTGTCTTCCACCTTTCTTTAAAATTTTTTTTACTGACGCAGAGGTTTTGGCGCCAGTATTTATCTTTGTGCCTGCAAAGCATGCCTGTGCAGCGCTACACATATTCGAAGGCAGAAGTTAGTTGTGGCAGCACCTACCAACATTTTTCAGAGCTTCCGCTTACTTTGCACTCGATTCTAAGCCGCAGGCGGTTTTTTGGATTACAAAAACCGGAAAAAAAGTGCGGCTTAGATTCGAGTAAATACGGTAGGCTACATACAAAAAAACTGTTGTCAGTCTCACTGTAATAGGTATGGAAGAGTGAGAGTATACACTGGTGGCCATTAAAATTGCTACACCATGAAGATGACGTGCTACAGATGTGAAATTTAACCCACAGGAAGAAGATGCTGTGATATGCAAATGATTAGCTGTTCAGAGCATTCACACAATGTTGGCGCCAATGGCGAAAACTACAACGTGCTGACATGAGGAAAGTTTCCAACCAATTTCTCACACACAAACAGCAGTTGAATGGCGTTGCCAGGTGAAACGTTGTTGTGATGCCTCATGTAAGGAGGAGAAATGCGTACCATCATGTTTCCGACTTTGATAAAGGTCGGATTGTAGCCTTTTGCGATTGCGGTTTATCGTATCGCGACATTGCTGCTCACGTTGGTCGAGATCCAATGACTGTTAGCAGAATATAGAATCGGTGGGTTCAGGAGGGTAATACAGAACGCGGTGCTGGATCCCAACAGCCTCGTATCACTAGCAGTCGAGGTGATAAGCATCTTATCCGCATGGCTGTAACGGATCGTGCAGCCACGTCTCAATCCCTGAGTCAACAGATGGGGACGTTTGCAAGACAATAACCATCTGCACGAACAGTTCAACGATGTTTGCAGCAGCATGGACTATCAGCTTGGAGACAAAGGCTGCGGTTACCCTTGGCGCTGCATCACAGACAGGAGCACCTGCGATGGTGTACTCAACGACAAACCTGGGTCCACGAATGGCAAAACATCATTTTTTCAGACGAATCCAGGTTCTGTTTAGCATCATGATGGTCGCATCAGTGTTTGGCGACGTTGCAGTGAACGTACATTGGAAGTGTGTATTCGTCATCGCCATACTGGCGTATCACCCGGCGTGATGGTATGGGGCGCCATTGGATACACGTCTCTGTCACCTCTTGTTCGCACTGACGGCACTTTGAACAGTGGACATTACATTTCAGATGTGTTACGACCCGTGGCCCTACCCTTCATTTGATCCCTGCGAAACCCTACATTTCAGCAGGATAATGCACGACCGCATGTTGCAGGTCCTCTACGGGCCTTTCTGGATACAGTAAATGTTCGACTGCTGCCCTGGACAGCACATTCTCCAGATCTCTCACCAACAGAAAACGTCTGGTCAATGGTGGTCGAGCAACTGGCTCGTCACAATACGCCAGTTACTACTCTTGATGAACTGTGGTATCGTGTTGAAGCTGCATGGGCAGCTGTACCTGTGCACGCCACCCAAGCCTGTCGAACTCAATGCCCAGGTGTATCAAGGCCATTATTACGGCCAGAGGTGGTTGTTCTGGGTACTGATTTCTCAGGCTCTATGCACTCAAATTGCGTGAAAATGTAATCACATGTCAGTTCTAGTATAATATATTTGTCCAATGAATACCCGTTTATCATCTGCATTTCTTCTTGGTGTAGCAATTTTAATGGCCAGTAGTGTAGAAGTAAAGGGCATAACAGTAAAGGGCGGAATATGAGTATTCAGCTCAGAGTCTGCCGAGCAGTACTCCCAGTGAATTTTAATGCTGCATAATCTATGTCAAGCAGAATGTTGCTTGACCAGCATGGTAAATGGTTGTTGTTTGTTGTTGTTGTGGTCTTCAGTCCAGAGACTGGTTCGATGCAGCTCTCCATGCTACTCTATCCTGTGCAAGCTTCTTCATCTCCCAGTACCTACTGCAACCTACATCCTTCTGAATCTGCTTAGTGTATTCATCTCTTGGTCTCCGTCTACGATTTTTACCCTCCACGCTGCCCTCCAAAGCTAAATTTGTGATCCCTTGATGCCTCAGAACATGTCCTACCAACCAGTCCTTTCTTCTTGTCAAGTTGTGCCACAAACTCCTCTTCTCCCCAATTCTAATCAATACCTCCTCATTAGTTGTGTGATCTACCCATCTAATCTTCAGCATTCTTCTGTAGCACCACATTTCGAAAGCTTCTATTCTCTTCTTGTCCAAACTATTTATCGTCCATGTTTCACTTCCATACATGGCTACACTCCATACAAATACTTTCAGAAACGACTTCCTGACACTTAAATCTAACCTCGATGTTAACAAATTTCTCTTCTTCAGAAACGATTTCCTTGCCATTGCTAGTCTACATTTTATATCCTCTCTACTTTGACCATCATCAGTTATTTTGCTCCCCAAATAGCAAAACTCCTTTACTACTTTAAGTGTCTCATTTCCTAATCTAATTCCCTCAGCATCACCCGACTTAATTCGACTACATTCCATTATCCTCGTTTTGCTTTTGTTGATGTTCATCTTATATCCTCCTTTCAAGACACTGTCCATTCCGTTCAACTGCTGTTCCAAGTCCTTTGCTGTCTCTGACAGAATTACAATGTCATCGACGAACCTCAAAGTTTTTATTTCTTCTCCATGTATTTTTATACCCACTCTGAATTTTTCTTTTGTTTCCTTTACTGCTTGCTCAATATACAGATTGAATAACATTGGGGAGAGGCTACAACCCTGTCTCACTCCCTTCCCAACCGCTGCTTCCATTTCATGCCCTTCGACTCTTGTAACTGCCATCTGGTTTCTGTACAAATTGTAAATAGCCTTTCGTTCCCTGTATTTTACCCGTGCCGCCTTTAGAATTTGAAAGAGAGTATTCCAGTCAACATTGTCAAATGGTAGGGAGCATATATTTTTGTTACACTCAGGAGCTCACATGTGAGACAACTCAGGACCTCACGGGAAACATGCAGTTAAACCTTCTATGCTATAGATGTATGGGGAGTCAATGGTAACAAAGTGTAGTTGCTAGGTTCACCAGTGTTTAAATTTTCAGGTGGAATCAAAGCAATTCCAGGAAACTATGGAAGTTTTTCCCATGTAGGTGAAAGGTACTGCGTGATCCTAGGGCCATGTTTCCTGTATAAGCATCATACTAAAACTGACCTTGGACAACATATTGTATAACTCATGGAAACATTGTTCAATCTTTGAAAACTTCTGTCGATGACATACTGCCACAAGGGTTGCCACTCGTGACCCATGAATCAGTTAAAACATGTGCACGGCCACTGAACACCAATCTGTATGATAAAGTACAGCAAGGCATAGGGAAACTACAATGAGCAAATGTAGAAACAGAACTATCTGTAAACATATTTTGTGTGGTGGAACCATTGGTGGAAAATTATGAGCTACATGAAGCACACTGTTTTGTGTACAGAAGCACTGTATACATACAGGAGATGGGTGGCGAACCAGAAGTGCCCAGTGATTTCAATAATTTTGGTACTGATGGCATCATCAGTTTGTCTATGGAATTATTGGTTGCTAATTTAGATGTTCTAGACAAAGCTGATCTAGATGGATACGTTCGGACCATATCCACGACCAAGCTGCCAGTATAACTGCATTACATGAAAGGGTGAAGCATTAAGAAAGAATGGAGGGACTTCTTATGGAGAAGTTACTGCTAGAATTAGATGATCTATTTAAAGTTCATGGCCCTTTACCACCAATCCCAATGACGAAGCACAGGCTCCAATTTAGGAATCGACCACCTGTGTACTTTAAGCCATACAGGGTGCCCCTTCACCTAAAATTGGTAATAGAGAAATTCATTAACAAATAATTATGCAATGGTATCATTAAGGCAAGTACCAGCCTAGAGGGTGCAACTGTGGTGATAGTACTCAACAAACGTTCTTGACGGAATGAAGCAGTATCAGTTCTGCAGCATCTACAGATACCTCAAGAGTCGTACGATTACAGGCGAGTATCCAACCAAATATAACAGAAGCCCTTGATAACTTGGGAAACTGTACGTATATTTCCACTATGGATCTAATAAGTGGCTACCATAAACTAGGAATAGTACTCAAGGACCAACCAAAAACTGCATTTATTCAGTACCTCATTGGAAAATGTCATTTGGTCTAAGAAATGCACAAGTGATGTTTCAACAGTAGTTGGACAGTTTTTGAAGGGACTAAAGCCGAAATAGTGTATGGCGTATCTGGATGATATTGTTGTGTTTGCTAGGAATATGAAAGGGGATGTGCATTGGTTGAGGGACATTTTTCAGCAATTGCACTAAGCACAACTAACTCTTATCATATATAAGTGTCATTTTGTGCCAAAGAAGTGAATTACTTGGGCATTTAATAAGCCAAGACGAAATGAGAATAGGTTCAAGACTGGTAAACACTGTATGGAGTTTTCCAACACCTCTTCAGGCAGGCAAGGAATTGCAGTCTTTTAGGGATCATCAAACTATTATAGCAAATTCATCCAAGGGTTTGCAGGAATAGCATGACCTCACACACACTACAACTGGCAAGGACATTACCAGCCTATCTGTGGGAACGGACCGACTGCAGCATGTAACCTAACACGGCCGCCGGGGCGGCTACCCCCACCACCACGCGCATGCTGCTGGTCCACCACAGCCTCCCAAGGTATAATGGAGGGGAGTGACCGCACATACAAATATCCCACTCTCTGTGAATCTCGACACTTCGCCAGAAGATGGGCAGTATGACACTTCCCGTAACGTCATGAAAAATCAACACTACCATCCGGCTGGCAGCCCGAGAAACCTTCATCAATTGTAGATCATTTTACACATTACATGTGGATGGTTGCTATCCAGAACCGGCAAACTGCCACAGTAGAAACGTAGTGATGCGTAATTGGTTACTACAGTTTGGTATTCTGGAAACAAAATCACATATCAGGGCACCAAATTTATGTTAGCATTGCTGAAGAAGTTATGCCATTTGTTGCTTATTCACAAACTGAGATGATCTCTTTAAACTCACAGGCTAACAGAAGAACTGAATGTGTACATCAAATGAGAGGGAAAATTCTAAGCCACTATGCAAATAGCTATAGCAATGATTGGGATTCTTCGTTGGTTTATGTAGCAGCGGCATACAATTCTAAAATCCCTGAAAGTTTGTGGATGGGCTACATAAAGCACATGAAGAGATAGCAGTTATGCTAGAGTTTATTAATCCTCCAGACAGGAAAACCCTATCACTATGTTACCACCCTGTGATAGTCCAAGCTGGCACCGAATGTGCTTGCCTACATGTGCTAGTCTGGTTCCCAGCATCAAGCAGCAATACCTGGTATGTGTACTATACAATTCGCCCATACCAGGTCAGATGGGAGACTGTAAAAATTTGTTCAAGTCAGCAACTGTGATAGGCAACCTGCACAACAGCACTACAGCATACAGTTCTGTGTTGTGCTATGCAATCGAGCTGCGATTCACAAAGATGCACAGGGGTGCCTCTCACAGAGAGCAACCAAGAGTGCCCCTGAGAGCGACAACACCAAGAATCACTTGTGTGCTTTTGGCAAAATCAATATGTAGGGTTTTTTTTTTTTTTTTTTTTTTTTTTTGCAAGGGGGGGGGGGGGGTCAGGTTTTTTTATCTATGGTAATATACTGTCAAATCACAAACAAGTTTTACAGCTTCACAAACACTAGATCCTTACAATGACAATGGGTCCTCAGAACAAAAGGTATTGAGGAGTAGAAATATGATTTACCAATAGCCTTATTAAAAATTTCAGAGACATTAAACATAGAGCAAGTAAAACTTTCAAGGCTACCAGTACTCTCAATATCTCTACAGCGAACAATAACCACGATAAGCCATCCACTACAATGACCAAATTTATCATGCTATTAGAAGAGAAAAATTCAAAAGGCCACCAGCGAAAACACAAGGCCCATGAAGAACAGCATGGGAAGCAAGGCGGGAAAACCATGTGCTAATATTGCTATGTGAGCTTTGGCGTTGCCAGCAAGAGCAAGCCACCATATGCCCATTCTGGCACCACAACCCTATTTCTAAAAAGCAAGTCGCTTATACAATCCAACAGCAGTTATTGCGAATTGTTACAAGCAGGGATGACCTAAGGGTACAGAATGGTTGAAGCTGCAAGGTGGCAGCATATTGGTAAACAGTACAATATGTGATAGTTCAAGACCAACTTTCTATCTTCTAGCTATCATAACAGGAACTACAATTTTAAACATAACATGTCCTCTATTACACTGGCCTGAGAAACCAGATATATTACCTCCCCCAAAATTTGAACTTCGTAAACAGTACCTTAGCACCCAACCTCCTTAACCATCTGGATGAGCTAATAGCTGCTTCAGCATGTGCAACAATTACACAGTAATTTACCATCACAAACTCAGGTAATAAGAATTTCAGCCTCAGGTACAGTCTGGATTCTGACTCTCATCTGTGCAGCCTGTATCCATTTATGGTAGAAAACTGCTCACCCTTCCAAACTCCCTGTACACCATGTGACAACTGAGTGAGTCGCCCTTACTAACAAGGGAACCTCCCCATCGGACCCCCCTCAGATTTAGTTATAAGTTGGCACAGTGGATAGGCCTTGAAAAACTGAACACAGATCAATTGCGAAAACAGGAAGAAGTTGTGTGGAACTGTGAAAAAATAAGCAAAATATACAAACTGAGTAGTTCAAGGGAAGATAGGCAACACTAAGGACGATAGGAACACAGGAGCGCTGTGGTCTTGTGGTAACATGAGCAGCTGCGGAACGAAAGGTCCTAGGTTCAAATCTTCTATCGAGTGAAAAGTTTAATTTTTTATTTTCAGTTTATGTGACAAACTCTTATGTTTTCATCACTTTTTTGGGAGTGATTATCACATCCACAAGAAAACCTAAATCGGGCAAGGTAGAAGAATCTTTTTACCCATTCGCCAAGTGTACAAGTTAGGTGGGTCGACAATATATTCCTGTCATGTGACGCACATGCTGTCACCAGCGTCGTATAGAATATATCAGATGTGTTTTCCTGTGGAGGAATCGGTTGACCTATGACCTTGCGACAAATGTTTTCTGTTACCATTGGAGAGGCACGTCCTTTCGTCTACTAATCGCACGGTTTTGCGATGCGGTCACAAAACACAGACACTAAACTTATTACAGTGAACAGAGATGTCAATGAACGAATGGACAGATAATAACTATGCAAAAATAAAGAAAGTAAAATTTTCAGTCGAGGGAAGACTTGAACCAAGAACCTCTCGTTTTCCAGCTGCTCGTGCTACCACGGGACCACGGCACTCCTAATCTCTCATAGTCCATTATGGTGCTTATGTGGCCCATTGACTACTCAGTTTGTATATTTTGCTTATTTTTTCACAGTTCCACACAACTTCTTCCTGTTTTCTCACTTTATCTGTGTTCAGTTTATCAAGGCCTATCCACTGTGCCAACTTATAACTAAATGTGAGGGGGGTGCGATGGGGAGGTTCCCTTGTAAGAATTAGTCATTGGACACTGTGATTCAGGCTGCAGTAGCAAAAGAGAAACCTGAATAAAAATGTGCATACATGTGAAAATGTAAAGATGTATTCTACGTGATTTTCAAAAATTATCCCAGTCAATGATCTGTTGGACTAAATCTTCAAAAGATGGGAGCCGTAATGTGCCATTGCCTTTCAAACCAGTGCCTGTAAACTGTGGCCAAGTGAGCAGAAAGCTGTCCCCAAATTTTTCAACTAGAACCTTAACACTCGCAATTCATGGGCAGGAAACAGTGGCGTTTTGTAGCACATGTTTCGGGACGGTTTTCTCATCTTATCACCAATACCGTGGACTTACAGGTCTGTGCCATGTGTGTTCCCTATGTGCCTATGCTATTAGTGCCAGTTTTGTGTAGTGCCACATTGTGTAGCACCACATTCTGCAATTATCCTTAATCTACACTCCTGGAAATGGAAAAAAGAACACATTGACACCGGTGTGTCAGACCCACCATACTTGCTCCGGACACTGCGAGAGGGCTGTACAAGCAATGATCACACGCACGGCACAGCGGACACACCAGGAACCGCGGTGTTGGCCGTCGAATGGCGCTAGCTGCGCAGCATTTGTGCACTGCCGCCGTCAGTGTCAGCCAGTTTGCCGTGGCATACAGAGCTCCATCGCAGTCTTTAACACTGGTAGCATGCCGCGACAGCGTGGACGTGAACCGTATGTGCAGTTGACGGACTTTGAGCGAGGGCGTATAGTGGGCATGCGGGAGGCCGGGTGGACGTACCGCCGAATTGCTTAACACGTGGGGCGTGAGGTCTCCACAGTACATCGATGTTGTCGCCAGTGGTCGGCGGAAGGTGCACGTGCCCGTCGACCTGGGACCGGACCGCAGCGACACACGGATGCACGCCAAGACCGTAGGATCCTACGCAGTGCCGTAGGGGACCGCACCGCCACTTCCCAGCAAATTAGGGACACTGTTGCTCCTGGGGTATCGGCGAGGACCATTCGCAACCGTCTCCATGAAGCTGGGCTACGGTCCCGCACACCGTTAGGCCGTCTTCCGCTCACGCCCCAACATCGTGCAGCCCGCCTCCAGTGGTGTCGCGGCAGGCGTGAATGGAGGGAAGAATGGAGACGTGTCGTCTTCAGCGATGAGAGTCGCTTCTGCCTTGGTGCCAATGATGGTCGTATGCGTGTTTGGCGCCGTGCAGGTGAGCGCCACAATCAGGACTGCATACGACCGAGGCACACAGGGCCAACACCCGGCATCATGGTGTGGGGAGCGATCTCCTACACTGGCCGTACACCACTGGTGATGGTCGAGGGGACACTGAATAGTGCACGGTACATCCAAACCGTCATCGAACCCATCGTTCTACCATTCCTAGACCGGCAAGGGAACTTGCTGTTCCAACAGGACAATGCACGTCCGCATGTATCCCGTGCCACCCGACGTGCTCTAGAAGGTGTAAGTCAACTACCCTGGCCAGCAAGATCTCCGGATCTGTCCCCCATTGAGCATGTTTGGGACTGGATGAAGCGTCGTCTCACGCGGTCTGCACGTCCAGCATGAACGCTGGTCCAACTGAGGCGCCAGGTGGAAATGGCATGGCAAGCCGTTCCACAGGACTACATCCAGCATCTCTACGATCGTCTCCATGGGAGAATAGCAGCCTGCATTGCTGCGAAAGGTGGATATACACTGTACTAGTGCCGACATTGTGCATGCTCTGTTGCCTGTGTCTATGTGCCTGTGGTTCTGTCAGTGTGATCATGTGATGTATCTGACCCCAGGAATGTGTCAATAAAGTTTCCCCTTCCTGGGACAATGAATTCACGGTGTTCTTATTTCAATTTCCAGGAGTGTATGAGCATGAGTGTAGTTTTAGCGCTGTGAGCATGTGTATAAGTATATTGTATTTACCGGGTTTTTCCTTCAAGAAGATTTTGAACAGACACCTGCCACAGAACAATAACAACATTTCATCAATAACAGTGTGCATCCCAAAAGAATAATATTTTGGCAGTAATTCATTCATTTTATCAAAAACTTCTCGTATTGCAGCAAACTTACCACGTTTTCTGCAATCGCTTTGCGACTCTCAGTCATCAAATCTTACTATTTTAGTAAGCTGCTGGAATCTGGTTCGGCTCATGGTAGCAGTATAAACAAATCTTCCTAAAGTGTAGGACCATAAATCTGTAACAGATGACTTACTGTTGTTTTCGTTCCCCATAATAAGTAGCCCTACATATGCCATGAATTCAAGTCTGTGTGTCTTGGATATTTTCTGCCTCAATGCCTCTTCATTGGTATGCTTTATTATGATGGTGACAATTTCTGGAGACAAAAACTTTTCAAATGATTCTCTTGTTGTTCTACTTTACTTACGTCCCCTATGCCTTCTCTTTCTGTCACTATGTTTTGTGTGGTGTCACCGCCAGACACCACACTTGCTAGGTGGTAACTTAAATTGGCCGCGGTCCATTTAGTACATGTCGGACCCGCATGTCACCACTGTGTGATCGCAGACCGAGCGCCACCACAAGGCAGGTCTCGAGATACGGACTAGCACTCGCCCCAGTTGTACGACGACTTTGCTAGCGACTACACTGACGAAGCCTTTCTCTCATTTGCCGAGAGACAGTTAGAATAGCCTTCAGCTAAGTTCATGGCTACGACCTAGCAAGGCGCCATTAGCCTTACATAGTTTGATAGTTATCGTATGAAATGTCTCATCAAGAATGCTGTTGTTCACATCAAAGAATAAAAGATAAGTATTCGAGGAGCTGCATACTTTTCTTATGAGAATTCACTACTTATCCTGTTCCAGAATTCACGCCCGTCTGCGTTAGATAGCGTGCATTTAGGCCTCCTCTATCTACAAGGTGTTGGCACATTTACCAACACATCATTGGCGACGAGGGAAAGGGTCTTGCTCTTTCTAATTGCTTACATTTACTTGTGTCATGGCTTCGCCACAATCTCCAGATGTACTGTCCGAATTTTATCGCTTGCAGAATCAGCAGATGCAGGCGTTATTGCATGCCCTTGGACAGCTCGTCCAGGGTCAACGTGCCATTCAAACCGATGCGGCGGCCGCCGCTTCATCGCTCCCGCAGCCACAACATGCAGTTGCACCGCCTTTTAGGCCCTACGACCCAGACGTGGAATCCTGGACGGAATGGTCACGCCAGTTTGGATTTCATCTCGCCGCCTACAGAATTCAAGGTAACGAGCGGCAGCCTCATTTATTGGCGTGTGTAGGCGTGCAAACGTACCGTGTGATAGTGAAATGGTTTCCCCGACGCGACGTAGCAACTCTGTCCTACGAAGAAATTTTGTCGGCATTGGACGCCTATTTCAAGGAAACAGTTAATATAGTTGCAAAAAGGTATACGTTCTTTCATACAAAACGTACGGCCGGTCAAACTAATCGGGAGTGGGTTGCAACTTTGCAAGGCCTTACTAGGGATTGTGCGTTTGAATGTGACTGTGGCCTTCCTTATTCAGATACAATGGTACGTGATGCAATTTCACAGAACGTTTCTGATGTTCGCATACGGGAACAGATTTTGAAACTAGTTAATCCCTCCCTTCAACAAGTGATAGACATATTGGATAGACAAGACACGCTTGACTTTGCTCAGGAATCATTTGCAACTTCGCCAGCCGTGTGTAACATTAACCGGCCCGCCGGGCGCGCAGCACGGCCCGGTAAACTGCCCTCGCACACGTCAGCACAGCTGCCGCCACGCTATAAACCAGTTGTGCCGCGCCAGCACACAAATGCAGTGAAATCATGCCCGCGGTGTGCTACTAGACATTCGCGTGAAAATTGCCTGTCACGCCAAGCTATTTGCTTTTTCTGTCAAAAGAAAGGACATGTTCAAAGTGTTTGCCAGAAAAAGCTCAGATCAGACAATCACAACAATTCCAGGCCTTTTGCTTCGCGCCGGAATCGAACCAAGGACACTCAGGCTCGTGGACCTTCCCCCATGGACATTCATGTAGGTAACTCCACTCCGCCCAGTGCCACTCTTTCTAACAGTGACTGTGTTCGTCCCACTAAAAGTGTGCGTCGACGTTGCCGGAAATCACGTCAATTAGCAAGTGATTCTGTACCAGTGTCTGTTCAAATTGCACAAAACAGTCGCTCTTGTCGTCAGCAGGACAATAAACTTTTTGTAGAATTGGACTTTAATGGCAAGGTCATACCATTCCAGCTCGATACCGGAGCTGCAGTTTCATTGCTCAATCACGACACGTACAAACAACTGGGCAAAGCTCCGTTGCGTGCCGCACATGTTCAGTTAAAAAGTTATTCAGGACAGCTCATCCCTGTGTTAGGACAGTGCACTCTTCTTGCAACATACAAGGGACAAACAAAACTTGTCATGTTACGTTCTTCGTTCCTCTACTGCAGTGAACTTGTTTGGTTTAGATTTATTTCAGTTGTTTAACTTGTCTATTGTAAATCAGGTCCTATCAGTGAATCAGACTGTGCCTTCAGACAGTGTTTCTCGTCTGTGTGAAGAATTTGCAGACATAATTGCACCGGGCCTTGGTTGCGCTAAGAACTATGAAGCACATTTGGAACTGAAAGTAAACGCGCAACCGAAATTTTTCCGAGAGCGCAATGTTCCCCACGCATTGCGTGATGAGGTCGCAAGAACATTAAACGATTTCGCATCACAAGGTGTGCGTGAATGTGCGCAATGCCTTTTCGATTTCAGCTCCGCTTCATCGCTTACGCCGTACAGGTGTTCCGTTCGTCTGGACGACGGAATGCAAACGCGCCTTTCGCCAGTTGAAATCGGCGTTGCTTTCAAATACTTGCCTTCCGCCATTCGATCCCCAGAAACCCCTTTTGTTGATGGTAGATGCATCGGATTTCGGGATCGGTGCTGTGCTTGCACACAAAGTTGGCTCATATGAGCGCCATATTGCCTTTGCGTCAAAATTGCACTTGTCTGCGCAAAGAAATTACTCACAGATAGAGAAAGAAGCTTTGGCTCTCGTGTTTGGTGTTACTAAGTACCATGATTTCTTGTATGGTCGTCACTTTACCATCATCACAGACCACAAACCTTTGACGTCGCTTTTTCATCCGAACAAGCCTGTACCTCCACGTACAGCGCAGAAATTCATTCGCTGGTCTATTTTCCTCTCGCAGTACCGCTACGATATCTTGTATCGGTCCACTGCTAAGCACGGAAACGCCGATGCGTTGTCCCGTTTGCCTGTTGCTGAGGATAAAGCATTCGATTCTTCCGAACTTGCTTGCATGTTCATTGATTCGGAAACCGATGAAGTGGTCGAATCGTTTCCGATTGATTTTCGTCGAGTAGCTACAGCCACAGCTGCTGACCCGGTCCTTGCTACCGTTTTGCGTTTTGTTGCTACGCAATGGCCTTTGTCAAAGTCTCGGATCGAGGATCCGTTGGTTCGCCGATTTTTTGCTCATAAGGAGAGACTTTTTGTACGACGTGGTGTTTTGTTGTTGCGTTCTGATAATGATCAGTCCAGAGTTGTGGTCCCACGTTCGTTACAGTCCTCTGTTTTACGGCTTCTTCACCAAGGACATTGGGGTATAGTGCGAACGAAACAACTTGCTCGTCAGCACTGTACTTGGTTCGGAATCGATGTTGCGATTACGACTATCTGTTCTTCTTGCTTGGCGTGTGCCGAACAACAATCCGCACCGCCGCGGAAAGTCTTTGCATGGCCAAAAGCCACTTCCCCTTGGCAACGCTTGCACATCGATTTTGCTGGTCCATTCTGGAATGCTCGATGGTTGGTTCTGGTAGATGCCTTCAGTAATTTTCCTTTTGTTGTCCGAATGTCTTCCACGACGTCCTCTGCCACCATCCAAGCGTTGTCTGCCATCTTTTGCATTGAAGGTCTTCCGCAGACTATTGTTTCCGACAATGGCCCACAATTCATGTCCGCAGAATTTCAGTCATTCTGCCAGGCCAATGGTAATCAACATCTGACATCCGCGCCGTTTTCGCCTCAGTCCAACGGTGCCGCTGAACGATTGGTCCGGACTTTCAAGTCACAGATGTTAAAGTTGAAAGAGTCGCATTCTCGGGAGGACGCGTTGTTGCCCTTTTTGTCGTCGTATCGCTCTCAGCCTCGAGATGGTCGCTCGCCAGTTGAGTTGCTCCACGGTCGTCCTCATCGAACCTTGATGTCTTTGCTGCACCTGCCGCATCAGGTTCCTGTGCAGCGGCAGACTTCTGCTTTTGCTCCAGGCGACGTTGTATTTTATCGCAACTATCGAGGTTCACGGCGTTGGCTCGCAGGGCGCATTCTTCGCTGCCTCGGCCGCGCGATGTATTTGGTTTTGGGGGCCTCTGGTGAGGTGCGTCGGCATCTCAATCAGCTGCGCCTCTGTCGTCGCACGGGTTCTGCCGCTCGCCGTCTGCTTTCAGCGACGGTGCCGTCCGGTCAGCGCCCTGGGGACCCATCTACTGGCTCGCCTCATCCCCAGGTGTTACCGACGATGCCTTCCATTTTGCCCCATGGTGACGCGCCGCTGCCGCCGCCGCCTGTTCTCCCGCCGCCGCCGCCCGCATTCGATGCTTCGCTGCAGCCGCCAAGCGCCTCCCTGGGTCACGCGCCGCCGATCGCTTCCCGTGACCAGCCGTCCTCCGCCATGGAACTCTTGCCCTCTCCGGACCACATGGCGTCTTCACGCGTCGGATACCCCGACGCAATGGAGGTTGACCCTTCGGCCCCTCCTGTCTCTTTACGGGCGCATACGCCGCATGTTGACGTGCACCCTGGACTAGGTTTTCAGGCGTTTCCTAGCTCCCCTCGGACCGAATGGCCAGGTGCGGGTGGCACAGCCTCGCCTGTTGTTAGGCTCCCCACCTCATCGCATACGTCAACATGGGGTCCTCCCCACGGCGGGCGGAAGCCTTATAACACGACCGTTCGCCGATTTGCGGGGGAGGAATGTGGTGTCACCGCCAGACACCACACTTGCTAGGTGGTAGCTTAAATCGGCCGCGGTCCATTTAGTACATGTCGGACCCGCGTGTCGCCACTGTGTGATCGCAGACCGAGCGCCACCACAAGGCAGGTCTCGAGATACGGACTAGCACTCGCCCCAGTTGTACGACGACTTTGCTAGCGACTACACTGACGAAGCCTTTCTCTCATTTGCCGAGAGACAGTTAGAATAGCCTTCAGCTAAGTTCATGGCTACGACCTAGCAAGGCGCCATTAGCCTTACATAGTTTGATAGTTATCGTATGAAATGTCTCATCAAGAATGCTGTATTCACATCGAAGAATAAAAGATAAGTATTCGAGGAGCTGCATACTTATCCTGTTCCAGAATTCACGCCCGTCTGCGTTATATAGCGTGCATTTAGGCCTCCTCTATCTACAAGGTGTTGGCACATTTACCAACACATCATTTTGTGCTACTCATCTTCTAATGTGAGGAGGTTTCAAGCTATAAATTTTTCCAGTACTTGTCATATACTTGTCACTAACCTCAAAAGCTGTGTCATCATCAGTTTCAGATGCCCAGGTATCATCTTCAGCATCTGTAGGTACTCTATCACTGTCCACATCTTTGTGCACAAGACATTCCTCTTTAGGTTCACTCACAACATCTTCAGTTTCATCAAATTCAATTTGAGAATCTGTAGATTCTTCCAAAATCTGTGATATTTCTCTGTCAGTAAGTGACTGTCGATACATTTTCAATCAGAGTTGTATCTAACACTGGACTAAGTACCATTGAACAGGAAACAATACAGAACCAAAGGGAAAGAAATTATTGTTGAGACCATTGCTGCTGTCAACCAAGAGAAATATAATGTCCATTTGTTCTAAGGTCATGTAATGCTATTATTTGTGGAGTAAGATGACCATTGTGGGAAGTCACATCTACTACCAAGTGGGGGGAGACTTTATGACCACCTCTCTTAAATTTAAATTTTCTGATTAAGCTTAAACAAAAAACATAAAACAATCATAGAATCTGGAAGAACACTTCATAAACACAATAAATATTTTTACAAAACTTGAAAAAATAAAGTACCTGAGTAGATTTCAATATTTTCAAAAGGTGGGCATAAAGTACCGCCCCCCCCCCCCCCCCTCTTGGTATTGCGAGGGTTTAGTCTCTGCCCTGGCACCAAAGCAAGTCTGGGTGCCTTTCGACTAGCCCCGCAGCCTGCTGCTGAGGCTGGAACATTGTCAACACAAACAGGATGAGGGCCAGACTGTCGCAGTGGTCAGCTGGATTACACCCTGTCCACATATGGCTCTGTGTCACTGCCATGGTCTTTAGAGTAAAAACTGATGTACTACCACTACAGGGCAGGTCGAACGGCCATAAATATCACCCACTCAAGCTATGAAGTATCTGTAATTGTGTGCAGCCAGCTCTGAGAAGTACAACTCCCACCAGTCATTGACCCAATGTGGGTTATTCAATCTACTTCTTGATACTGCCTCCATGAGATGCTGACCTGTATGCTGGGCCTTGTCCTTTTGCTGCCAGAAGCTGAAATGGTGCCTTCCAGTTGGGAGCCATTTACTGGCCGACTTTAATGAACTTGTGGGCACCTATCTGGGGGTCCATGGTTTGCAACCCACACTCAGCCACCACCTGCACCTGCTTGCTGCTGAACTGCCACCTACTCTGCGTGTACACGCTCTGCTGCCGCAGGCTTGCATCCGTGGACTGCTCACACTGCATCCTTCATCGTGGGTCCTTGGTCAACAGTTGGCTTGAGTGCCTCCTGCACCAGCCCCACCACAAGCTGTTGACTGGTCACACATGTGTGTGAAACGGTGCTCCTGTCAAGGAGCTGACTTGGCTTCTACACTATGACATGCAAGTCTGGCCTGGCAGCTCTGTGCACTGGCTGCATCCTGCTGCAGTGTGCTGAGCTAAGAAAGCACCACCATCCAGGACCAGTCATAGCGCTGAACACTAACTGCAGCAAGACAAAGCCTTTGATTGCTGCACAAATTCTGATCAATAAACTTACTGCCTCTCTGAATCTGCAATGGCCAGCAACCCAGCTCTATATACCAGCTGCCCTGGAAACCATGCTGCAACGCTTTCCTGACCTGCAACGAGGTCAATGAACACTCAACTCATCTTGACACTGTTGCAACAGGTACTTAACCCAGCCCCCACCCCACAACACACACACACACACACACACACACACACACACACACACCAGCTGAATATGTCTGTGCAAAATTTTTATGACAATGAAAAATTCTACTAATGTTACTCTCATCACTATTGTAGACATCTGAAGTGACACTGTCACTGCTGTTGTTTAGCAACATGATCGTTTCCAATAATGAACACTTATTTTACTTTTATTAATTTCATCCTGCCTCGCTTTTCCATGATGTGCTGTGTGTGACTTGACTACTTTCTTCCAGTCATCAGGGGTGACTTTCCTAACAGCTTCAATGCAGAGGGCCTCGACTGCAGACAGAATTTTTTAATTGCTGGAAATGTAATCTTTAATATGTGTCTGTATAAATTCTATTGGGTTGAAATGGCTATGACAACATGGCAGACTAGTTACTGTACGGCCAGTATGTTTTTGCCAGCTTGTCGATTTAGCATATGGGGATCTGTGTTTTATGGCAGGATATCAGAGCCTTTTAGATTTTAACACTTACTTCAAGTGTTGATGACACAAAGGCTAGTCGACTCCTACTTTGGCTCTGGCATGGTAGGCATCTTGTCCATAACAACACAATGGATGAGAGCATTATCAAAAACAAATGTTGATGGTGCAGGCACATAACACACAAACCCTTTCTCTCAACTGACCTCATACGGCAATCTCCAAGCCAAGAGAGTGACATTCAACACTTCCCCCCCAACAACATTTGATGAGACAGTCAGTAAAATTATTCTGGGTTTGAGACCTCATTGTCAACTATAAAATTCCAACGTTTCAGCAACTGTCGCAAGGCGCCTTTCTCAGAGTGTACTTACATTTAACATTTGATGAATTCGCTTCCGAGATTTTTCAGCATCTCACAGCAGTGTAACAACAGATAACAACTGTTAGACAAGGGAAACAAAATCTCAGTGCACTACGAACAATCCCACAAGATAGCAAACTGCCTGGCACTACCACATAATACAAGCACGAAGTGTTATAATGGTGGGGGTTGAAAATCTGGCAACTGAAAGTGGTTGCTGTAGCTACAGGGACAGCTCATGGGACAGGTTGAATGCAGGTCATTCCAACGTTTCAGCAACTGTCGCAAGGCGCCTTTCTCAGAGTGTACTTACATTTAACATTTGATGAATTCGCTTCCGAGATTTTTCAGCATCTCACAGCAGTGTAACAACAGATAACAACTGTTAGACAAGGGAAACAAAATCTCAGTGCACTACGAACAATCCCACAAGATAGCAAACTGCCTGGCACTACCACATAATACAAGCACGAAGTGTTATAATGGTGGGGGTTGAAAATCTGGCAACTGAAAGTGGTTGCTGTAGCTACAGGGACAGCTCATGGGACAGGTTGAATGTAGGTCATGCCTTCCTCGTGGGCCTCTCCCCATTACCACCTTAATAGCTACGAAAGTAATTCTGAACTATACACAGCTACAAATATTTTGACATGTCCTAACACTCTACCACATATAAAAGAACACTATTCCAAAGAATACCACTAGTACAAACTTGCTGCAGATCACTGTCTCAAACAATCAGGGACAAATGATAACATACACTCTTCTAACATATGGGTGCATTCCTCCACATCCATCCTTGATGAAATTTAGGCAGTCAATCCCAAACAGAAAAGCTTATCCTTCTACTTTGCACTATGACCACTTAGCAATTTGGAGGAAAGTGAGTGTTATCAGGTCCTCAGAGATGGTCTGTCATTCTCACATGAACACGAAATAACATACCTGAACATGCGATACAGCAGGCCCAGATGAGTATAAAAATATGAAACATTTCTGTCAAACCATACTACAATGTCCTAAAAGTCTTTACCAGCTGGGAGGAACTGGAGGTCAAACACTATGTGAGATTCTTGCTGAAGAGATGTAATGGCCAGTTTAATTCCAGGCTTTGGGTGATGGAAACCAGCAACATGAAAGTGTCAGAGGCCAGTTACTTCACTCACTGCCAGATGGAAATTTCTGCCCATTTCTGTAGTTGACACAATTGGATTCTCAATGATAGTATCTAAAATGACTTAATCTTGGCCCCTGGCAGTTACTTTGGGATTTTTTGTTTTTTTGGCAAGCGTAAAGACTTCCTTCACCCTCTTGCTGATATCTTCTTACCCACACTTTTACAGTTGCTTCCAAGACACCAATTGTTTCTGGAATACAAGTGATCAAACAACCCTATATTCACAATGATTTGAAAAGAACACCTCCCCATTGAAATAATCATCCTGATAGAGCTGCTGACATAATTCAAAGGTAATAATACTTGAAGAAATCTTTTACTGCAATACAGGAATAACGCACTTGTGCAGATCATATTTACTCATAAATCCCAGCAAGGAGGACTATCCACAGATGAAATTACAGACAATTGTCACCAAAAGCTATTTTAGATTGTGGAGGTAGAATACAGAGAATGCAAACACTTGTTATTGCTGTGTTACTACACTCTCACCTTGCAGCTCACCGAGTAACAAATACGCTAGCTGCACTAGGGACATCTCTACTGCCAACAACATAAACAGTTTTAGATGTAAAGTGCAAGTTAAAAGTCACCCAAAGTTTCTATCTTCATATATTCTTTTCAAGTACGAAGGTCTTGCTGAACAAAATACTATAGATCTATAGCAACAGTGGGTTGAGCATTGGATAAATAATTATCATTGACTCTTCATGCTCTGTGTAACACCCTGACAACTGTGGATATTTCCTTTTGTCAGTAATCTGCTTCATTAACACTGGTATATAGTTGTGACAATATCACAACTTTCTGGTGGACACACATGCACATTTAAGAGGTTCAGAAAACAAGTAGGTGAACCATCATCTCATTATATGCAGAATTCATGCATCAATTAGGGTTATATACACTACAATTGAATATGAAGTAAATGATGCCAGAAATATTTAGCGAAATAATTAGAAGGACTTATCTATTAACGGTATTCATCCCTTCATTGATTCCCTTTAGAGGTTTGTCAATTACAACAAGAAATTTTATTAGGTACTTCTCTGATCAGGTTGAGCACCACAGCTGACACTAATTTTGATGATTAATGAAAACTACCATTTACTGTGCTATGAGCAGTTTTGTTCTTAGAACACTTTCAGTTTGTTGAGTTGTGCTACAGTCATAATATAAATAGTCTTGTTGTTATATGTAGTGCTGAAGCCCAAATCCAGAAACAAGTATCCACGCTGTGCCTGCCTGCCTGCCATACTTAATCATTAAACTTACACTGATCAGCCAGAACATTTATGAAAATTTACCTAATAGGCAGTATGTCCACCTTTGGCACAGATAACAGTGGAGATGCATCATGGCATGGAACATGGAAGCAGTGAGGCCCTGAAAGATTGCTGGAGGGAGTTGGTGTCACATCTGGGCGCACATGCACGCGCACGCACACACACACATACACACACACACACACACACACACACACACACACACACACACACACACACACACACAAGTTGGCTAATCCTCGTAAATTCTGGGAAGAGATGGGGTGTGATGAGCTCTGATGCCTCTTTCAATCACAGCCCAGATGTGTTCAATAGGGTTCTGATCTGGTGAGTTGGGCAGCCAGCACATCAATTGGAACTCACCTTTGTGTTCCTCAAACCACTCTATCACACTCCTGGCCTCTGGACATGGCACATATTCTTGTTGAGAAATGCCACTGCAGTTGGGAAACATGACGCCATGAAGGGTTGTACGTGGTCTGGAACCAATGTACGATACTCCTTCACCATCTTGGTGCCTTGCACGAATTCCACTGGACCCATGGATGACCAAATGAATGTTCCCCAGAGCACAATGAAGCCGCTAAAAGCTTGTCTCTATCCTACAGCACTGGTGTCAAGTTGTTACCCTGGAAGAAGATGGATTTGCATCCTCCCATTGGCATGATGAAAAAGGTATCAGGATTCATCAGACCATGCAACGCCCTACCACTGCATCAACGTCCAGTGCCAATGGTCATGTGCCCATTTCAGTCATAGTTGCCCATGTCTTGGTGTTCACACTGGCACATGCATGGGTCATCGGCTGCGGAGGCGTTTGACGCACTGTGTGTTCAGGCATACTGGTACTCTGCCTGGCATTAAAGGCTGATGTTAGTTCGACTACAGTTTGCCGTCTGTCCTGTTTTACCAGCCTACAACATCTAACACCTGTAATGAGGAGTGCCTGCCCAAACACATTGCGTCTGGACATAGTTTCACCTTGCCTTCTCGATGATGATGATGATGATGATGATTATGATTGGTTTGTGGGACACTCAACTGCGCAGTCATCAGCACCTGTACAAATTCATAATTTTTACACACTCTAATTTTTATTCAGATCCAGCCACTGTCACAAATGATGATAATGATGATGATGATGATGATGATGATGATGATGAAACGATGAGGACAACACAAACACCCAGTCGACAGGCAGAGAAAACCCCCAACACAGCCGGGAATCAAACCCGGGACCTCGTGATCCAGAGGCAGCTTGGCTTCGCAATGTGTTAAAGACACTCACCACAGTGCTCCTTGAACAACTGACAGGTCATGCAGTTTCCGAAATTCTCATGCTACGCCATCACAATCTGGCCTCGGTCAAACTCAGATAGATAATGCGCCTTTCCCATTCTACAAACAATGGAGAATCCAGGATGGAATGTAACAATATAATGAAAAGCATAGTTGCTACTCACCGTATAGCGGAGATGCTGAGCCACAGAAAGGCATAATAGAAAGACTGTCAGAAAGTTAGCTTTCGGCCAACAAGGCCTTTGTCAAAAATAGACAACATTCATATTCCTAAAAACAAAGATGATGTGACTTACCAAACGAAAGCGCTGGCACGTCGATAGACACACAAACAAACACAAACATACACACAAAATTCACGCTTTCGCAACAAACTGTTGCCTCATCAGGAAAGAGGGAAGGAGAGGGAAAGACGAAAGGATGTGGGTTTTAAGGGAGAGGGTAAGGAGTCATTCCAATCCCGGGAGCGGAAAGACTTACCTTAGGGGGAAAAAAGGACAGGTATACACTCGCACACACACTCATATCCATCCGCACATACACAGACACAAGCAGACTATGTGAGATTCTTGCTGAAGAGATGTAATGGCTAGTTTAATTCCAGGCTTTGGGTGATGGAAACCAGCAACAGGAAAGTGTCAGAGGCCAGTTACTCCACTCACTGCCAGATGGAAGTTTCTGCCCATTTCTGTAGTTGACACGATTGGATTCTCAATGATAGTATCTAAAATGACTTAATCTTGGCCCCTGGCAGTTACTTTGGGATTTTTTGTTTTTTGGCAAGCGTAAAGACTATACTATTAATATTCTATACTATTAATTCATAGACAACATACACACACACACACACACACTACTAACACAACTCACACATGACCACTGTTTCTAGCATCTGGAGCCAGTCGCCAGAGACTGTGGTCGCGCGCGCGTGTGTGTGTGTGTGTGTGTGTGTGTGTGTGTGTGTGTGTGTGTGTGTGTGTGTGTGTGTGTGTATTTTTGACAATGGCCTTCTTGGTTGAAAGTTAACTTTCTGTCAGTCTTTTCGTTGTGCCTTTCTGCGACTCGGCATCTCTGCTATATTGTGAGCAGCAACTATCCTTTTCATTATACTGTTACATTCTTTATATTGACAGTAGGTCAGTGGTCACAATGTTCTGGCTGATCAGGGTATCTTATCCATAGGTACATACCTGGACATTCACATCTACCATAATGATAACAACTGGCATAACTATTCTTAGACATAACAACGTTATTAAAAGCCCAGGTAAATACAATATGACATATTTAGCAGGTCAAGAGGGGGTGCAGGGGTGTTTGGACCTAATGACTGTCATTCATAAGGTGTGTGTGTGTGTGTGTGTGTGTGTGTACAGGGGACCAGTAGGAGACAGGTGGAATGGTGACATTATGACTATAACCACAGGCAACCTGGCCTTAACGTAAAAAGGAAAGGGTCAGATAGGATTTAATATCAATTTCATGGTACAGCACAGAAAATCTAAAACTGGATAGCTGATCATTCGCTCTGTTATCCTCCCAAATAGGAGTCCAGTGTCTTAATCAATGTGCCCCTTTGCTTGGTGAGGCTATATTATACTGTCTACTACATTGTGGTGTTCCACAGATCCCCCCCCACAGCAGAAATTTAGGATACCACTAAAATGACACTACTATCACAATCTACAACTATATAATTAGCTGCAAGATAAGATTTTCTGTATATCGAGGCATTGTGGCTGTCAGAAATAGCTATCTGACAGATTCATGCATCGCACAAGTTCCGTATGTCTACTCATACTAAAATCGAAGAGTTATAAAATTAAACAGAGAGATATTTGATAAGAAATTAAAGAAAAGACTACTCTGTACCGTTTGATACAAAAAAGTGATCATGAAAATTGGTATCCTATTATTTTTGCTGATTGGGTTTCCTCTACTACCCATAATGCTCCAAGCAAATCCGTGAAGAAAAAGTGTCACAGGTGTTTGTTAAGAAATGCTGATCAGTTGATCTATCACACTACTATAAACAGATAGGTTCCAAGAAAAAAATTAGACATGCATACCTGAGAACTTAATCTGTTGACTTAAAGAAAGCAAAATATCAAAGTGATTTCATCTGTGATTATACCCCTGAAGATAACAGTGCAGGTATTAAAAGTAATCCTAGCAGGAGAAAGCTCATTAATGAAGTACACACACTTTGGAAGCTGTCCTCTCCAAAATTTCTTGATAGCTTACCATTACACCGCATTTTCAAAATCCCAAGCTTAGTCAGAGGTCCACTGACAACTTTGCCAATAGGCACAATGCTAAGTAAAGCTTGGAAAATTATAAGCATTATTATTCCAACAGCCACTTGAGGAATCAGTACAAGCTGCATTTGAAACAATACTTCAAATTTTGTTGGGTCCGGTACCTGATAGACAATGAAAAGAGCAAGTTAATGAATTTATATACAATTACAAAGACATTGCTCAAAATGCAACAAGGTAATCCCTTTGCAAGTGCTCCCTGCTAAACCCCTAAAATATTTACAAAGTATTATATAATGTAAAAGACTTATTATGTGCACATCACATCTGGATTTTTCAACTATTTTAGTTACTAATTCATAAAAATCAGTATATAAACCTTGCACCTTATACATCAGACACATGTTTAGAATTGATACTACTGTTTTCAAAATGTAACACAGAAAAGGAAATAATCACATGAAAAACTAAAAAAAGTTATGAGGGTAAGCTTAGAATATAAAAATAGAACTGAAGTGTGAAAAACCAAGAAAGCTTCATCAAGTAAAAGTATAAAGGTACTGGGAGACTGACACACTCACCAACATTATGCATGCCTGGATAGCTCAGCTGATATAAGAACAACCAAAGAAAGGCAAGGGATCAGGTTTGAGTCAGTCAGGTCCACTGTCTTAATCTGACAGGAATTCCAAACATGAGAAAGCTTATTTATTTACATCAATGTTCATTAGAAAAATGTGATTTCAAATCCAGTATTATTTCCTTTACACAGTGATTAAGAGATGTACTTTCTTGACAATGATGTACTTTTCCTATCGTCTGATTTTCTTAAACAGTATGACTCTTGGCGTGTCTGCTTCAAGAATAGCATAGCACAAGAAATCCACAACCATGCTGTTCAGTGTAGCAGATACACAGTTTGTTAATCTGGCATTTGGAAAATACTACAAAAAGTGCTATTATTTGTTTACTGAAATTTTCAACCAATCAAAACTTCCACAGGGGAGTATTACTGAAATCCATGTAACTATAAAGTACACTGCTGGCCATGAAACTTTCTACAGGTGTGTACAAGCACTTGAAACTTGTGTTGAACAAGCACAGTCAACACATGTAGTTGCAAACTGAAATAAACTGGAAATGATTTGTAGTTTGATTCTGAAGTAAGGTCTCTCCAAATCAAAGAGTCTGTCACGAGGAAAAGCTTGAACACCACTCCTCATGCTATTATGCAGCAGCAATACCTTAATTATCTAAGCTTGTAGAGTCATTCTTCGAGTAAACTGCAAGCAGTGTAAGCAGAGAGTACATTACAAAAGCCCCAATAACACATCATGCAGATATCAAGTCACAAGACAACAAAAGTTCAAGTCTATCAGTGGCAATAAACAAGATGTCCCAACTACACATGAAGAAGAGATGACTGGCACACAGTACTCGTTGTGTGTTAAGTAATATCCAATATGTTAATCCAGCAGTGAAATAAAGTTATAGATCACTAAATGTCTGCCAGACGAGTTGGTCATCTTGGTTTTTGGAATCATCTGTAAGCTTGGAGCTGCTGTGTCACACTTATAGTCCAGTGAAACTGTCAGAAAAAAAAAGCCTGTACCTTGCAAAAGGTGGGGTAGAAGATTTTATTTTTTTAACTCCTTCATATTGTTGGAATGGTTAGAAAACCAAGTTTTGCCAACAACATTTCTCTTGGGAAAACTTTCTGCAGTCAAAAAACTTCGAAAATTTTGGACTTTTTTCAGTTCTTTCAAAATATCTCAGTTTCATTTGCTCCTATTGCTATGACATCTATTTTCTTTTTTAAAGAGCACAAAATTCTCTACAAATTTGATTTTTTTTCTCTACATATTTGATTCCCCCCCTCCCAGTATCTAACACGCTACAGCGTGTCAAAAAATACCAATTTTTCAAATTTCGAGCAAAGTGGCAAATTACCTAATTTTTGAACACTGTTATTTCAGTTTCTATTTGTGTAGTATAAACATATTACTCATCATGTTATTCATTCGAATTTACCATCTCACTCTGCTGCAGGGCCAGGACAAACAGCATCATATTCAGTAGCTACGAACACATTCACGTCGGATTGCGTGAAGTTTATTTGTGTAACAATATGTAATACGACTGTATGCAGGTGCCGTACATTTTCTACACTTGATTGACGTTAATGATCAGTTATAAGAAAAAGTATGTAGGAATTGTTCTTTAGCGCACAAAAGCGCACTTATTCTTTGGCAGGCAGAAGGCGATTATCTGTGGTGATTGTCCACAGTGCGCTGACAGCTATTAGCACACAACAATAAGGGTCCTACAGTTTGGAGTCGCTTCCATTCAGTTGTGGTGCTGAAAATGAGTACGACTGACATGAATTTGTGATTCATTTGCGAAAAAATGAATACTGCCTCGGGCATGGATGTGTGTGATGTCATTAGGTTAGTTAGGTTTAAGTAGCTCTAAGTTCTAGGGGACTGATGACCTCAGAAGTTAAGTCCCATAGTGCTCAGAGCCATTTGAACCATTTTTTTGCGAAAAAACTGTGGTGAGTGGTGGACGCAATGTGAAAAAGAAAGGACTGAGCACACTTATCGATTGTAGTGCTAAACACAGGGAGTCTGCTCACACCCGTTTTTTGAAAACGCTCAGTAAGTGATGGTGCATGAAGCATGCTACAAGAAGTACATTGATGAGAGAATGATAGCAGTTAGCCTTCAACATCCTCAGGAACCAACAGGCGTGCTACATTGGTCGCAAGAAAAAGGTCAGTTCAATTTCAAAGAGAAATGCTTCTTATGTGCAAAAGGGAATTTTGGTAACTTTTTAACCAAGCAGTTAAGATTGCCATATGCCAAACGAAATTTTGTTTACAAAGTAATGAAATTGGAAGTGCAATCGACAGTATTAGAACAGGCTAAACGACATGCTGATTAATTTGGTCAACAAGTGATAGAGCGGATTCAAAATGTAAATGATTTGGTTGCTGCAGATGGGTGGTACCACAGATTTTGCTACAGAAAGTTCTTTCACCGTGTTTCAGCTACTGGACAGAAACGAGGTTACAGACCTGCAACACAAGTAGATGAAGGCATGGAGGCTATATCTGCCTACCTGGAAACCAATACGGAAGAATATCAGTTTTCTATGGACGATCTGTTAGAGCAAATACCCACATCACCTTGTCCTGATATTCGAACTGTCAAGGCTCGCCTTTTCCAGAAATATGGTGATGATGTGGTGGTAGCTGAAACAGCTTCAAAGCCAGCAGTCGTATGTTTCAAGAATGTTGGGCACCAACTACTCAGTGAAAATTGGTACACCAAAAGAAATTCAGATCCTCAGCAAGAAAGACTACGAATCGTCAAAGCAGCTGCAAATATCATATTAGATTATATAAGATCTGTAGTGTACGATGTAAAACAGTACCCTCCCTCTGATAATTTTTTATGAGATGTAGAGTCTGTCATACCAGAATCTGTAAGATTGCTCTTTGAAACTATAATTTTGAAACACAAGCGGCCTCCCAGAAAATGGGGGAAAATATGTGTTTCTCTTGCTCATGCACTCATAAGTGCTGCGAGGCCACGTTCATTTATTTCATCACTTTTGACTGCTATTAGTGCATACTTGTACCAGAAGTTTGGCTCAAAACATCTCATCCAGGTTTTGTCTTCCCTTGGCTTTGCAGCATCTTATACGGAAGCTGCCCTATTGGAAGTGTCTTCAATCCTTCAGCTTGACAACGAAGGGACACATTTTGCCAATTTGTGTTTGATAATGCCGATTTCAATGTAAACACCCTAGATGGAACTGGTACTCTTCATGCAATAGGAGGTATAATGTGTGTTACTCCTCATGATGCATTGCTTCCTCAGAAAAATATTAAAAAGTTGAATCATCATCCCTCAGCTCAACTTGTTAGTGAAGCCAGAAAAAATGACATACAGACATTCCACAGAACACAAGTTGGAGGGCTGAAGGCTATAAAAATTGAAGATTTGGACATAATTGCTCCTGCAAAAGGTGAGATGGTCATCTCAACAGCGGAAATTACGTGGTTATATTGTAAATGGTCTCAGAATTCAGTTGTTTCAGGATGGAATGGTTACATGCAACGCTCGACGGCAGGCAAAGAATATGAACGTTCTAAAATAAAGTGTCTTCCATTTCTTAATTCATCACCAAGCCATTATGATGCCATATATACTGCTCTGATGACAGCTAGAGATGCATGTAAAAGACATAATCAGACTACATGCTTTGTCACATTTGATCAGCCGCTGTATTGGAAGGAAAGGGATATTGTGGAGATTGACCTTCCTGAATTGCATAATGTGGAGGTCCAACTTGGAGGTTTCCATTTCCTTATGTCGTTCATGGGATGTATCGGTATGATCATGGGTGGAAGTGGATTGAAGGACTTATTTGGTGTAATATTCACTGAAAACAGCGTTGAATAGATTTTGTCAGGACATGCATATTCCACGGCTGTGCGAGCGCATTTATTGTGTCACCTTGCTTTGGTCTGTCAAGTGTGGGATCACATTGAGCTAACAGAAGATGAACGTGGGATACTGAATAACTTGTCTTCTCCTTGTGGTGAGTCAGAACTGTCAGTTGGCCAGGATACCAGTGTTCTCAGGGAACAAGTCATAAAAAATTTTGTAACTGCCCTGAAAATGATTGAAAGTAAGAGACCCACAGCAAAATTATGGGTTCAGTACTAAAAGATGGTCACTCTCATGAAACAATTTATTGAAGCGGATTGATCAGGCAATTGGAAACTTCATCTTGAAAGCATGCGAAAAATGCTTCCCTACTTCCATTCAGCTGGACATTTTATGTATGCTAAAAGTGGCCACCTCTACTTACAGGATATGTTGAGACTCGAGGAAAAAATGGATTTATCAGAATATGAGAAGTTCACACCGAAAGCACATTTTACAATCCGGCGATCAGAAAAGTATTGGACAGGGGTTGCTTCTGACATGACTATAGAACAAACATTGATGAGAACCATGAAGAGTTCTGGAGGACTTACTTCTGGCCGAGGAATTACGGATAGTGTATTAACCAGATGGACATTGGGTATGATTCACATGCAGAACATTTGTGAAGAAATTGAGTCGTATTGCGAAGTGAGCGCAGTAACATCAGACCAGCATGTAGATGCAAAAAGTTGTCGCATCGAACGAGATGGCATAGACTTGCGTAAGCTGCATGATTGGTTTTCAGTGCACCCTGCCTTCCCTGAAAGTGATTTTATAACATCTATCAGCAGTGGTGTTGTCGGAACGGAGGATGTTAATTGTCATATGTGTCACGAAGAGGGGGAAAAAAGCATGAAAAGAATAGTTGGTGACAATTTCCACGATGTAAAGTTCCGTAGAAAAGATAAAGTTGTGACTCTCCTTTCTGCATTCAATTCTGTAAAAGCTGGGAGCACTAAAATTACTCCTGTTGATCCTTTAACTCTTTTCCAAAGGAAGTGTTTAATGAAACAAAGTGAAGAAGAGTTAAAAGCCTTTCTGAAATATGAACTTGCTCCTTACCCAATGTCCCTATTCTCAGAAAAAGGCATGCGAAAAGGAACAAAATCTTCATTCTACAGTGCCTTCGTTCCAGTGGAAGATGTGAAGTCAGGTGGACCGGGTAAATTTTTTGTCATTGATGGAGAGTACCTTATCCACAAAGTGATTTAGACTCGAAATGTTTGCTTCAAGTCAATAGCCCAAAGCTATGTTTCTTACCTGCAACGTCAATTTTTGATCTGAATTTGCTGTTGTATTTGATGGGTATCCATGTGAGGGAGACAAATGTAGCACAAAGAGTGCTGAGAGAATTTGTAGGTCCAAAAAACATTCTTCGATTGACGTTGTGGTTGAATAAGAGATGGTGAACCAAGTCCCTCAGGACAAGTTCTTGTACAACGAATGAAGCTAGATTCGTTTGATCACACTTCTTAAAAAGGAATTTCTGGAGTGTAGCATTGAAGTGCACCAGGTGCAAGAAGATGCTGATGTTATGATTGTAGCATCTGCCATTTCAAGAACCAAAGATTTTGGAAGTGTTGTCATTGTAGGAGATGATGTTGACCTGCTTGTGCTCATGACCGGTTTGGGGCAAGGCACTGAAAACTCATTTTTCTTAAAGCCAGGAAGGGGAAATGCGGAAGACAAGTGGTTTTCCGCTGCATCTTACAAGTTTGACAGTGAATATATTCTGTTCACTCACACTTTTAGCGGATGTGATACAACATCCGCTTTTTTGGTCAAGGAAAAATTAAGTGCTGTAATATTGTTGCGAAAAATGAACACCCAACCTCAGCGCTTTGCACGTTCAATAAACCACATGCTACCCGTGAAGAAATAATAACAGCAGGAGAACAGGTTACTATCGCATTTTATAGTGGAGGTGTCAGCAGTTCCCACACACTAGACCATTTGCGGTACCAGCTATTCGCCAAGTCTGCCACAAAAAGCAAACTGAATCTTGCACGGTTGCCACCTACACAACTGCACAACATCATTCATTGCGGACTTACCAACAAGTCCAAAGTTGGATGGGAAACTGGAAACCTCCTGAGAAATGGGGCTGGAATCACAGTGTTCACAGTCCAATGTCCGTTATAATGAGCCAAGATATAGCACCTGAAGCACTTCTTCACATTGTTTCATGCTCATGCAAGCTGAACTGTGGCGGAGCGTGCGCCTGCAGAAAAGCGGGTTTGAAATGTTCTTCAATTTGCAATAAATGTATTGGGGTCAACTGTGAAAACGTGCCAAAATTTTTATATGAAGACAGTGAAGATGATGTTATGGAGGATGTCGAGGAAACCGCTGATGAAATCAACAAACCTGCTGAGGCTGACTCGCTGTTTAAAGAAGAGGTCAATCTGGGATCAACTCTATGTACAGACCCTGAATATGTAACTCAAGGAATTTCTGGTGAAACTGAGGAACCTGGCCCATCAAAACGTTGAAGTGATGCTCATATCTGTCTCAAGTGCGCTAAAGTGCGATATTACAAGTATTACATACCCAGAATTGTCAACATTTTTTAGTAACTGACAATTCATTTTAATTGTAATAAAGCTACTTATTTTTAATGTCAACTGTGTGGCTTTTATACACAAGAATAATTACCTACCTAATTAGGTTGGCTATTGCAGCTAATAATAGTTCAGTATCCTGAGACAATTTATTTTGTTTGTGTGTGTGTGTGTGTGTGTGTGTGTGTGTGTGTGTGTGTGTGTGTGTGTGTGTGTGTCTTAATGATGTATTTTTATATTTATAGTTTTACAAATACCAGGGCCGAGGTGGCCCATAGTGAACTTCAGGTAGTGATGTAAGAATGACAATAGTTGGGTGCCCAGCAATCCTCATGTTGCATACAGAGAAATTGAATACCTGAAAGTGAGGTGGTAAATTCCAACATATAACATGATGTATAATGTATTTATACTACACAAACAGAAACTGAAAAAAGTGTTCAAAAATAAGCAGTCTTGCCACTATGCTCAAAATTTGAATAATTGGTATTTTTTGAGGCACTGTAGCGCCTTAGATATTGGGAGTAGAAAAAAAATGGCAAGAATCAAATTTGTAGAGAATTTTGTGCTCTTTAAAAAAGGAAATAGACGTTAAAGCGATAGGAGCAAAAAAACAGGTATTTTGAAAAAACTGAAAAAAGTCCGAAATTTTCCAAGTTTTTTGACTGCAGAAAGTTTTCCCAAGCGAAATTTTGTTGGTAAAACTCTGTTTTCTAATCTTTCCAACCATATGAACGAGTTGAAAAAATAAACTCTTCTATCCCACCTTTTGCAAGGTATATCTGCTATTTGACTGGACTATTATGGCCACAAGGTATGATGGGGTAAGAGCCAGTGATAGGCATTTGGCACAGTGAGCCTGTAAGTATCCATTGTGTTCGAAAGACTCATTGATAATCAAGTGCTGTTTGTCACAGTGCTATGATGATCAAGGACATTCTACAAAAGTTAACAGAGATGTACATTCTACTGGACAACCCCAGAGTAAGCGAGCACGTTTCTAGTTGGTATATATTCAAGCTAGTAGTTGTTTAATTTTATTAGGAATGTGTGTCATTTAATGTCAGATGAATGAGATGCCAAAACCAATGTTACCGGATTTTCCTGAAGTCTTCCTTGTTCAGTCTTACAATCATATGAAATGAGAGCACCTAAGTTCACTTTCACTTCTGTTATAGTTAGTGAGCAGTGGTGAGCTACAAAAATAAAAACTGATGCTTACTGTCTTATTTAAGTTACCTCAGTCCCATATTAAGCTAAAGAAAATAATTTCCTCCACTTAATAGACATGAAAGTACTTTATAAATTGAGTATGAGTACAGAAGACAAAAATTTGGCTGCTAGTCACATGCTAAACGAACAAAAAGTGTGGCTATTTTCTGACTCTATGATGTCTGTAAGCAAGAGGGGAAGAAAATTCAAAGATGATACTGTTATGATGATGAAATAATGTATTCATTAAATGTGTACTTATCATGCATGCAGTTTTCACTGCAGATAAGTTATTATGACACTACTCTCATTTCCCTTCCACTATGAGTTTGCTTGAGTCACCTCAGTTATGAGCTCTTGTAATCTGGTCACGAGTTACCAGCACCCCCTTCCCAAACAGCTGCTAAGATCACCAGTAACAAGCAAGCTTCATGCGAAATGCTGACTGAAGCTTCTGCCAGATATTATGTTCAACACTGTCTCCTGGAGTAGCAGCTCCTTTGCTGTTTTCCCACTGTACCTCTCCCGCATGATTTAATTTTGAACAACAAAGGACTTGCATTCAATGGAATAATAGTAGCTCAACACAATATCCGGTCTGGAGTGCCACAGGGTGTTGTTTGCAAGTCTGCCTGATAAATATCGATGGATATCTCACTTCAATGTTCCGGTAGGTATTCCAATACACAGCCCTGTGTCACCCTAGAAGTATAGCAATGCCACTAATCCATGGCTGCAGGTTCACAAGCATAAACAGTTTTGCATTACCTGCAACAGAAACAATTCTTTATTCCTCTTCCTACAGCTGCTGTAATACCATTTAAAAAATTATTTTTGTGATGAGATTTTGCGCACTACTGAATTTTGAGTGTGTTTTGTGCCAGAAGTGATCTAGGGATTACATTTTATTTCCCTGAGACAATTAACAATGAATACTGCATTTTCCACTAACAGCAGTGTACAACCTACACCAGGCAGTTACAGGTCAAGAGCTTGCCCACGGGCAGCCAGGGGAGAGGTAGGGAAGGGTATACAAACAGCTCACTTGAAGGCAGTCAGGGATTTGGGTTGTTGCCAACATGATCATATGACTTGGCACTTGCAAACACTCATGCTCACGGAGAACAGTTTGAACAGCCTGACCTATACAGTTTTCTCAGACACATTCCAATGTTTTCAGTAGTTTCAAGTGTGTACGAGAGAGTTCATAGCTGCACCATAAGCAAAAACTGAAGCCTCAAGACCATTGTACGTACATACTACTACTACTGGTAGTGGTAGTTTCATTACCTTGGCTGTAGAATAGTGCCACGTATCTATCAATACAGTCATACATTACCATCTGTTACCCAGATAATAAAATGAACTGTGTTAGTTCCACACAATTCTACTTATTATATTATGAACAGTGTTCTAAAGATTTCTAATGCTAAAGTAACTATGTTCATTACTTTCACCTCCTCACATTTCCACTTTGCTGTCTCTAATACCAGAGACTGCCATTTTCTATCTAATTTCATAAAACCTAACCAAAAAGCAACTACCCCAAGCAATACTTAACAAACAAGCGAGCTAGATTATTTGATATAACTACAATTAAATTTTTAATTCATACTACAAGCTTAATTAGTTACAAACCAGGTCACCTCTGGAGCGATCTACAGCCTTTAATCTCTGTGCGAATACTTTCCCAATGCTATATTGCAAGAGATGTGCAAGAGCATTTGTTGTTTGAATGGGCAGAAGGGGATACATAAGATTGAAGGAGATGGAGGAACATCTTGAAGAAAGTGTGTCCAGCACTTGTGCAATACTCATTATAATAATTTGTAAGCGTATTGTTATGTTGGAGAGAAACTTCTGTATTGAAGAAAGTCTCCATAAAAAATAATAATTTATCTCTCTGATTCCTGACAATACCCCAATTTTTTAACCAATAATATGAATCTTGCCATTAACTGTTACATCCAAATGACAAAGGATCATTATTATGAGTGAAACATCTTTAGATATTGCAAAAGTTACCACACCTCCTGCAGAAAGAATTGTCAATCATCATTTCTTCTTAGGTTCTGTAAGAATTCAAGGAATTACTCATGAAAAATGTAACAAACTGAATGAATTCTATATAAATCTGATGAGACATTTTATTTGCTGTTTCCTCGTTAAAGAATTTGATGATTTATTAACACAGAGAGAGGAAATAATTGTAGTCTTACATGTTCAACCAGCCTGATTTGACTCTTGCAGAATATACAGGATCTGCAACAACTTTATAAATCAACCAAGTTCAAGTTTTTCCAAGACAAATTCTATTTAGCCAAGAAAACTTGGGAAACAAGTCAAAGTAAACCAATAAAAACTTTGCCAGCTTACATCTCAATCCTTTTATATTAATTTATGGGCACTATTGATGCTCCATGAACATGAACACTACACTGAGAAATTTATAACATTAAGTTACAGCATCATGCCCAAATAAAACGTCATCTTTTCTGTATTGTTGCTGGGGCACTGCATCTTTTTGGCATAATTAAAAGACAAGTCTTGTCTAAGTGGATTGATGGGCAGAACTTAAGGATGAAAGTCACTTTCACATTATGTGTCGCTACCAAATAAACTAGCTTGATGAAACTTGGACCACAGAAAGAACTGCTATAGCGTAGCACAGAAGGTAACAGAATGAAACATGCAACGAGATGAACAGGAATGACGCTTTTATTCAAAGACAATAATTATCCTGAAGTCATTGTGATTTATGATGGTTGTCTGGACATTACAAAGGGCTGGACATACTTCTTAATGGAGTGTACCTCACTAAAGCCCAGATTTCTAAGTAAAACACATCATTTTTTTCCACACTTTGAGGAATAAGCAGAAAGGCTATACTTCATAAGACACACTTAGATAAGCAGTTTTAACTATGTCTGTCTGGGCTTTTTCTGCTTATTTTGCAATTAAATGTTTCTGCTTATTTATTTTATCATTTTTAATAAAAAGAGCATATTTCACTGAAAACTGTCATTTTTAAAATGCTTATATGACTCCTAGCAATCATTTATCAATCAGTGATTATCTTTTTTAACGGTTTATAAAAATTAACTTCAGTCAAATATGCGAGAAAGAAATTCTCAGGTACAGCTAGGATGATGTGAAATAACACTGCAAGGAGAAAGAACATGCTGCAATTAGGTAGATGAGTCATCACTTCATCAGTCAGTTACTGTATTGACATGATGAGAATGGCACATGTGGTGAATCCCTGAGTTCCAAGCTGCAGTGTGTCATGCAACACTCATTGGTTTCAGTGTGCACGATTGCTTGCTGTTATAAGTAGGGAATGCCATTCACAAAAACCTTTCAATCAGCATTCTTACGCAAATATGTAAACACGTCTGGAAGAAATATTTTCAGTGACGACGACAGTGTCTTAATATGTTTTCTGCAGGAAAAGAGTGTATCTAGAAAGAACAAATATGACATTGTGCAGCAAATTAATATCAGGTGACCTGAGGGGAGGGTTAAGAATAAATCTAAGTTAAACCAGCAACTGATCAAAAACAATGTTGGTGAACAATCGAGTTATAGTGACATATTTTTCAAAGACTTGGGCTTAGCATTAGTGGGTTCCGACATTCAGTTGTGGAAACCGAATAATGTGAAACTTCATGTATTTTTCTAAAAATACATAAATAGGAGAGTATCAGACAAATTTACATAGTGCAAAAACGATATAGCACAATGTTTTCAAGAAGTGATTTGTAATATTCAAAATATGATAAATCACAAAAACACACTGACGAAACCACAGATGCATTGGGACAGTTCATGCATAGTGCTGTAGTTGGTGCTATGAAAACAGGGAGCAGGTCACTTCTTAATATACAAATTCTCAACCAAGTAAATCACCCTACTGTTGCCAGATTTTTCAATGACATGATGTGATAGTGTACTGTTATTTGTCAGTGATGTTGCTCTGTATATCATTAAAGTGGGAACCAGATTAAAAATTCTTTACCCTAAATTAGTTCACCTGATGTGCCTTGCTTACAGTTTACATTGTATTGCTGAAATCATCAGAAGCCAGTATAATGATGTGGATCTTCTTGTTTCTAGTGTGAAGGCAGTGTTTGTCACGTCACCAATTAGAATTCAAAAATTTTGTGACCTCCTTGCAAATTTGGCTGTACCTCCTCGGCCAGTTTTAACTCAGTGAGGAACATGGTTACATGTTGTGTCTTATAAAATGCAACACTTCAGTGAAGCGAAAAGTGTATTGAATTTCCTAAATGTGGAAGGTACAGTCAGTTCTGCCACAGTCCAAGAATGTTTTACTAAAAATGGCATCCTAGAAAAGACACACTGCATTCATAATCGTTTCTCCAAAATACCTCATATTTTAAGCAGTTGGAAGCCCAAAATAATTCCTTGGAACATTCACTTTTTCTGATAGACAAATGCTGTCAGAAACAACTGGAGTTGCAAAACTTGTGTTTGTGAAACTGAATCAGGCGCTAAGGGAAAAAATACATCTGGTTACAAAACATTGAGTCAAATTTTTAAAAGCCTTTCTGGTGAAGAAACAAATATTGAAGAGGAATTTGCCAAAGAAGAGCTGTGGTACGTTTCACATGTATCTGAGACATCATACGATGCTGAAAGAAGATTTTCACTGTACAAATCATTCTTCACCAATAGATGCAGGATGGCACTGCATGCTCTGTAACATGCTCGTATGCTGGGCACAAAGCTGGGAGGGAATTCTTGTGGTAGGAAAGTTGACAATTGCTCAATGGTCATTGGTGCATGTGGACATGCTGCAATATGTATGCCAAACACATTCTACAAGTGCTCCATGGGATTTAAGTCGGGGGGAACAGGCAGTCCAGTCCATTCACCGAATATCCTCTCTTCCACCTGCACAGTTCGATGTGGTCGCACATTGTCATTGATAAAAATGGAATTCCGGATGAAATGTAGCCTGGAAAGATGCATGTGGGAAAGGTGTACAGTGTCACAATAACACAGCTCTGTAGGTGTACCACGTTCAAAGATTTGAACATCAGTATGCTTGTGGAACCTTATGTCTCCCCATACTGTAACACCTGGACCACCAAAATGATCATGTTTGACAGTTTTCCTGGGTGCATTACGTATTCTCAACTCTTGTCATATGAGGGCATGTAATGCACCCAGGAACACTGTCGAGCACGATTGTTGTGGTGGTCCAGATGTTATGGTGTGGTGGAGGGAAATGTTACATGAGTGTACTGACCTCCATATCTTTGAACATGGTATACTCACCAGTAAACTTCATTGTGACACTGTACTTCTTCCCCATGTACTTCTTTTCATAGGTGCATTCATCTATGACTTCATTTTAATGGATGACAATGAGCTATCACATCAAACTGTGCAGGTGAATGAGAGGATATTCGTGGCAAATGTACTGGCCTGGCCTCCCTCCTCCTGAACTTAAATAACATTGAGCAAAAGTGGGATGATGCATTGCATCATGTCCACTGGCATCAATAACCATCCAGCAGTTGTCAACCATGCTGGTGGAGGAATGGTACACTCTACACAGTACATAACTCGCATTGACTTCAGCGTAATTATTCTCTTGAATAAAATTGTCATTTCTGTTCGTCTCATTGGGTACTATCAAATGTCAGTTCTTTCTATGTACAGCCCAAGCTTCATCAAGCTATGTTACTTGGCAGTGATACAGCATGTGAAAGTTACTTTTCTCCTTAAATTTTGCACACCACTGTAGATTAGAAAAGAAAATAATCAAAGCATAGAATTAAAAGAGGAATGAGAACAATGCTTTAACAAATGGCACCTCCACCTTCAAAGAAATCTTTGGGCCTGTTATCACATATGAATGTTCACTTCAAAACGGGAAAAAAATTATTTAGAGTTTGTGTATTTTACCTTCCACAAAATTAACAGCTTTTAGACAACTCCATACAAATAGTAACCATGTTTCCAATAAGCCATGGATAACTCTTATCCCAACTGAAATGACACAATATCACAAACATACTGATGCATATTCTATATACACAATTAACAAATTATGAGCATGGTACAAAAAGACTCTTCAAACATATGATACCATGATTTTGAGTTTGCGGTCTAACAGTAAAATAATATGTAATGGTACTCCCCAGGCCTCAAAACTTAGCTTTCTCTTCACCACAGATTACATTAATGATATTACACAGTAGACCAATTTCTGCGGAATCTGTTAAACAGATATCACCTGACTGTCATTATGAGGAAATTAACTATTAGCATCTGAAATTAACTATTAGCATCTGAAATTAAGTTCTCATTGGAAATTAGCAAATTATGCACATAGTAATTAAGCAACATAAACTGGCAACAGCACAAGTCCCTAGCAATATGCTGTCCCCATTTTACTTTGATGACAATGGAGACACTTTGTGACACAAACACCATTACACAGTGGAAATAGCAGGAAACCACAATCATCCATCACCATCACCCTTCAACTCACAACTAAGAGAAAATGATCCAGTATGAACACAAGGCAGTATTCCAAGAAGTGTGGCTCAACATCACTGAGGCCCAATGATCTTGAGAATCAAGCAAGAAGTCTTTATCAAGCCAATCAAACCACACTGATTCATTTCAGAACTAATGGTGTGGTGCATTTGTCACCTGTAGGGTGCTGTAGATGAACGAAGTGCATATGATCTACCAGCAAATCCCTGAATGAGAGGGAGGTGGAAAATAATGAGGGTGATATATTTGGGATCCAATTCATTTCCATGCAAATATTATCTCTATGAGAATAGCACAATTTCTGTTGGCAAGTGTGACCTATTTATTGTCCACCCCACCCCCCAAAAATGACTTATGACACACTTTTACCAATAAGTACAAATAACCTTTTTCCACACTTCAAACTGCAAATGGCAGTTTTCTCATACCAAATTAACCTTTGTGCTCGTGACATAGACACTTTTGTACCCCATATTAAGTCGGCATTTCCATATGGTATGCAGGCAGACTTTTGTTGTATGGCATTGAACTGAAATTCATGAAATTTCCTTGACTGATCGACAAAGAAACAATAATTACGAATTTACAAAATGGCTCTGAGTACTATGCGACTTAACTGCTGAGGTCATCAGACCCCTAGAACTTAGAACTACTTAAACCTAACTAACCTAAGGACAACACACATATCCATGCCCAAGGCAGGATTCGAACCTGCGACTGTAGCGGTCGCGCGGTTCCAGACTGTAGCGCCTAGAACCGCTCAGCCTCTTCGACCAGCTATCAAATTTACATTTCAACATCAAGCCTTTCATTATATTTAATAAGTTGCATTCAAAGTTCACAGTTAAAGAGTTGATTTTGCTAACGAATAGCTCAATTATGCATTAAAATAAAAAATAAAAAACTGATGAGTCCTGCAGAGCTGCCACCTTGTAGGAGAAGAAATTAAGATTCATTAACATAACCATAGAGTATTAGCAGTGTGATCTTTAACTATGTCTTTTTCAAACTGTTAGCTGCAAAACAGGACTTTTAAGGATTCAGTTTCTGTAACCAAAGGTTTCAGAGCATTTATCTTTATGTCTTATGCTGTACAACAGCACATAGATCAAGGGAAGATGACTTCTGATAAGAGAGAATATACTGCTCACTACATTTATATGTAGTACTTACCAAATTAAAACTAAACAAACTCAAGACATATAAAGGCAGGAACAAAATCAGCAACAAAGTACCAAGTCTTCCTCCAAATTCCATAGGATATTTATTCAGATACTTTTTTTCATTATCTTTCACGTACTTGGTAGCAAGTGTAGAATCTGTAAGAGAATCACATATAGTGTTAATAGATGTTCACTTCTGGGTGGCAGCCCACACAATAACCTTTAGAGTAACAAAAACAGATTTCATGTATTTAATACATACTCTGTAAAACAGTCACTTGATGGGTAAGAAGGAATAACTGATTTACTTGATATCAATGAAAAATAATCTGAGATCAAAAAGTAAGTTGAATGGTACAATATATATGTAATGCAACTTAAATAGTGAGGCAAAATTACACCATGGACTAAACCAGTCATGTACTGTAAATAACTTGAGTCAAATCACTTTGTTAATTTTTAAATGGTCATGTCACATGAAGTCCTGTTCATTGCGTTCACCACACAAAAACATTTTTATTAAAACTGTGTATCACATTTTGTTCGAAATCAGAGATTTTTTTCCATCAATGTATGCAATGTAAAAATTTTCTAGACACATTAAAATTATTTTCTTGAACCCACATCTGTAAACTTTAAAGACTTTGCACATGAAAGCACATTTCTAGGTTCACATGTCCATATATCACAGCTTTAACCTGCCTGGAAAGTTCACATATATGTCACACATTGAAAAGAATCTACAACTCTGACTATGAGCTGTGTACAAGCTCTGCATTGGAAAATGAAATTCTGAACAGTCACAAATTGTAATACTGATTTACTAGCTTGAAATTGAAGTAAAATACATGCCTGAAATGCTACACAAGCTAATGAATATTTCCTGAATTTTGGGTTCACTACTATGATTCTCATACGAAGCCTGAGAACATAATACAACAACACAGTAAACTGTGATACGCATATTTGCCTGGATTCATGGAAAGTTTTAAAATATTTTCAGAAACAGTTACCAGTGCTGATGTATGGATTTGTAAGATCGTCACTGTCTTCCTTCCAAGGATTAGGCTATTGCCTGTTCCAAACTCACAAATAAAATCATTTCCATCTTTTCTATGGGCTTCCAATATTTCTTTTCCCATTCGGCTTCTATGCCATCATTTTACAGATTTTCATGGTGGTCTCTTTTTGCACTTTTATGGTCCAGAATTCTTCTAATTGTACCACGGACAAGTTGGAAGTTGAGATCCAAGGGACTTGGCCTACAACTGAAATATCTAAAACAATTTTTGATCTAAGTGAATATTTTCCTAAGAATGCTATTATTTTTGTTGTATTACTAGAAAAAGATTCCTTGCATATTTTGTTCAGATTGTATACTGATCTCTGGTGGTAATCATCATTTTTTTGAAGAATAACAATATCACCTGCAAACAGAAGCACAGTGCTGTATTCTTAAGTCTCTATCCTAACTATCCTAATTTCTTTGTTTACATTTCCATTAACAAAAAATCTCCTTCTCCCTTGATTTTTTCCATTTCCCTATGGGGTTGGCATTGTTATAAAGGTTTTGGCCATTTTAATGCCCTTCCAGACACATTATCCACGCATGAACGACCTGATCTAAACCCATTTTGTTCCTAAGAAATGATAGCTTCTACAATATTTTTTATGTAGTTATTGATAATCTTTTGTTGTGACTCGCTGATCTTTCAAAGTGCAGCCGCGCAGATACGCGCGTCCTCTACATGCAGCGTTGTCTGCCAGCCATACAGCAGCCGCGCCACCTAAGCGGCCAGGCAGCCAGCGGCCGCTAGACTTGGACTGAGTGCTGATTTAACTGTGACAGTGTACACACGTCTTACTTTGTTTACTTGATCCGTGACTTACATGTATTGTGTCGTCCTAGAAATATATTTGTTCAACTTGACATTATAACAATTGGCGACGAGGTAGTGAATTTTATTTTTTCATCGTTGACTCACAGGCTACTTTAGAGCAACTATTGCAAGGTCTCATTGAACAGCAAATGCTTCTCACATCTGTGATTCGTGATTTCGTCGCGGCTTCCAATGCGGGGCGTCTCTCGTCGTTGTCTCTACCTCCTTTTCCTCCTTATGACGAGACAGCAGAAGAATGGTCTGATTACGAAAAATGTCTTCGACAGCACTTCTTGGCATTTCATGTCGTGGACGACCAAACATGTAAGTCTCTGTTCCTTTCGTGGATTTCACCTCAAATGTATCGGTTGTCGCAATAGGCTCCTTTGAAAGATCCTGCGTCTTTGTCCTTTGCTGAAATGTGCTCACTTCTGTCCATATATTTTCAAAAGCATACGCATGTGGTAGCCTCTCATGTTGCCTTCTATCGTTGTCAAAAACAACCAAATCAATCCTATCGCGCTTGGGCTGCTGAACTCAGTCAAAAGTGTCAATTTGTTACTGACGTTCACAAAGAATCCTACGCCGATTCCATGGTACGGGATGCTATTATCCGGTCGGCACCCAACAAAGAAGTTAGGCAACGTGCCCTTCCGTTGGCAAATCCAACTCTAGACGAAGCTTTGGCCATTATTTATGCTCTACATAAGTTTGGTGTTTTTCTCTATGGATCCAAATTTCATCTTGTTACGGACCACAAACCACTTGTTTCCTTGTTTCATCCATCAACGTCGCTTCCCGACAACGCTGCGTTGGGCTCTTTACGTTTCAATTATGAGATACATTTCCGGCCGACGGCTCAACATGCGAATGCTGATGCACTGTCTCGCCTTCCCATGGGTCCTGATGTGGCAGCCGAGCAGCGGGTTGTGGACGGGTTCCCCGTCACCGGGGACCGGTTGGCGGCTGCTACGGGTTCTGATCCTACCCTCTCTCGTGTTTTACGCTGTATTCAGAAGGGTTGGCCAGATCATCCGTCCGCTAAGACTTCTGATCCATAGCGGAACTACACCGTTTTGCGTTACCGCCTCGCACCTAGGGATGATGCTATCCTCCTTTCCACTGACAATGCTTCGCCGCGTGTTGTGGTACCTGAGTCTTTGCGTGCTTCAGTCTTGTGCCTCCTTCACCAAGGGCACTGGGGTGTCTCTCACACAAAATCTCTGGCGCGCCATCATGTGTACTGGCCCGGCAACGACTCTCAAATCGCACACATGGTCGCTGCTTGCGGCCCTTCTGCGTCACAGGCCGCCGCCCCGAAGTCCTCTTTGTCACCATGGCCTTTGCTGAGAAGCCCTGGGAGCGTATTCATGCTGACTTTGCGGGACCTTTTTGAGGTACTTATTGGCTTCTCGTTATTGACGCCTACTCTAACTTTCCTTTCATTGTCCGTTGCACGACGCCTACCACCGCGTCAACCACCAATGCTCTAGCTCGCATTTTCTCTTTGGAAGGCCTTCCCTCTACTCTTGTTACTGATAATGGTCCGCAATCTGCCTCTTCCGATTTCTTCCGATTTTGCGGATTATTGTGCCCATCATGGCACCATGCATCTCACGGCCCCTCCGTTCCATCCACAGTCAAACGGTGAGGCTGAACGACTGGTCCGCACATTTAAGGCTCAGATGAGGAAGTCCTGACTTCTTCTGCTGCTGATGATGCGCTTCTTCACTTTCTGGCTTCTTACCGTTTCACCCCCATGGGCGACCACAGCCCAGCTGAGCTCTTACATGGCCGACAGCCCCGCACGCTACTTCATCTTCTGCGGCCTTCCACTTCACGGCCGCGGATGCCTTCGCTTGGCCGGTTCACCGCCGGCGACCTTGTATGGGTACGGGGATATGGCAGGCGGCCAAAATGGAGTCCTGGCCACATCTTACGACATCGTGGCCGACGCCTGTATGAAATCCAGACGGACACAGGTGTCGCAGTGCGTCATTCAGATCAGCTTCGACCTCGTGTGCCGGCAACGCCTGTTCCGAATGCCGCTACACCACCTCCGGCTCTACCCAACGCTCGGGATCTTGGAATCTCTCATTATTCACAACGCAGCCCTCTCACCATCATGTCGGTGCCAGCACAAGAACTGACGCCACCAGGAGACATGCCCATGCAGGAACCAGATGACCATCATCTGTCAGAGCAACTCTACTCGCCTCCTCCTACGGACGCCGACACATCGCCCATGTCTCCTGTTATAACAACCGGACTTGCCACAACAGGTAGATTGGGGCACGGGGCCCCAGCAGATTCGACCCCCATGTCTCCAGTCATCTCAACCCGTTATCATCGGGGACACTTCAGTCCGTACGGGAAGCCTCCTCCTCGAGACTTTACGGTCAGTCAAACACCACCTATGGACGTTAGCAATCTACAGGCCACCTCTATCAAGACCAGTGCAAAAAATTCAAAGGGGGGAAAAGTGTTGTGACTCGCCGATCTTTCAAAGTGCCGCCACGCAGTTACACGCGTCCTCTACATGCGGCGCTGTCTGCCAGCCGTACAGCAGCCGCGCCACCTAAGCGGGCAGCCAGCCAGCGGCCGCTAGACTTGGACTGAGTGCTGATTTGACTGTGACAGTGTACACACATCTTACTTTGTTTACTTGATCTGCGACTTACATGTATTGTGTCGTCCTAGAAATATATTTGTTCAACTTGACGTTATAACATCTTTGAACATACTTTGTAAGCCAGTTTCTAAGAGACTGATGTCATGACAGTTTTAATAGTCATCGGATTTCAATTTCTGGAAGAGAGAGATTACTTCTGCCATATATCAATGGCCTGGGATCTTGCAAATCCTCCAGGATTCACCTACTAACATTGAAAGACGTTTAGCTAATGATATGCCTCTATATTCAAGTAATTTGGCATTTATTTCATGCATTATGGAGGCTTTCCTGTTTTCCATACATTTCAAAGCTTCTTGTAGTTCCTCCATAGTAATTGGATTAATCGTATCATTCCTTCAGTGTAATTTTCAGTCCTATGGGGACCCCGTAATACCATGTAATGATTTATCCATTGTTCATTAGGTACAATTTTCAGTGCAGTGCCTCTTCCTTCTTGGTTCAAAGCTTTCATGACTTTGAATGGACATTGATGTCTACCGTGTAAGTTGTGTTCTGTCATTTATGAATGTGCCCCATGATTGTTCGTGTGCTATGCACACTATTTGCTTTCTAGTATTCATTTTTATTTTGTATGTTTCTCAAGAAGAGTAAATGAGAAAAAAATAACACTACTGCAGATAAAGTTCCTTATGAGACATAAAGAAAAAGAATAAATAAACCGCACCAAATGATACACAATACTGCTGGGGTAAAATAGATATATTTCCATTAATGTTTAATGTCCCACGGTAAGGGAAAAGAAAATTTCAGTCTTGTTAAAGGAAATTGTAGAAAACATAAGGATTCTAAAAACAGTAACGCATAACTTTCTTTAAGTCACAAGACTGAAAAAACTATGCAAAGTAAATATAATTTGTCAGTTTAAACAGTCAATGGCGAAGTAAACGTCTTCACGTTTCAACAGTTCACAGGTTGTAGTTCTCTGAAAAAGACCATCGCACTGAGTGGGAATACTAGCGCAAAATATTATTTGTCCAGAGATAACAATGGGGTTACCATCAAAGCACAACATTAATTCCACTAAAGACTACAGGTGAAAGTATGACACTCAAGGGTGTGTGCAAAAATACAGCAGTCATCTACCATCTTAATTATAATTTACGGTACGTAAGACAAACAACTTCTTGCCACCTGATACCACTGTTGCCTAATGCACTTCTCGTCCAGTCCAGCACAAAATGGAGCACAAGGTTTAGCACTGATTGTCATAAAGCATACATGTTGTATACAGTCTTAAGAGCAACCACTACTTGCTGGTGAAAGTAACGTCATTTTTGCACCAACACAGACTGCGCAACCCGTAACCACGCATTTAAGACAGGTGCTTGTGGAAACCTGCTACCAGGACTGGAATATTGTTTTGACACAGTATGGTGGAAGAACTCAGGCCGCCACAATGGTAAGTGGAATTATCACTTGCCACAGCCCACTGCTGAGGCACCTTGATCATCTAAGTGACCAGAAATGGTCCTTTGCCATGGCAAAACAGGGCCAAGAAACTCACTCAGAGTATCCTGCCTTCATCTGCTTCTGAGACCAAGACGTACTCCACACCAGTCAATGATACCCAAGAGGTGAGGAGGGGAGGGGGGGTTCAATCAGCTTCATTATTTTTAGCTGCCTCACCTGCTAACAGCTGTCCAGAGCTCAGTGTGCCTTAGCACACCACTGAATGTTTCAGCTTCTGCACCGCCGCTCTTGGAACTACCTGGTACATTCATTTAGCAGTGCAATGTGGCAATGTTTCTTCCGATATCTTGTGTGGCATTATTTGTTTGGCACAACTTGCTTCAGTTCGCACCAATCATAGAGTCAGTGCCATTTATTGTACACTATTTGTTCATTGTATAAAATTAGTTTACAGTTCCAGTGACGGACTGACAAAAAGAGTCAGTCTAGTAATTCATCATCACAAACCTTTAAAAGTAACTGGAAATCACACTTCATTTCTGAAGAGAAGGATGATGAGACTTAATCTATACTATGCATTCCCATAATCGACACACAGCACAAATTTGCTACAGAACTGTTATAAAACATGAACAAGGAATTTGAAAATTTAACTCATGGTGAAATGGCAACAAAATAAAGCTATTAACAAATGATTCGTAAGGGATTCATGGTTATGCATATCAAGGAGCTCTTTGTGCTACATTCGCAGGCATGATGAAATTGGTGGTACAAGTAGTTCTGAAGCACACAAATTATTACGACTTCAGTTTCAACAGCTTTTCATGAAACTGAATAAAGATCACGGAGACATTATGTAGTACTGTTTAAGATATTGGTTACACCAGGAAGCGTGCCAGGAATGGTTTTTCAATTTAAGATCCACTATTTTTGAAGTTCTGAAAAAAGAACAATTAAAGTAGGAACCAAAATTACAAGATCTGGAATGGGTTGCAGACCTCATTTCAAATGGACTTGACTGCATACTGCCCTTAGTAGCGCAATATAAGATGAGAAGGAACTTGTTTCTCATATAATGGGAAAGGGGATGTATTTAAAAAGAAAATCACATTGTGGAAAAGACTGCTTCTGACAAAAACCACTATTGTTTCTGAAAGCCCACAGGTGTTAAAGAAAATGTGAATTATGACAAATTACAAGGACAGTTTTAAAACTTTTCAGGACACCACCAGTCTGTCTAACATCTGTTTTTGGGACTGTTTGTCATTCCTGTTCAAAATGCCCCTGTGCATTTGCACGTGAAATTGATCATTCTGCAATGTAATTCAACTTTAAAAGATTTTTTTTTTTCATTAAAATTGTACAGGTGTTCTACAAAGTTTTCTTCAAGAAGAATTTCCACATCTATATAATTAGGTTGTAAACATGACATAAATGTTTTGAGCAAAATGTGTGTGTGAAAGGCTTTTTTCAATTACGAGATTAAATAAGTCACGATTACATGACAACTTGAGTGAAGAAAATCTGCGAAACTGTCTATGTCTTCCATATGTAGACAGTTTGTAGCAGATAAAATTTTATTGTCCCTTCATTGAATCAAAAGTAATTAAATAATACTGAAAATTTCTTTTTTGTGATCTGTGTTGTCAAGAAATAAGAAATTTGAAACCATGCTGTGTCAGGGTGTACACAAAGACAAGGGAAAAAAAAGTTCCCCAAATTTTTCCCAGGCTTCCTGGTTAAAAAATACACTTTCTCCCAGGCAAAAATACACTTCTTCCATGTTCAGTGACAGTATACTCCCTCCAAATTTTAAAACTTATCAATCCTTTGAATGGTTAAGGTTTTATATACCAGCGTAGAACCTCCTGCCACTTTAGGAAACGAACCCCAGAAAAAAAGGCATTTTGAAAAGATCTTTGATTTGCGGCAACATGTACGCTGCATTTTTTTGTATTACGAAGGTGTGTAGTCGAATTCCATCAAAAACAGAATTTTAGTTTCCAAAGCATTGAAATCGAAATCACAGTGTGCTTTTGTAAGCCAATCATAGCTCATGTCACCAGTCACCAGTCAATGATAGCAGATAATCATCCTGTTTACATGGGGCTCCCAAAACCGGATTTTGTAAACCAATCTCCCAATACCGCTTCTGGGCAGTCATGCAAACACTTCAAAATTGATTATGGAAATCTGCTTCTGGTTGCCAGTTTTCCAATTCCACAATCAATTTTCGCTCCCATGTAAATGCAGCCAGTATTGAAACGGGCTTAGGCTGTCAGGTTTCGTCTTGTTTTTAAAAACTTCGGCTAATACTGACAGAGTGGCTTTTTGTACAGTGAAGGATAAGTAGAAATATTAGACTGAAGCTATTTACCCCTTGTCTAACTGAAGACGAGTAACGACTGTGCTGACTAAATCATAAACTATAACTGCTGTTTTCCAGGTGCTGCAGTCAACTGGTCTAGCAAATGTGCTTCAGACCTTAACATGCACACACAACAGTGAAAAACAATTTTGTCTTTCGGAAGATGTGTCGCATGTAAATGTAGTGAAGCAGAGCATAGGACATGTGATGATGTCAGCCTATAGCAACATCATTGTTAAGTAGCTCGAACACACAAATAGGAAAAGTTAATGGTTTAAATTAATGTACATAGTGCAGCTACAAGAAAAAATCAAGCTTTCGCTTATAATATTTGTCTTTTTTGCATGTTTTACACTTCGATACATCACATAAATGTGACAGTAAAATTTTAAGTAATGACATAAATGTCTGGACTTCTGGGCCTAAAATTCTGCTAAATGGCTGGCCCTCAGAGTGTTAAGCTATAAATGAGAATCAAACGCTCTGTGATTTAAGAAATTCAAAGCATGTTCGCACATGTAACATAACTTTTACTGCGTAAAATGAAATGTACTTTGAAAGTAACACTTTTCACACCACAAATCACAATATTTTCCCACAACTTATTAGAATTCGTTTCAGCAGTTGTCAGAGAGACCCAGAGAATGGACATCAGAGGATACTCCAAGAGCATCAGAATTTTGTAAACCATACTAAATTGCATAATTCAGCTTAAAGAGCGCATTCTTATGTCCAGATTCATCAAGAGGTGGGCCCCAAGCTGATATTAAACTTTCCAGTGTGGTTTTCGGGGTGCAGTATTATATTCTCATGTTTAGTTATTTATTATGGCATGATGCCATACGTCCCAAAAGATAACAACGTGCACTTGAAATTCCGCCAACAGTTGACACTAGATAATAGTGTTTCAAATAAATTGACTGCCTCTGCAGAAAAGATTAATTAAAACCAAATCTTTTTAGCAATTCGGCAAAAATAACTTCGTTGTTCTGCAAAGCAATTAATGCCAGACTGCCAAAAACCTGGAAATGAAATAAAATCAGAAAACAGAAACTAATAATTATGTGAATGTATTTTAATTCACTTTATAGCTCCCGGCCACAAAAATCTGTTTTGTTTTCATTTGACTTGAGAGCTGTAAATCAAAAATAAACAGCAAAATCACTAAATGTAAACACAATTCACATGGAGACTACCCCTCATTCCACTACAACTAAGACTGCTCTGCGAATGCACGAATCTGGCAGCTTGGCCGGGTGGCATCTGTCTGCTTGTTGCTACTGCTGATACAGTTCGTGTGTAGTTACCTTGGATACAGCTAAAAGTTGCACTTCAAGTAGCCAGAAGCAGGAGAAGGTACTTGTCATATGCGACTCAACTGTGCATGCGCATAAGCCCGCTGGCAACTGCTTAAACAAACCTAATGAAAGCCATTGTGACGTCATGCCCACTGGAAACAGTTTGTTGTTATGAAGTATTGCATAGTCTTCATCCTAAAGCCTGTGACACATTTTGCTGTGGGCAGACGCTTGTGTGTGCACTGTTTTGTTGCTGTAAAAAGTAAAAGTCCCCACCCCCCCCTTTCATGTTTTATTTCTGCAGTATTATACTGCAGTAGCGGACTGACTAAAGTAAAATTCTTTGTTGGAGTGTCAGTTCTTAGCAAACAAAACTACAAAAATTTAACTGAAAACTAAAAACAAGAAATTCCTGGAATTCTAAAAAATTCCTGGGTTTCTCACAGTTGTCTCCCGGTTGAAAATATTACCGGGTTTTTCCTGGATTTCCTGGAGCGTATACAACATGCGTGTGCGAGCTATTCACTGTTCCTTATGCGGCTGCATTAACATCTAAGGCAGCACATTCGCAGTTTCCGAATCTTCCCATTTAGACAACATGGCAGGGTGGTGAGAGAAGCTTGCAGTTGGGTGAGAGAGATATGCAGGCATGCAAGAGCTCTGTACATGTGTAAAGTTCTTGACTGTCTCTTTGTTAGCACCATTCAAACGGCCATCTTCCATAACTAGCTGTCAAATTTCATTACGTACACAAGGCCTGTTCAAAAAATTCCTGAATTTTGTCCATAAACGTTTTCTAAGCTTACCTTTTACTTATTGTGCCTGGTCTCCTTCAAAATACTCTCCTCTACAATTGATACTCTGCTCCCAATGCGATTTCCACTCCCGGAAAGAGTCTTAGCACGGTGCTTGCTGTATTGCACAACACACCATCTGCGAATTCTCTTTTATCTCATCTATAGTTGTAAGCCTTTGTCCTCTCAACGGTGTTGTCAATGTTGGAAATAAAAAAATTACAAAGATAAAAAAAATAACAAAAATAAAGTCCACAGAGGCCAGGCCTGGAGAGTACAGAGGATGAGGCAGCACAGTGATTTTGTTTTTTGTTCAATAGTCACACACCAACAGGGATGAATGTGTGGGTGTGTCATTGTGATGCAAGAGCCATGAATTGTCTCACCACCTTTGTGAAGATTGAACCTTGGCCTCAACATCATAACTATAGAACCACGACCCATCACCAGTTATGATTCTCTTACGGAACATCTCGTTCCCATTTGGGCAATCCAAAGGCTCTTCACAGATTGTGAGGTAAAGGTTTTTCTGGTCTTGACTCATGAGGCATGGGATGAACTTGGTGGCAACACGATGTATTCCAATATGTTGCGTCAGAATTTCATCACACGATCCACGTTCTTCTGCAATCTCTCGGACAGTCAGTCTTCAACAGGCATGCACAATTTCACTGACGTTACTGACATGAGCATCGTCAGTAGACATCAAAGGGTGTTCTGAATGAGGGTCATCTTTAACTTCTGTCTGCCCATTTTTAAACCATGTGAAACATTTGTAACACCAAGTACAGAATATTTTCAAAGCATATTTTCAATAAGTTACCAGCAACCATTAAGAGTTTAGTTTCAGACAAGGCACAATTTAAACATAATTTAAAAGAATTTTTGGTGGCCAACTCCTCCTATTCCATCCATGAGTTTCTCAACAAGTGCAGTAGACCATTTTAATGAAAATTTATTATACTTTAATTTTTGACAATACTTGGTTGTAACAGCCAAGTAACTACCTACTGTGTGAATGATGGATGTATGGAAAGCAGATGTAAGTCTTAAGCCTGTAAATAGTGGAAGTTTAATTTTAAATCTTGTACATAATCTGACTGTTCTTAACTGAGGATCACTGAAAAATTTATTTCAGTTTTTGACAATACTTGGTTGTAATAGTCAAGAAACTAGCAAATGTCTGAATGATGGATTTAATGAAAGCAGATGTAAGTATTAAACCTGTAAATATTAAAAGTTTAAATTTAATTCATGTACATAATTTTACTGTTTATTGACTGAGGATCATTAAAATTAATGAAACTCAAGTTTTTCTAATTACAGTTTTGTAATGCGTTTATCTGACATGTTTCACACCCAGGAGGATTCCCTCTTTTATGGATCTATGGAATGAATAATTAATCTAATCTAATCTTAAGCACTTATCACCATAGGCTTCCTGCATCATGTGGTGTGTCTTTGTAACAGTTTTCTGAGTTTCACGCAAAATTTAATGCAGCCACTATGCTCCTCTAGCTCTGCCATCTCAAAATTCGCAAACTGTACAACACAACATTCTATTCAATACAGCAATGAACAATAACTAACAGACATACAACACTGAAACTTCTGGTAGTTACATATTTAACACAGGCATGTGCAGGGATACCAACCACATTTTGCTTCAACTCATCATTGGCAAGAAATTACAAATGTTCTGAAATTTTTTGAACAGACCTCGTACATGTAATATAACAGAGATAAAGTTCTGTGCTTCTGCTGCAGTTAATACTTACCTCTACATAACTACTATGCAATTCTCATTATGAGCCTGGCAGTGTGTTCATCGAACCACCTTCAAGCTGTTTCTTTACCATTATAGTGTCTAATACCCCTTGGGAACTAACTCTTAAATCTGATTTTTCTTATTTTATTATGATGATCATTTCTATGTATGAAGGTGAGTGTAAACAAAATATTTTTGCATTTGGAGGTGAAAGTTGGTGATTAGAATTTCTCGACAACATACCGAAAAAAAAAGATAAAAGAAAAAGAAAGAAAACTTTGTTTTAAGGACTGCCAGCCCAACTTGTGTATCATATCCATTACACACACTCCCCTATTTCACGATAATACAAAACAAGATGCCCTTCTTTGAACTATTTCAGGGTGCTCCATCAATCATATCACATGTGAGTCACATACTACACAACAGTGGTCCAGAAGAGGTCAGACAAGTGTCCTGCAGGTAGTCTCTTTAGAAAACTTGTTGCACTTTCTACAGGGTGTTTCAAAAATGACCGGTATATTTGAAACGGCAATAACAACTAAACGAGCAGCGATAGAAATACACCGTTTGTTGCAATATGCTTGGGACAACAGTACATTTTCAGGCAGACAAACTTTCGAAATTACAGTAGTTGCAATTTTCAACAACAGATGGTGCTGCGGTCTGGGAAACTCTATAGTACGATATTTTCCACATATCCACCATGCGTAGCAATAATATGGCGTAGTCTCTGAATGAAATTACCCGAAACCTTTGACAACGTGTCTGGCGGAATGGCTTCACATGCAGATGAGATGTACTGCTTCAGCTGTTCAATTGTTTCTGGATTCTGGTGGTACACCTGGTCTTTCAAGTGTCCCCACAGAAAGAAGTCACAGGGGTTCATGTCTGGCGAATAGGGAGGCCAATCCACGCCGCCTCCTGTATGTTTTGGATAGCCCAAAGCAATCACACGATCATCGAAATATTCATTCAGGAAATTAAAAGACGTCGGCCGTGCGATGTGGCCGGGCACCATCTTGCATAAACCACGAGGTGTTCACAGTGTCGTCTAAGGCAGTTTGTACCGCCACAAATTCACGAAGAATGTCCAGATAGCGTGATGCAGTAATCGTTTCGGATCTGAAAAATGGGCCAATGATTCCTTTGGAAGAAATGCCGGCCCAGACCAGTACTTTTTGAGGATGCAGGGACGATGGGACTGCAACATGGGGCTTTTCGGTTCCCCATATGCGCCAGTTCTGTTTATTGACGAAGCCGTCCAGGTAAAAATAAGCTTCGTCAGTAAACCAAATGCTGCCCACATGCATATCGCCGTCATCAATCCTGTGCACTATATCATTAGCGAATGTCTCTCGTGCAGCAATGGTAGCAGCGCTGAGGGGTTGCCGCGTTTGAATTTTGTATGGATAGAGGTGTAAACTCTGGCGCATGAGACGATACGTGGACGTTGGCGTCATTTGGACCGCAGCTGCAACACGGCGAACGGAAACCCGAGGCCGCTGTTGGATCACCTGCTGCACTAGCTGCGCGTTGCCCTCTGTGGTTGCCGTACGCGGTTGCCCTACCTTTCCAGCACGTTCATCCGTCACGTTCCCAGTCCGTTGAAATTTTTCAAACAGATCCTTTATTATATCGCTTTTCGGTCCTTTGGTTACATTAAACCTCCGTTGAAAACTTCGTCTTGTTGCAACAACACTGTGTTCTAGGCGGTGGAATTCCAACACCAGAAAAATCTTCTGTTCTAAGGAATAAACCATGTTGTCTACAGCACACTTGCACGTTGTGAACAGCACACGCTTACAGCAGAAAGACGACGTACAGAATGGCGCACCCACAGACTGCGTTGTCTTCTATATCTTTCACATCACTTGCAGCGCCATCTGTTGTTGAAAATTGTAACTACTGTATTTTCGAAAGTTTGTTCGCCTGAAAATGTACTGTTGTCCCAAGCATATTGCAACAAACGGTGTATTTCTATCGCTGCTCGTTTAGTTTTTATTGCCGTTTCAAATATACCGGTCATTTTTGAAACACCCTGTAAGTGTTCTACTAATAAAACATGTGAGGTTTCTTTTATTTAAATAATTTGTAATTGTAGTCCTTAAGTATTAGTTGTTTACTAGTTATTCCTGTACATGCATTAAACTGCACTACTTACATTACTGAATAATTATTTGTTATGACTACTAGCGTAGAACTTGCTTTTTGATACTTGACTGTCTCCATATAATGTGATTAAGTTCAACCAAAATTGATAACTCAGTGAGAGACGACAAACAGTTTACTACCAGATGGTGGAGACAGTGGAACTCCTGTACAATCACACAAAAAATAACAGGCAAATATGATTCAAACGGTTCCTATTTTCAATGGACCACTACCAACTGAATGCATTTGGTAAGTAAACAAATTTTCAGACTCAGTCCTCATTCTTTTGTGCCAAATATAGTACACAACATTTTATGATGGAGCACACAAATGTGTCTGTAGTAAACTGCTTGTTTTCACTGCCACTGAAATGATCAATCTTGATTCAACTTGTCACAGTGTAAAGACACAGCTCCAGATTGAAAAATAGATACACAAAACTATGATATGACAAATAGTTCCTTTACCCAGTCATTTCTTTTGTATCAAGGTACACCAAACATATAACAATGACTTTGAGACCCATATTTCACATCCCTTGCTACACCAGCCAAAATAGCCAGATAGTCCTGGTCCCAGGTCCACACTTCCTCAAATTTTTAAATGTTTCACTCAAATGATAACCAGGGGAATACTTTTTATATTAGACTTGAATATCTCAGTTCTGTCACCGGTACACCTTACTTCTTATAAAAGACCATTGTTATGTATAGTTTCCTGAATAATACTAACAACTGTGATTACTGTATACAAATAATTTTTGGTGACACATGATGACCAGGAACTCAACATCAGGGTATTAAGAAAAAGGCAGGCACGCAGAGGCACACGTGAGGACAACACAACACACAGCAGATGGAGGGGGGGTTCCTACAGAACCAGAAAATAAAATCCATTCTCTAAATACAATAAAATCGTTTTGTTAACAGAGTTTCAAAATTTACATCACTATCATCTCGTTATTGGCTAATACTTTTGACAGATCTCCAATTAAATTTACAGCTGCCCTCATCATAATATATAGCTGCACTAACCCAAATGTGACGTTCTATAACACATACTATGTAACTAACACAATCTTAGGGCAGCTTCTCACTGTTTTACAATAGCCTTATACCAGAGGGCAATGTGCCATGTGAAGAGAAGTGAAAGTGATAGTTTTACACATTCTGGCAACAAACCAAGGAATGTCACAGCCGTTTAATTAGTTATGCAGACTGCAGATTGCTGTAGCTCACTTCTAGTCACTGTTCCTCCCAGTAACCCAATCATACATTTCAAACACTGGGTTAACAGCAAATGGGAGATAAGTGTATATGCACAACAAGTCAATTTGGTATGCTATAAGCTTGCTCATTTCTGTGTATTTCAATATGCTCTAGTACCTAAATGTACAAACCTTTCAATGCTTTTGTGAGAAAAGAAGGGCTTCCTGATTTGTTTGGGTCACTTAATGTACTGGGTACATCTATTTAATCACTATAACCCAGAGTTGTATGCAAGATACATACAGTTTCTGAATAGCCTTAATGTATGCATTAGCAGTGTTCTTCACATTTACGTCGTCACTGGTGAAGTTTCGAAGTACACGCAATTGCATATCTTGGGGAAAATTTATTTTGCATGCATATTTATTAAAATTTAAATGTATATTTTCCTTTTTTTCTAGGTAAAATAAAAATTCCTATTCATAATCGAACAATATTTTATCACTAAATTATAAAGTACGGTATTTAAAGTTCTACTTACTTTATTTTCTTTAACTGACTACTACTGACTGTAGTTGTATGATTTTGTTGCAGGGTCAAATTGTTTAGCCATGCTGCAACAGAAGTTGGGGTTCGCCTTCTTTACAGCGTGATACTGAATCATCTCAGGTATGACTTAAGATCACATCTTCCAGATGTGTGGCATGCAATTATTTGCAGTTGCAATCACAGTTCAAATCAAGTATATGGGGTGAATAATACTTTGCTTCATTATGCCACCAGTGAAACTACCACAATCATCTGTGTTGCATAAATATGATACAGATTCTGGGAATGATAATGTCAGTGCGGATGGACAAGTATTATTTTGTTTATCATGTGGATGATGTATTGCTTGTGACAAAAAGTTCTATGTAGTACAGCATCTGCACAGCAAAGCATAGACAAAATGCAGCCAGAAAATCCACTTTATGTTCAAAATTTGTAAGTACATCATTTAGGGAACAGATCGATGTCGACAGAAGTTCAACTGACACATTTGCCAAGGAACTACGCACAGCATTTATAAGGACAAACATTCCTCTGTGGAAATTAAATAATGTTTGTCTTAAACCTTTCTTAGAAAAACACACTAATAAAAGAGTGCCTTACTAATCTACCCTTAATAAATTAAAAAAAAAAAAAAAAAGTGTGCCTGAGTGTTTTAACGAAGTTATTCATCATATCTGGGGAGCATTGAAACATGAAAACATTTGGATTTCAATGGATGAGACCACTAACACTGGAGGCCAGTGTAGATGTAGTAGATTGATCAGAGCAATGAAATAGGGAAGTAAAATTTGCCTGTTCAATATTCAAATATTGGAATGGATAAAACATTCTAAACTTGAAAAATTTGTTACTTATTCCCTAGCTTTTTTGTGGCCAGATAGTATAAAATATGTCAATGTGCTTGAGCCGTGCTGCAGCTTGCGTTGGTGCCGTGTGTAGGTTTCTGCCAGACCATATCATTTAGTTGGCTGGTTGCGTTGCTTGTTTTCCTGATCACTGGCGCCACTCAGTTTCCTAAGCATTGCCTGTCTGCTAGTGGCAACAGTGGCACTTATTGATAAGTAGTTCTGTTGCCCTATCTTTGAGGCAACCTAGCTTCTTCCGTGTGGTGTGAGTGTAGAGTTCAGTTGGGGACACAGGAGCAGCGAGGTCCACACAGAGCGACAACACGCCGGGACCGCTGGCGGCATGTATGGACTGCCGGATCGAAGGGCAGTGGTCACAAGGGTGCACGACCTCGTCGAAACTGGATCCTGCATGTTTAATTTGAGTGCATTGCAATTCACGTAAAGAAACCTCCACCACTGTGACGTTTAACGATTCTCCAGTGACTTGGGTTCGTGTTGCTGCTCATAGTGTCACCGAGGCAAAAAGCAGCGAGTGGAGTACTTGGGGAAGGCAGATCTGATTAGCCTTCCTAACCTTCTAATTACTATTTACTATTTTCAGCTGCTTACATTGTTGAGTTGAACCCGCGGTCCTCTGGCCGCTAACGCCCCAGTTACCTACACTGGGGGTTCGTGTATGTAACGGCAGTGTACATTTCCTCGCCTTGCTGCCGCTGTCCGGTGAGGCATGTAAGTTTAACAGCTTCTTGATTGTAAGTTGGTTGGTGTTCTTCTACCTTAGTGGTAGTCATTCCTTCTTGTTCTGGGCGCTCTAAACACAGTATTCTGCGGGCAGAGCCCAGACTGCCAGTTCCGACTTTGGTGTAATTTGACATCTTGCATTCGTTTTGTTGGATGTCAGGTAGCCTCACCAAGATTATCATTAGTTTCTTGTTAGACTGCCACTAGTCCGAGTTACCATCTTGTGATCTGAATGCAATTCTTGGCTGCCTTTCTCTTCCCTCGTGAAAGTATTTTGGGTGTGACCTACTCAGAGGTCGATCCCTGGAGCACCGTCTGTCACTGGCCCTTGTGTTTTATTTTATTATTGTATTATTAAGTTACCATCATTTGTCTCACCTGCTTGGTGATCTGTTTCTTCTTTTTTTTTTTTAACTTTTGCGATGCTATTTGCCATTTGACAGTATATCTATTAAATTTTTTTATAATTGCCATTTTGGCGTTAAAAGGTGGTGGTGGTGGTGGTGGTGGTGGTGGTGGTGGTGGTGGTTAGTGTTTAACGTCCCGTCGACAACGAGGTCATTAGAGACGGAGCGCAAGCTCGGGTTAGGGAAGGATTGGGAAGGAAATCGGCCGTGCCCTTTCAAAGGAACCATCCCGGCATTTGCCTGAAACGATTTAGGGAAATCACGGAAAACCTAAATCAGGATGGCCGGAGACGGGATTGAACCGTCGTCCTCCCGAATGCGAGTCCAGTGTGCTAACCACTGCGCCACCGTCGGCGTTAAAAGGCCTTCAGCTGTGATTGTGGTTACTTGCTTTAAAATTCTGACTGCGACCTCATCGGCTTGTTTTCAAAAATTATTTATTAAAATAAATGAGCAAAATTGCAAAGCAAACCAATAGTAATTGATCCGGGCCCTGTCCACAATCGTAACCCAATCCTGCCTTCCTTAATTAGCAGGTCTCAGTGCTGTTATTCCTTACATATAATGCTCAGTACATTGAACATGCAGTAAATGCATTAAAAGCTGTCAACATGGACAACTGTTTTTCTGCTACTAATTCACGTTTTACTTGCACAATATTTTGATCGCATAATTTCCAGTCGTCATCAGGTGCTGAGGTTGAATCCAATCTCGAACTGGTCTAGTATTTATGCCTATGTGGGGCTAGGTGCTCCATCATCAATCCATGCTGTGCCACACACTCCGTCTGAGATATGTACCAGTCAGTACCAGTAACCTTAGTATTTTCTAGACATAGCTGTTGCAACTGCTGTGCACATACTTTTTAGCCCTTGTCAGTTAATAATTTTGTCATCTCATGTTCTATTTCACCTACAAGTTGTACTGGGCATTGAATACATCATTTAAGCTTTCCTCTTAAATATGCTGTCCTATTACTGTAGCTGGGCACTTCAGGTGCCTCCTAGGGCTGGCTGTCGGATTATTTTCTGGCCGCTGGTGTTCAAATTGCCACTCGTTCTTGGAACGACCATCCTCAGGTACTTCATTTGCGGTCTGAAGTACCACTGCTTGTGTACCTAGTGTTAGCTGTGCTGGGTTATTTGCTCTGTCACCATTTCCAAAGCTACTTACCCCAGAGTTTGGATGTTGCCTCCATTGTGTCTTTTGGGAGATCAAGTGCCGGAGTCCAGGTGGAGCTAACCTAATATCCCATCGTCACAGTTGATCAGATTCTCTGTGATCTTTATTTAGTTGGATTCTTAAATAACGCTATCACAGTATCTGGGTATCTGTGTCTGTATCTTGAGATCACCGTAATTCATCAAACGATTTAGATCCAAAAAATGTTTTACTATAGATGACTTGAAAGCCTTTTGAGTCTGGTGGGTCGTTGGTGCTCCTTACACCCGGTGTCAATCGTCCTGGTGGTTTGGTCAATATATGACACACCACATTGACACAGTATGTGGTAAATGTACGGTTTCTGTGTGCCCAGATCACCCTTTACATTCCTAATGACGAGCCTCAATCTTGCTTGGTGGGCAGAAAACACTCTAGACATTATATTTGATCCGACATACGGCAAAAAAGCGACCTCCTTTGCTTTTCTTGTACTTCAACCAATCCCTGGCGGAGAAGCAAGGCACAGAGCCTTTTGAATGTCTGTAGAAGAATGTACGTTTCTGTGGAACACTGACTCAAGGTGTTCTGACAGGTACTGACTTGCAGGTACAGATCATGTGAGGTGGTTTTCTGTAAATATTATGATCGAAAGTGCCATCTGCCTTCCTCTTGATTAGAACATCTAAGAATAGGAGTTTCCCATCATTCTCCATTTCCACTGTGAATTTTATGTTAGGGTGGTATGAGTTCAGGTGTTCCACGAAAACAAGCATCTTTTTCTTGGCTTGGCACCAAATAAAAAGGTGTCATCCACATATGTGAAGAAACATTTCGGTTGATCCAGGCCGGTGCAAATGGCTCATCTTCAAGTCTCTCCATAAAGAGGTTTGCCACCACTGGTGAGAGCGGGCTGCCCATTGTCACGCCGTCTGCTTGAATGGTTATAGTATTTACTGAAACCCAACTCACACTGATCTGTACCTCCGAGCCAATAGCTGCCATCATCCGGCACTGAAGAAAGGTGTACTCAAGACTCTGGTTCATAAGGCACAAATTCTTTCATAGCCAGTCCATCTGACAACAGAGAAAGAAGACCTGCAGTTTGTGTTCTCTGGAAGCAGAGATTCTTCCAGAGACATTCAGAAGGCACTGCGGCCTGCTTCTCTGCCAAAGGGGTCAGTAGAAGTACAATAAAAAGCAAAGAAGATTGCTTTCTTTGCCATATGTTAGACCAAATATCTGCAGAAATCAGCAGAATTATTCTCAAATATAATACGAGCATTTTCTGTTCACCAACATTAAGGCTTGGGGTGAGAGCATGTAATGGATGATCTGGGCTTACAGAAACCGGGCCTTTACTACATACCGTGTCAATGTGGTACGTCATATATCAGTCAGACCACCAAGACTGTTGACATCAGGTGTAGAGAGCACCAATAACACACCACACTCAAACAGACTTCCAAGTCAGCTATAGCAGAACACTGTTTGGAAGTAAATCACTCTATGATGTCAAGATTCTGACACAGACACCCAAACACTGGGATAGCGTTATTAAAGAATCCATCGAAATAAAGGTCACACAAAATCTGACCAACCGTGACATGGGATATCAGCTTAGCTCCATCTGGACTCCAGCACTCGATCACCTAAACAGGCAACAAAGACAACATCCGAACTCCGGGGGGAAATAACCCAGCACAACTAACACTGGGCGCACAGACAGAGGTATTTCAAACAGCAAATCAAGTACTTGAGAATGGTCATTTTGAGAAAGAACAGCAATTCGAACATGAGTCAGCACCCTGTACAACTTGGAGGCAGAATACAACATCAGGTGAAGAGATTATATGTCAATGAAAACAATTAGTTTTTGAAAATACAATGTAATGGGAAAATCCACTCACCAAGTGGAGGTAGGAGAACACACATATAAAAGGTATCACACATGCAAGGTTACGGAGCCAGGGGCCCCATCTTCTAGCAGAAGGGTTGAAGGGGAAGAAACAAGGATGAAGTAATTGAACTGGTGAGGTTTAGGAAAAGGGGCAGAATTCAGAAAAGGCACCCAGAACCCCAAGTCAGGGGAGACTTACCAGACAGAATGTGAAGGAACTGACAACAGCCAAAATGTATGTCCACAGTAGTCAGAACAGCTATGGCTAGAAAATAGTACAATTGTTGCTACTGACTGGCGGGTACCTCGGATAGAGCGCCTGGTGCAGAGAAGATCAATGATGGAGCGCGTAACACCCACAAACGCATAAATACTGGACCCGTTCAACAATAGATTCACCCTCAGAGGATACCCAATGAAAATTGCACAAGTTATGCGATCGAAATATCGTGCAAGTATGATGTGAACTGGCGGCAGAAAACCCAATTTCCCAAGATGACAATGCCTTGCTGGGAAAGCCTGAAGACCTGCATTAAAAGTTCTTTATGTCAGACTAATACATTTGACCTGTTTAGCCCAAGAGCTTCATCATATAACTGAAATGATGAGACCACAATATCCACAAGTTGACCATCTAGTTTCCTATGTCAAGAAAATTTTCAGTAAAGCACCTGTTGGAGTTCACAGAATTTGCTCCAAAATTAGCATTACCTCCTCAGGTTTCTGGTTGGAGACCATATCTTGCTCAAGAGCATTTCAACTCAAGTTATACAGAAAATAAACTGCAGTACATACGTAATTGCTTTTCAATGCTACCAGAAATCATAAAGGAATTGAAGGCTAGGAATAATTCATTGCAACAATCATTGCTCTAGAAAATTAGGTATTGCAGGCACTGTCCTTCAAAACATACAGAGTTGCAAAAATTAATGCAGTGCAATACTTTTCTACAGTAACTAAGTACAAATAATCTAACTGTGAAGGACTGATGACAATATTTGTTAGTTGTACGATTTTTATCTGCATATCATTTATGCATATTTTACAAATTTCAGTGCAAATTGTGTCATTTGTTTTTGCAAACAAATCTGGGCTGTGTTAATCATTTTGAGGTCACTTGTTGAATCAGAAAAGATGAGAAACTTTTTCCTACAAACACATCTCTAAAATCCCAGGACCTTAAAGGTCTTGTATAAATACTGATCGCAATGAGCATGGAAAATGAGTGTCCCACGGAGGACTGTCTTGACATAACAGCATACACAAAAATAAAATTCCAATGTTTATCTACAGTATTATAAAATCAAGATACAAAAAACTACATTGGAAGTGGATTCTTCTAACAATGTTGTCAATTTAAACATGTGTGAGTCTCCAAATCAGGTCAGATGGGGATTAACTCCAGACTTGGCTTAGAACATGTACCCTTCTAAACTGCCTTGTACAAATCCCAAAATGGATTACTAAAACACACAGAAGAGGCAGTCAGGCCACCCTTAAATGTCCCAGTAGTAAGCAAAATTTCTTCACAGTGAATGGCAGCAACTGCCTTCTGGTGTAATGACCTAACAGTTCTTAAACCATTCAACCCTTATCCAGCACAGAATTTAAAATACAGCATGCACTATTCCACCCCTCTCCTTTGGCTTGTGGCAAACTTCTTTTAAAATATTCCAGTCTCTGAGTTATTGTGATTTCAATATTGCAAGTGTGGCAAGCAAATGTATTTGTCACTGTACATTAACTTCAGAAACACTGTGATATTTTTAACATTAGCTGCAACTACTTCAGAATCCTAATAAAGTTCTGAAACTCACATGTGGTTGCTGCAATCTACAAAAAGAGCAGAAAATCGAAAATGTGAACAATGGATAGGACTCAACAAATACATAATTAGTTATGTTATTACTATTCATATTTTAATTGACCTGTAATCGAGAAGCACTGTTGCAACAGCCATGTCTAATGCCACCATCACAGTTAGGGTGACGGTGGGCATGCTTGTGTGTGTTCATATGTGCCTGGTAATTATTTTATTTTATTAAGAGAGATGCTGCTTATGTTAAATCTTTGTACTTGAGCTGGTAATGAATTCTGAAGACAGTCTTCACTGGTAAAAAATATGCAGATATCGAGAAAGAAATCAGAATCTATTAAAAAGCCAAGGGACACATTTATCAAGAAGGAAAAAGTGCTTCAGCCAAATGTGTTTCAGATAATTCCAGGTAAACATAATTCATTTTATCTTTTCTTCTTGCCTGTAAAATTAATCTTCTTCATTTCTTAATAGGAAGGAAGGGTGAGGTGACAACCAGCAAACGAAACAGCTTTTTCCTAAGCGTTACAGTGTGGAGTCAAACATTAGACAAGACTATTATTTGACTGTTCTTACCCCACTTCATCATATCAAGCAATGACAACCTAGCGAAACAGTTCCCAAAAGAGAAATTAGTGATGAAAATATGAAGCAACTTCAATGGTCAGTTCTCTTTTTTGTGTCCCCCTTTTTATTTTGAAGTCCATTTGACTTGACTTAAGATGAAACTCCAAGCAGACTGTCAATGATTCCTCCCCCCCCCCCCCCCCCCCCCCCCACCACCACCACCACCCCATCTATCTCTCTCGCAATTATTATTGTAATTAGCCTGCAATATAAGTTACTTAGATGGTGAAAGAACATTTCAAGTATATTCAGGAAGAAACTTTAAAAGATATATTTTAGAACAAGACAGTATCTGAGGTTTTAAATGGTTTTCATAATTTCCTGAAGAAATATATTTTTGACATGGCCTGTTTCTGTATTAAGTTCTTCAACTGATCCCTAGTGCAACACAGATAAGACAACTGCTTCAGGGTGATAAGCTCACACAAAGCCCATAAATCAATCACGATGACTTGAAAAGCATTACAACAAAGAACAGCATTAATACGTTTGCTAATATGCACCACCTATAAATTGTACCCAGCATAATAAAATATCCATTTTCAGTTTCAAATCAAAACAGGAACATAAATAATAAATAATGTTGATTAATTCCATTCAGAAATATCTCTCTCTCTCTCTCTCTCTCTCTCTCTCTCTCTCTCTCTCTCTTGGTTTCCCACTCAACATGCTCCTTTGCTCATGGACATTAAATCAGCCTACTTTATTTTATTTTATTTTTTAATGAGAGTTCCATTGTTTGCCTGTATAGATTGTTTATTCTACTGTACAATCATGATTTTGGCCCCTGGCCATTTTCAAGTACCATGATTTTGGGCATGACCAGACTTTTATAAACAAAGTCATCATCATTGAAATACCTTAAATTTTTATATATAATGCATGTGTCACAGCATAAAAACAAGAACACAATGGTAAAATGTCTGGCAGGAATAAAACAAATGTGAGATATACACTGAATAACTGTGCTATAAAATGGTCACAAAAAACAGTTGTTAGATGTCCAGGCATCACCTGAAATTTTGATTCCAATTATATAGATAATATCATCATAACTGATGTGTGGCGCATATGCTGATGAAAAGAAATATTGCAACACCAAGGAGTTGAGCGACACAAACGAAAGTTGGAAGGTGTGTTTCCACATTTGAAAGACAATGCCTATTCAAATTTCGTAGCAGTCACATAACAGTGGCGCTGACAGTGTCACTATGAGGATGCAGATTAGGTTTACTTTAAATACACACTGTCATGGTAGTGAGCGTTAGTTACCTTCGCAATTGGATATGGCGAGTTGATGTCAGTCAAAAATGCCTTTAAGGTGATAAAGATGCCATTATCAACAACTCACCGCGTTTGGACAAGGTTATGTAACAGGGCTACAAGAAGCTGGATATTCCTTCCAGAATGAGATTTTCACTCTGCAGCAGAGTGTGCGCTGATATGAAACTTCCTGGCAGATTAAAACTGTGTGCCCGACCGAGTTCGAGTCTCGGTCGGGCACACAGTTTTAATTTGGATATTCCTTGTTGCGATACTGTAGAAACGCCTTCTATTTCATAGCAGAATTTCTATAACTATCGTTATGTGTAAGAGGTGGTGGGTAGGAATTACTAACTCACATCTGTATATCTTTTTGTAACACACACACACACACACACACACACACACACACACACACACACAGAGTTAGAAATGTTCAGAATGTAACCATATATTACTTTGCGATGTGAATGTAAAATGTGATTCCACATCATTATGATCTATCATGCAAAATGATTCATGGAGCATGTAATTAACTAACGAAGTATTACATACAGTAAGTCTGCTGTTAGTGGCAGAGTAAGCAAAATGGCATAAGGAAGAAAAGGTGTATGTCTACATTAGATTGTTTCCACCTACGATAAGCAAAGAGTTATCATCATTTATTAGTTTGTTTGTTGGTTTCTCTTTTTACAGCCTCTCTCCCTCCTTTAGCTTTTGATGTCTCTGATCCTAATATTCTTTGATTAACAACAACAGCAGCAGCAGCAGCAGCAGCAACCACCACTCTACTACCACTTTTCATCAATTCCATCTTTAGAAAAACATGTAAAAGGCAGGTTACAACAATGAGAAATGTGTAAAAGAGACAAAGCTGACTGTGGAGATGAAAACTTTACGCTGTTTGCAATAGAATGAGTGCTTAGGAGTAGAACTTTCTTTGATGATTTGCCCAGAGACTTAAAACAGATGAAATATTAGCAAGCCTCTGCTAATACAAACTGGTCATGAGTGAATGCTGCTTGCTGACACTCTTGTACTGTTTACAAGAGAATGTGCCCTAAACAGATACTCATTTGTTCATATTCCCTTCCCTTCACTCCTGCATAAACCAAATTTTTCAGATAAACCGATTTCATTCCACCAACTACATGTCAAACTTTTGCCCCCTTTTGTCCCATTAACTGATCTTGTATATGGCAATGAATGGACACCTGTAGTACCTGTGGATTTATAATAAAATTTTAAAGAGCACAAATGTTTAAATCTGTGTGTCTAAACAAAGACAAAGCAAACCTCTACTTTATCTACTAGATAAAAGAAGAACCAAACACTGGAGTAAAACACGAATACAAATAAAAAGAGAAAAAGCAAATAAGAGTACAAAGCATATTCATTTTAGTGACTGCACTAATCACATTTACTCACCAGCAGAACCTTCCTTCACCAGCTGTCTTTGGAGACCTCTGTCCACATTTGATGCTGTGTGTCTTGTCAAATCTGCAATTTTAGTAATGTGTTAATTTAGATATGAAATTTTAAAATTCTAATGATGTTTAATTTATATACATTGTTTACTACAGGTAAATAAATTTCATGAACATGTTAAAAGAGAGAGTTGAGTCCTCAGTTATTCATTATTTCCTCTTAATAACTACTTACACAGGTAACATGGAGAACTACATCCCAATTTACAATTTACACAGCCTGAAAAAAAACTAGTACACTCTTTTAGAAGTTTCCAATTGACTTAAGATTTACTGTTGCAACAGTGCAGGCAGTTCTGAGGTGTCAGGTATCAACCCATGCTGAAACACCCATATCAGTATGTTGTGTAGCCTCCATGGGTGACAATGCAGGTGCCACAAATGCTTGATTGGAGACAAGTCTGGAGATTGTGTTGGCCAGAGAAGCTGCTGCATGTCTTGCAAAGCATGTTGAGTTTCAAGGGCAGTGTGTGGGTGGGCGAGCATTATTCTATTGGAACAACACATCACATTCCCGTTGCAAGAATAGCAAAAGAACAAGTCTAACAACATTCAGCAAGTACCAATAGCTGGTTAGCATGCCCCCTAGAAACACCAAAGGTGAACGACATTGCACCTTATTGTACCTCAGACCATAAGGCCTAGTGCATCTTGTGCGAATGCAATCTACGAGACAGTGCTCACCGGGTCTACATTTTATGTACAAACAACCACCACTCACTTGAAGGCAGGATGTGCTTTCATCACTGAAGTGCACTGCGCGCTACTCTACACTACTCTATCTTCCAAGTGATCCTCTGACAGCACTAGTCGAGCCGTGCACATCGATGCTGTGGTGTGAATGGAAGACATGCTAGAGGAGTGCATGCCCATAGTCCCACTGCTACTAACTGGTTCGCAACAGTTCATGTCGAGCTATCTGGACTCACATGCTGCCTTAAAATACGATGATCCTGGTGGGCGTATGTGCTGCATGGACGTCCAGAACATCATCACAAAGTGCGAAAATGTTCATGTGACCACAGATACCAGCATTGTCGCACAACTGAAGCAGTACGTCACACTTGTGTGGTAATTCTCTGGGAGGACCACCCCGACATTCAGAAGGCCACAATTTGAGCCCTTTCAAACTCGCTCAATTGGATCTGTAGGAGGCAAGAGTGCACCTCCATGGCATAGTTTCCTGCTAGCTTCACACGTTTGCTCAACCCTGAGCCTTCTGGCTGTGAGCACTCCCTATTAAGGGATAGACACAGATGGCACTCTGGCTGCTATGCCATTACACTATCTGTTGTGGACGACGACGAAACCATTATCGGTACGACTGCTATCCTCCAAGTGGCATATGCCATCATCAGATTGAAACCAACATTCTCCTTCCAGGTATACTAATATTATTATTTTTTTCTGGAAGCGTAGTTCCATCCTCTTCTTCCATATTAAACCATCTTGGTACCTGTACATTTCAGGGAAATACAAAAATAGTTGTCACATTACTGATATACAAAACACAATGCTCTTTAAATTAGACATGGTTACCTGTGCACTAGTGATGCATTTAGTGTTTCTTGGCAGCCTGGAGGAAAGAGTTTGTGACTTTTGTAAATTAATTTTCTAGTACAGCTATTTAAATGTATAGCACTTTTCCATGTTTGTGACACCATCATAACTTTCTCTACAAGTTGATGTACAATTCAGACCCTCTGAATATGGCAGACTCTTGTCAGATAGTTTCCTGTATCATCTCCTCCTCCAAGTGCAACCACAGTGAAATACAAGCCCTACTTACACTTCAAACTTAATTGGCTGATTTATGACAATTTCCATGATACTGATTATATATCCAAAATCATAGCCATTTAATATACTGTACAGGGTTTAGTACATAAGACCAGTATTTTAAGTACATGACTCATGCTGTCATGTATTCTGGTAGGGAAGGTCAACCATATTTATGTTGTTTCATAGTTGTGAGGCTGATCCAACTCAGCAGCAATTTAGGGATGGAAAGTGAGGCAATACTGCAGGTTAAGAATCCCTTTAAGGTTATCTGGAGAAGCTCATGTGGGAGCGTGTAAGAATCAACACTGTATGGAAGAATAAGCTCAGTGAGGCAGCAGTGATACCACTGTCATTGGTTATGGCAAAAAAAGTGGGAATTAAGTAAAAGAGAATGGTCTTTGACAAGTGTAACATGATTTAGTCTGGAGTGGGAAAACTGCTGTAGCACTGATGCCTTTTGAAGAAAGGTTGATGACAATGTCACAGGTCTGTTTGAGTTCTGATGTGTGGGGAAGCTAGGTTCAGTGCGTTTGGTGGGCAGAGGTGGTCACCTGGGCACAGCATAATAGTCATGAGAAGCTGGCTGCAAAATTTTATGGAGGTAATGGTGAAGCAATGGTATCACACAATGAATATATGAGGCTGACAGGTTGTGACTGTGAGTCTGTGTGGCACAGGTTTCAATTTTCAAGTTGGGATGTAGCAATTAGGAATTCCACAGAAAAAATATTTAACTGTGGACAGGTAGCTTATGGACTCTTCAGTAAGGTTGGCTTAGTTTTGTGGGACTAAACTAATAAAGATTGTCTGACAGAATATGTATGGGTGGAGGTAGTTGTGAAAAGAAGGATAATAACTGAATCGCTGGGACCACAATTAACGTTGACCAGTACTGTGAGACTCTGAAAAAACTCAAACGGGCAATTCAGAACCAGACAAGAGGAATTTTCAGCCAGGGCATACACATTCACACTCGCCCACACATCGCTCGGCAAACCGTTGCTCTCCTACAATAGTTTCAGTGGAATATAATCACCCACCCTATAGTCCTGACTTGGCACCCAGTGACTATCACCTATTCCCTAGGTTAAAAGAACATTTGGCTGGAAAGCAATTCAGCTCCTACGACAAGGTGAAAGAAGAGGTTCATAACTTTCTGAACAGCATGGTGGCGAGCTGGTATGACATGGGCATAAGAAAACTACCTCAGCATCTACAAAAATGCATCGACAGAAATGGTGATTATGTCGAAAAATAGTTAAATGTTCAAGATATAAACTGATGTAAACCATTGTAGAAATAAACAGGTCTACATACTTATAAAAAAAAAATGGATTGGTCTCATATTGCTATCTGCCATTTTCTACTGCAGATCTATCAGTGACATTTTCTACCCACTCAAAAGCAAAGATGCCTTGGAAAGCACCCATGTCATCTATAAAATTGAGTGTTCTTTGTTTATGTAACCACAAAGCAACCATTCACTAGGAAGATGGGCCACAACCAAACAGTAGCTAAATACTCCCTAGATATCAGCTGAACAGCATGCTGTTCAATATCAAGTAATTTAATTTAATGGGTGCTACATGATCTCTCTCTCTCTCTCTCTCTCTCTCTCTCTCTCTCTCTCTCTCTCTCTCTCCCTCCACATGCACAAAAATATCATCCACATCATTACTTGCTACAATGCGCCCAGTCCTGTTTCCATCTCATTCAACCTTCATGGCCACATCAAGACTTCACACTTTCCAGCTCATATTTCTTGACCCAAAGTTAGGCAGCAACCTACTTGGCAGCAATATCTATTGAGAATATATTTAAAATCACAAGCAGCAGTAGTTCCAGGTACTCCAGTAAGCCTTATCAGCAAACCCCTTTATACTCTGAACAAGATATTCCCACTTTTGAGCTTAGCAAAGGTGGTGCATCTAGACACAAACCGCACAGTTGGTGATGGCCATAAATATAGCATTATGGTAGGTTCCGATCAGCAGCGGCAGTCTGTAGGGACAGTTTCTGTTCTAACTTATGCAGGGACAGTTTCTGTTACTAACTTATGCAGCACTTAAGCTGCTTTTAGTGCTGCATTTGTGAAATGCTGTTGCAAGATTAATTTTTGTCTGGGTATACCACTAGTTATATGTATTCCACATGCATACATAGAATTATCTTGTGACACTATGAAGGAGGTTCCAATTCGTGGAAAGTTTACCTCCATCAGCATGTGCATTGTTTTGTTAACTGCTACGGACAATTTATTGTCTCTACACCACTACTCTATTTGAGCAAGGATTGTATTTGTTCTCGCCTCTTTGGTGATTTTATCCTCAACAGTAAATGTGAGGGGCAATTTGATGTAAATGACCCAAAAAGTGTGTCAAAAAACAACCCTAACATGCATCCCTTATTGGTGATTTTATAACTGCCATATCTGTCGGAGGAACTACAGACAGGAAAACATTGTTTTATTTTATGGTCAAGTTCATTATTTCTGTCTTATTTCATGTTTTTCCACTGTTACATTGAAAATGAAAATATACTTATAAATTATACTTATTGACATCAAATTTGTATATTGAGAAAAAGAAAGATTCATGTTCAACCTATTAAATGTAATCAATTACAGAAGTAACTCTGCAACTGTACAGTGTTGAAAGGTTTAAAGGTTTTCAGACAACAACGTTGTTGTAACTTCAAAGTTCTCGTCCGAGACATTAGTCCACTAATACATCAAACTCCATGGCAGTATGAAAACAACCACTCCAATCTACATTTGAAAATGGAAGACAAACTGTCTTTCAGCACATGAACAGAAATTCAACAATGTCCCTAGTGATGTTAAAAAAGTAACTATATCTGTCTACCAATAATCTAATGTACAATGTCTACATTTCCTGATAACATAGGCACTTGGTTTATGGCTAAAGTCTGCACAGATCTGTAGCTCTTCAAAATATTTACACTGCTGAAACCTGCCACTGAATGTATACTTCACAAACTCTTTGCCATATCACAACTAATAGAGTTCATCGCTATCATCTCAGTGTTGGAAGAGGAACCTTGGACTGTGAACAGACATGCATGAATTTGTGGCTTTAAGGGGCTCCGGAACGCCCTATACTTGCAATGTTAAAATAACGCTTATAAATTACATCTTTCCTCACAAAGTATTTGAGGTATGAAGTTGAACTTTTTACAGATTATTTATTGGAATATGGGCTACAACTTAACACAGGGATTTTACAAAATTTTAGTTCAGTTATTAAAGATGATTTTTTTTCAATTGTAATGAAAATTCACTACATTTTTTTGCAATTTTTTATTTATATATTCAAAAATATACAGTTTTTTGGAAAAAGGCTGTGTTAAATTATGCAGAAGGTACTGTGTAACATTTACTGAAAGTTTGAAACAAATATGTTTGGAAGATCCTTAGAAAACATGTAATTAGTATGAGAAAATAAAAGTTTTGGGAATCGAGCGACAAAGATTGGATTAACTTTTTAGTGCATTCCAGGTCCATAGGATGGATTATCTTCATCCTCTGCAAACTCCTCCTCCAGCTTCCTCTTGTTCCTCCTCCTGTTTACTCTTGCTTGTATTTCTAGACTCTTTACAGCCCTGTCTGCAGCCCGAAGGCGTTCCTTGTCTAAAGCAAGCATCGCTCGTTGTTGTGTTCGTAGATTTTGCTACCATTTTCGTCAGTTGCAGTTACTGCAACACTGTTCCAAAAGGCGGTCATGTATGAACACTTATCACATTTCAGTTGTATTTCACTAGCAAGTCCTACGTGCTTTATTATGGAGAGTTCCAGACCAACTTCACTACAATGAATACATCTTACACAGTTTGAAAAAATTCCTTTGAGAACCGACATATCAAATATTTCATTCACATCCGATTCGCCCATAAAACATTCATAGTTTTCACTCATTGAACCAAGCTTCTTCTGTGAAGTATTTTCTTTCCCACTTTGACTGCTATGGGCAGGTGTACTTGAGAGGTTAGGTTCACTCACTTGGTTATCGTCTTTATTGTTTACAGTAATAACACATACCTTTGGCTTTCCAACATTTCTCCTTTTCTTAAAAGCCTTCAGAGGATTTCTAATAACTTTACTTTTGCTCATTATTATACTTCAACAAAACAGAGACTCAAGAAACAGAATTAATTACGAATATTTTCGAGATAACGACAGAGTAAATAAACACGAAACAATCGACAATCACACCAGCGATATATATTGAACCATCACAGGTTAGCCACAACACATACTTTATCTCACATCACTAAAATGTACCTGATGAACACGGACGTTAATAATAACACCATTTGACAGCAGTTTAACAACGCCACAGTGGGTCACGCCCATGTAGAACACATTTCAAAAAATATATAAAAATAGTTGTAGTCTTCGGAATTGAATAAATTATATATCTATTAAAAGGTAATAGTCTGCATGTTCAGAAAACGCAAAAAAGTAAAAATTGAACTTTTCATGATTTTGAGCCTTTCCGGAGCCACTTAACAGCTGCAGCCTAGTTTGAAGATGCAACACAGAGTTTTTTTCAGTGCTTCCTCCACCTGAGCCTGAAATATTTGTCTTCATGTTTTCCATAAGCTTCCCATTTCATCACTAAATCTTTATTTTCTAATAATAATGAAGCTATTATCCAATGCTTAACTTGGAATAGAGGTACTGTTATATCTGCTGATGTAACATTTCCTGATTTTTGCACGGCAAAACATAAAAAATGATGCGTTTTTGACAGACTTTCAATCTGGTGCATAAATTAAACAGCATATTGTCATAATGAGCAAGCATAAATACAAAAACCATCAAATATTGCACTATAGCTACACAAACATGTAAACCAAAATGGCACCTGCAAGATCACATACTGCAAATGGCTGAGAGAAGAAAACTGAGCATGTGACACGCTGATTTGCACGTTTGTAAAATGAAAGTACCATATGTGGTGGTTTTCCTACTTATACTAGCATACTATGAAAATATGCAGGTTAATTGAATGACTGCATCAGCACAGGAACTGTCAGATTTTTCGAAGCCCCTGAAACCAATGCAGGGACAAGTCCCATCTCTAGTTCATCTGTCTGCAGTTTGTTCTTCAACTTTGTATTTTAGGAGATGAGTTGTTTTGTAAGAAATGGTCACTCCAATTGTCTGTTACTTTGTTTTAATTCTAAACATCAAATACAGTCATGATAGATACTTTCGTATTAGTTAGAAAATTCTAATACAGCAAAATACAAAGGAATATTGTCTTAATTTTTATCCAATTCAATTTAAATATGGAAATGAATTTTGTATTTTTATAGAAATAAAGTCAAGTCAAAAAGTTTTCAGTACAATTATTGAAATTTTGATAGTTTGTGTAAGCAAATATGTTCTTTTAGATACCCAAAGGGCACTGTTGTCTGCCTGTAGATAGAGCTTTGTGATCTGCAGGGATAGGAAACTGTAACAACTCAGTTCTTACTAACTGGTTTGGCACTCAATGCACGTTTCTAAACACTTTTCCCTTCTTTGCAAGATTCTCATACCTGGTAGTTGCTGTGACATTCACTTATGTCTGATGATTCAATGTGAATAGCGTTAAGAGTACTGGTCCTAGTTGATGCATAGCCTTTGGCAAGTCTCTCCATGACCTTCAGAAGGAAATCTCATCATCTTGTTTTGATATTTGTTACTGCTCTGTAGATTACCCAAGCATTGATGCCTGCTGAATCACTATAAAAAGTATTAACAGGGCATCACTTCTTCCACCATCTTTCAATACTTGCAGGCCATCATGTCAACAGCATCTACTCTTTACTTAGTTTCACTGTAACATGTCACTGTGTCACACTTTGACTTTGTGTCAGTTCCAATGTGTACAGCTGGATGCAAGGATCATATTTTCATTTTTGAAGGTTAGTGTTGTATAGCTCCTCCCTAGCTTCCTTCATGCATTCAGGAACTTGCCTTCTAATTTCATTTACTACACCAAGCAAGTTTTATCACTTTGTTTTCAGATCTCATGCTAGTGAAACTGAGGTGAAGTAGTGGTCACATTCCTTTCTTTATTTAGGTTTGGATCAAAAAGTTTCTTCATTTTAAATTCAATAAGATGTTCATCACCAGAACGAGTTTCATCATTACCAAATTATGGGAAAGCATTTAGCATATATTTGGAATCTTTATTGAGAGCCATCCAGTATTTTTGCTCATTCTTGTCAAGTTTTAAACCCACAAACTGAGTGAATCAAAATCTGTACCTGAACAATAACAACCGATCATCGCCACAAATATATGATGAATCCTACTATACAGCTGAGAGGAAGCAAAAACTGACACTTCTTAGTCACTCCAACTGCGTTGGGCTCAAATCAGATCTGAGGAACCTCATGATTTCACCGAAGTGATTACGTGACATTACAGATTTGTAAAATAATATTACCCGATTCTCTGATCAGCCAGTTCCAATTCTATTCCTTTGGATTCAGTGGCACATGCAAGATAAGGACTGCATCAACTCTTCTAGTGGTAATGACCACTCATCATTTCTCAACATATTACATGCCTCTGTTTCTGTGCATTTTTGAATGTGTTTGAGAGTAAGTTCATGAATAAACGAAATCCAACCACAGAAGAGAAAATCACTGATAACAACTTTACATGTATGGAGGACAATCAGAATTCTCCTGAAGAACATTTACATGCTGCACTTACAGTTTCATATCCACATTGTAGCAGCAGACACAAATAAGGCTATCTACAATGTATGGTAATTGGCAGTGCTTAATTTATTTAGTGGGACAAAAATGGTCCATCAGCAGTTCTAATATTAACGATTTCTACATGAAAGTAGCAGTTGTGGTACAATTTGCTATGAAAATGAACCAAAAAATTGGAGAAAGGTTATCTTCATTTGAAGTCACATCTAGGACATGAGTTCTTTATGCAGAAAGTTGATGGTTATTTTAAAAATGATACGCAAAACCACATCCTTGAGGTAATTCATAAAAAACTAACAAAAAATAAACTGAGACCAGTTACATCATTACACAATATCAGCTACCAATACCAGTAAATGAATGTCCCCAGATTTACATTGTTACACAAAACTGGGGGAAATGTCAAGATTCGCAACATTCTGTAACAACCACCGATTTCATGTTATGTCAAGGGGATTATTTTCTGAATTATTATTTATGTGAAACATTCAAGTCTCCAAATATAACATGTCCAAGTGTCTGGTGGTGATATCAGGCACAAAAACACTGAAGGACAACAAAAACTGTCAAAGGTACCTACAATGTCTGTCATCATTGAATCATTAACTGTCTTAAAGAACTGTTGATTAGTCCAGTGAAGAAATGGGATAATCTGTGGTTTTACTTTATTCACCACTTCGGAGTGATCACTATAAGGAGATCTGTGCATTACCTAATGACACAAAATGTGGTAACATAGTCACCACAATAAACTCTCACATACGATATAGTGCAGAACAGAATGAGCAACTGTTAACCTGGTTTGTAGGAATTCGTTTTTATTCTACGATGGAAATTTTACATTGTAAAGGGAAAACAACCCTACACTCATAACATTTTTGATCTAGATATTGCAAGATGATAGCAAAATTTAAAGGTGCAAGGTGTATTTGAGCCTTGTGTACTTGCACTGTAACAATTACAGTTCATCAGGTAACTTCAAGTATACAACTTACCAGCTGTCACTTTCCCTCTCTCTTTCAGCAAACTGCCTGATCCTCTAATTGCAGATGGGCGGAGATCTGCTGATCCTGTGGATTTGTAAAAAAATATTTAGAGCACTGTTGATACCAGACTATACAGGAAGGATTAGAACACAAACAAACATGTGTCTGAACCTAAATTGAAAATCTGAGACAAAAAAGAAAGTCATGTTGTTAAGATGTAATTTTAAATGATGAGCCTTATTTTACTTTCATTACTGTTGGAGGAACATAGAAGGACTTCAAAAAGTAAGTTATACATTATTATAATACACCAATTTTTATTGAATGCTGCACTACACTCCAAAGTGAAACAAAGAACCATGACATTATTTCTCAATACAGTCACCAAGTTTCTGTAAACAATGGTCGGAATTTTGTATCAATCATTCAATTCATTGACAATAGAAATCCACACCTTGGTCACAGAACCATTTGTGAACTGTTGTGTGAATGCCCTCCTCATTGGAAAACCCCCCCAGGTTTTCTTTTAGCTTGCCAACAAGATGGAAATTGCAAGGTGCAACATCTGGACATCTCAATTAGCATCACTCTCATCTGTGCAGCCTTTGTCAATTGTCGGCACAATTTCATTACAGCCAGAGAGACTGCTGTATTTGGTCCATATATCGCCCAACTTCCACAGTGAATCTGTGTGCAATTTAGATATTTCACCCGCAAGAATTTTACTGTCATAGGTATTTAAACTTTGGATTATGTTTCCAGTTTTCACGCTATTTCATTCCCACACAGTGATGTACCTGTTATCCACACAACAGCAGAGCTGTGCCTGCAGGAAACCTGTAATATGTACTCTCTTCTGACAATGCACCCCCCCCCCCCTACCCCACAATGGTCTTAGCATAGGATGACACGTGTAACTGACTTTTTGAAATCCCTATGTACTTAGAATTATCTTCATAGGCTTCCTTGTTATAGTTATCTTTCTGTAATGCATGTTCCACAAATACAAATCAAAGGAGACTCAGTAAATGAACTACAGTTTAACTATGTCCAATTGGTGGTAGTATGCCATACTCTACCTTTGTCATATCAGCTCCAAATTAATCATGAAAACCATAGTTTAAACATATTTCATCCACGAAACAGTATCTAAAATTTCTGCCTTTATTGAATCATTCAGTATCTCAAACAGCTGCTGAATAGCCTTATCTTCACTTACAAGTGCATTACTTGACGACACAAAATGTGGTAAGGTAGTTACCACAATGAAGTCTCACATAAAATGTGGTACAGAACTGAATGAGCAACTGTTTTCCTGGTTTGCAGGAATCTGTTTGTATTCTATGAAGGCAATTTTACATTGTATAGGTAAAGCAACCCTACAACCATTAGATTTTAGATTAGATATTGCAAGATGATAGCAAAATTTAAAGGTACAAAATGTATTGAGCCTTGTCTACTTGTACTGTAACTATTACAGTTCACCAGGTAACTTTAAGTATACAACTTACCAGGTGTCACTTTCCCTCTCTCATTCAGCAAATTGTCTGATCCTCTAATTGCAGATGGGTGGAGATCTGCTAATCCTGTGGATTTGCAGAAAATAGTTAGTGTACTGTTGATACTAGACTTATAGTAAGGATTACAACACACACAAATGTGTGTCTGAACTTAAAATTAAAAATCTGAGGCAAAAAAGAAAGGAATGTTGTTAAATACATAACTTTAGATCATTCAGTGGATATGATGAACCCTATTTTATTTTCATTACTGCTGGAGGAACGTACAAGGACTTCTAAAAGTAAGTTATGTATCATTAAAGTAGACCAATTTTTATTTAATGCTGCACTACACTCCAAAATGACACACAGATCCATGGCATTATTTTTCAACACGGGTACCAAGTTTCTGTAAACAATGGTTGGAATTTTGTATCAATCATTCACTTCATTGACGATAGAAATCCGCACCTTGGTCACACTTGGCTATCTGTCAGACTTTTAATGCTATTTGGTAAATTTGAATTGGGATGGGTTATTAATAACAAATTTCATAAGTGAATGTATGTATTGTGAAGGCACTGTGAATATCCCAAGTTCCTTAAATAGATCCCTGCAAGGTGATCTTGGGTGGGCTCCAGCTATTATTCTGCTTACATGCATTTGCGCAATGGTTATTTTTTCTTTTAATGATGAACTACCCCAAAATATGATGCCATATGAAAGCAGTGAATGAAAATAGGCATAGTAGGCTAATTTACTGATACATTTATCACCAAAATTATGTGTTTCAGCACATCATCAATGTGATTCTTCCAATTCAATTTCACATCACCCAGAAATTTTGAATATTTTGTCTTGGCAACAGACTTCTGTTCAAAGTCTATAGTTATCAAGGTGTTATGCCATTTACTGTACACAACGGTATATACTGCATTTTCTCAAATTTTAGTGAGAGTCCATTTGCAAAGAACAACCACTTAATGATTTTCTGAAAGACATTATTTACAATTTCTTCAGCTAATTTTTGTTTGTTGGGTTTGATTACTATATTTGTATTATCAGCAAATAGCAGTAGCTTTGCATCCTCGTGAACATAAGAGTGACAAGTCATTAACATGTATTAAGAACAGTAAGGCACCCAAGTGTGAACACTGTGGGACACCATTCTTGATACCTCCCCAGTTAGAGGACTCTGCTGATTTCTGCAGCCTATCTGTACTGTTAATTTCAACCTTCTGCATTCTCCCAGTTAAATATGAATTAAACCATTTGCGCACTGTCCTCTCATAGCACAATACTTAAGCTTATCTAGAATAATTTCATGATTCACACAGCAAAATCCTTTGGGAGGTCACTAAAAATCCCAATGAGTGATGTTCTTTTATTCAGAGCATTTAATATTTGATCAGCGAAAGCACATATAACATTTTCTGTTGAAAAGCCAGTCTGAAAACCAAACTGATATTCTGTAAGTACTTCATTTTTACAAATATAAGAACCTACTTTTGAATACATCACTTTTTCAAGAATGTTGGATAAAGCTGTCAGAAGTGAGATTGGGCAGTAATTGTTAGCATCAGACCTATCCCCTTTTCTACGCAATGGTTTAACAATAGCATATTCCAGTCTACCTGGAAAAATGCCCTGCTTCAGTGAGCTACTACACGAGTGGCTGAGAATCCTATGTACCGGTTGGGAACAATCTTTTAGTACTGTCTTGGAAATGATATCAATTCCATACAAGCTTTACCTTTTGAGTGAATTTATTATTTTCCTAATTTCAGTAGGAAAGGTGGGTTGAATTTCAGTTTTATCAAATTGATAGGTATCGCCTCTTTCATACACAACCTTGACATTTCTAATGATCAGCTTGGTCCTATTTTCTCTAAAACACCTCAAAATGATTATTAAAAATATTTTCTAGTTCTGCCTTAACTTTTCATTGAGTTTAACAACGAAAATAATCAATTTGTGACAGTATAATGTAAGTGGCTAAATAAAAAATCTACTCATCAAGCAGTGGCAGGAGAACACGCACTTTAAAAAAAAAAAGGTTTTACTTCCACAAGCTTTTGGAGCCAGTGGCTCCTTCTTCCAACAGAAAGGGAAAGGATCTCGATAGGTTAATGAAAGGGGTAGAGTTCGGAAAAGTCACCCAGAACCCCAGGTCAGGGAAGTCTTACCAGTTAGTATGAGAAGGAGAAACCGATAGTTGGAGACTGCACCAGACAAGATTTGAAAACCTGAGAGCTTAAAGGTGGGACACAGCATAATATGCAAGACAGACACTACTGCTAAAACATTGTGCACAAGTTAATAAGAGTGAAAAGCTAAGTTCATTGTATGCAACAAAGGTGGGAGGGGCATGGCGAAAAATAGACAGGTCAGAAAATGAAAGACATAGAAAAGTAAAACGGAGTGAAGAATGGGGTAGTTATTGTGAAGAAATACTGAGACAGAAGAAATTAATGTAAATGAAGGTAAGGTAGGTGGCGAGAACCAAGGACATGTAGTTCCCACCTGCAGAGTTGTGAGAAACTGGTGTCTGGGGAAAGAATCCAGATGGTGTGTGTAGTGAAACAGGCACTGAGGTAAAGACTGCCATGTTGTAGAGCATGCTGTGCAAGAGGATGTTGTGTGTTGCCAGTATACACCCTCTGCATATGTCCATTCCCCCTTACTGATAACATGGTGCTAGTCACACCGATATAAGAGGCCGACCAGTGTTCACATTAACACTGGTATATGATGCGTGTCATTTCACAGGTGGCTCTCCTTTTAATAGTACATGTTTTACCAGTTACAGGGCTGGTAAAGGTGGTGGTAGTGGGGTGCATAGGCAAAGTCTCGCAGCGGGGAAGGTCACAGGGTTAGGAGTACTAATACCTGTGCTCGTAGACACGTTTTTACGAAGTTGCCTACAATAATTTGTTTAGGATTCACTACACTGCAGGGCCTTCTCACGATCATCTTTTGCTGATTTATTTGCAAATTTGACAGCTATTTTCTTTTCTGCCCTCCACTTACCTTGTTTATAGGTAATTCTTTCACATTTGTGTGTTTGATTTGTGCCAAACTACTCTGATCAACTTTTACTTCTATCTCCTAGATTACTTTATTTGTCAAGCAAAGTAGTTTACATTTTCTCCCATGACTTCCTCTTTTGATTGCACAGTTTTTAAAATGTTCTCTCTTTTGACAACTTTTCTTATCGACTTTTTCTTTCTTCATACCATATAGCCCATTTTGCTGGTGAGAAATTCGAGTTCGTACAAATTTATCTGATTTTTCTGGATTTTTTCCTTGCTATTCTTCCATTTTCCTATCCTTTTCCACACTCTGCTTCACTTTTTTGCCACTCCCACCATTTATGAAACTCCAAACTGTCCTCTCTTGCCATATGTATGCCATCATGTATTACATCCATTCGTTGAGAAAACATGCTTTTGCACTATCAAAACTATGGTCCCACATTCTGTATCTTGAAACCAGCTCATCCATTGGAGTTACTGCCTAGGGCCTGACACAGAGTCCCTGTTTCTGGATGTAATCTTACTCTACATCAGGCTTTTTTACAGTTTCAAATATAGCAACCTCTTGCACTTACTGTGACCTGTACGCCTAATATGCCAATTTCCCCTCCACCCTATTTCTCTCCTCCTACAAAATCCTGCAGTTGTCTGCCCCTCATGTTGCCTTGGATGGTATCTCCTAAGTCAACTTCAAACTGCAACAACATGCTGGACTTCGCCTCAAAAAGCTATCCCACCTTCTAAACTACCTCAACAGTGGTGTTTCCCTTCCTGTCCCTCTGCAGCTCCCTTAAACAACCACACCATCAACCATCACTCCTCTAGTACAAAAAGAACTTGACCAACCTCCTCAACATCCCACAGCCTTCACTACTGCCCACCAGACCAATAACAACTCATGAGCACAAGAACCAGTCACAACAATACAGTGTTCCCAACCTCTAGTCTAACACACTCTCCCCTCCTGAATTATCTATATTATCACAGGGTCTCTCACTTTCAGCCCTAAACCCGCATTTTGGTGAAGGTCCTTCTTTCCTTCACACGTAATGTGAACTGGAAATAAATCTCTGCAACCCAATCCCAAAACTTTCCAACAGTGAACCTGACATAGAACCCTGCCTTGAACAGTTGCTTGTCACCACTGATGCCACATCCCTCTTTACCAACAGCCTCCACATAAATGGTCTGTCTGCAGCTTAACGTTTCCTCAGTCAGCGCCAATCTGATTCCAAACCTATGACATCCTTCCTGCTCACTTTAACCAACTTTATACTTACCAACAACTACTTCACCTCTGATGTGCAGACATACAAACAGATCAGGGGGTACAGCCGTGGTAAACAGGTGGCTCCTTCTTATGCTAACCTTCTCGTGGGTTGCTTGAAGTAGGCTTTACTGGGATCCGAAAGCCTTCAGTCCCTGGTTTGGTTTAGATACATTGATGGCCTCTTTGCCTTATGGACTTATGGTGAGGCTGACCTGTTTAAATTTCTGGAATCTCTAAATACCTTCTCCCAATTAAATTTCACATGGTCCTATTTCAAATCCCATGCCACTTTCCTTGATGTCGATTTCATCCTCACCGAAGGTCACCTACACACTTCTGTCCACATTAAACCTACTAACAAACAACAGTACTTACATTCTGACAGTTGGCACCCTTTCCATGTCAAATGTTGCCGCCCATACAGCCTAGGCATTCAAGGCAAACATATTCGTTCAGACGCAGACTCTTTACAGCAATATATCACCATTCTCACCTCCGTCTTAACTGGACACAATTGCCCCACCAGCATAGTTTGAAAACAGATTTCCTTGGCCATCACATCCAATACAGATACTGCTGATTCCTCCAAAACCGACTTCGGAGCACACCAATTGTCACACAGTATTATCCTGGTCTTGAATGTATTAACTAGCTACTTCAACAAGACTATGACTTCCTACAATCACTCCCTGAAATGAGATCCATTCTGTCCGAGATTTTGGCCACCACACCTAGAACAGCTTTCCATTGCCCTCCCCGTCTCCACAATATCCTTGACAGACCCTATGCTCCTTCTGTACCCATCTCCCTACCTGTGGCTCCTACCCTTGTGACTGTCCCTGCTGCAGCACTTGCCGTATTCACCATCCCACCACCACTCCACAGGTGGGAACAAGCACTACAACACATCTTTGGTTCCCGCCATCCATCTTTCATTTATGTTAATTTTTTCCATCTCAGTATTTCTTCACAGTAACTACTCCTTTCTTCACTCCATTTTAGATTTCAACACCTTTCATTTTCTGACCTGTCTATTTTTCACCGTTCCCCTCCCAACTCTGTTACATACAATGCACTTACCTTTTCATTCTTAACTCGTGCACGATTTTTTAGCAGTAATCTCCGTCTTGCATATTATCCTGTCTTCCACCTTTAGGATCCCAGATTTTCAATTCTTGTCCGGTGCAGTCCCCAACAATCAGTCTTTCCTTCTCATCCCATCCAATAAAGTCTCCTCTTATCTGGGGTGCTGTGGGCGGCTTTTCCAACTCTACCCACTTTCCTAAACCTCTCCAGATCCTTTTCCTTCACCCATATTCCTTCCCCTTCAACTCTTCTGCTGACAGAAGGAGCCACTGGCTCTGAAAGCTCATGTAAGTAAAACCTTTTTTATTATATATATAAAAACAAAGATGATGTGACTTACCATACAAAAGCGCTGGCAGGTCGATAGAAACACAAACAAACACATACATACACACAAAATTCTAGCTTTCGCAACCAATGGTTGCTTCGTCAGGAAAGAGGGAAGGAGAGAGAAAGACGAAAGGATGTGGGTTTTAAGGGAGAGGGTAAGGAGTCATTCTAATCCCGGTAGTGGAAAGACTTACCTTAGGGGGAAAAAAGGACAGGAATACACTCGCACACACACACATATCCATCCGCACATACACAGACACAAGCAGACATTTGTAAAGGCAAAGAGTTTGGGCAGAGATGTCAGTCGAGGCGGAAGTGAAGAGGCAAAGATGTTGTTGAAAGACAGGTGAGGTATGAGCAGCGGCAACTTGAAATTAGCGGAGGTTGAGGCCTGGCGGATAACGAGAAGAGAGGATATACTGAAGGGCAAGTTCCCATCTCCGGAGTTCTAACAGGTTGGTGTTAGTGGGAAGCATCCAGATAACCCGGACGGTGTAACACTGTGCCAAGATGTGCTGGCCGTGCACCAAGGCATGTTTAGCCACAGAGTGATCCTCATTACCAACAAACACTGTCTGCCTGTGTCCATTCATGCGAATGGACAGTTTGTTGCTGGTCATTCCCACATAGAAAGCTTCACAGTGTAGGCAGGTCAGTTGGTAAATCACGTGGGTGCTTTCACACGTGGCTCTGCCTTTGATCGTGTACACCTTCCGGGTTACAAGACTGGAGTAGGTGGTGGTGGGAGGGTGCATTGGACAGGTTTTACACCGGGGGCGGTTACAAGGGTACGAGCCAGAGAGTAAGGAAGGTGGTTTGGGGATTTCATAGGGATGAACTAAGAGGTTACGAAGGTTAGGTGGACGGCGGAAAGACACTCTTGGTGGAGTGGGGAGGATTTCATGAAGGATGGATCTCATGCCAGGGCAGGATTTGAGGAAGTCGTATCCCTGCTGGAGAGCCACATTCAGAGTCTGATCCAGTCCCGGAAAGTATCCTGTCACAAGTGGGGCACTTTTGTGGTTCTTCTGTGGGAGGTTCTGGGTTTGAGGGGATGAAGAAGTGGCTCTGGTTATTTGCTTCTGTACCAGGTCGGGAGGGTAGTTGCGGGATGTGAAAGCTGTTTTCAGGTTGTTGGTGTAATGGTTCAGGGATTCCGGACTGGAGCAGATTCGTTTGCCATGAAGACCTAGGCTGTAGGGAAGGGACCGTTTGATGTGGAATGGGTGGCAGCTGTCATAATGGAGGTACTGTTGCTTGTTGGTGGGTTTGATGTGGACGGACGTGCGAAGCTGGCCATTGGACAGATGGAGGTCAACGTCAAGGAAAGTGGCATGGGATTTGGTGTAGGACCAGGTGAATCTGATAGAACCAAAGGAGTTGAGGTTGGAGAGGAAATTCTGGAGTTCTTCTTCACTGTGAGTCCAGATCATGAAGATGTCATCAATAAATCTGTACCAAACTTTGGGTTGGCAGGCCTGGGTAACCAAGAAGTCTTCCTCTAAGCGACCCATGAATTGGTTGGCGTACGAGGGGGCCATCCTGGTAACCCCCCATTGTAGCTGGTTACCAAGCCCCCACAGAACGTATCTCTGCCTACGTAGATCAACACCTTCAACCCATTACATGCAGTCTCCCATCCTTTACCAAAGACACCAACCACTTTCTCGAACGCCTGGAATCCTTACCCAATCTATTACTCCCGGAAACCATCCTTGTAACCATTGATGCCACTTCCTTATAAACAAATATTCCGCACATCCAGGGCCTCGCTGCGATGGAGCACTTCCTTTTACGCCGATCACCTGCCACCCTACCTAAAACCTCTTTCCTCATTACCTTAGCCAGCTTCATCCTGACCCACAACTTCTTCACTTTTGAAGGCCAGACATACCAACAATTAAAGGGAACAGCCATGGGTACCAGGCATTGTTTTTGTATTGTCTGCCAGGTCATGTCTAGAGATGAGGAAAGTGTAATATGTGTTGCTGCATTATTAATACTTGAAGGTTCATGCAAACACAATACACGACATCATTGTCATTCTTCTTCTTCTTCGCGGATGGATCACTTAGGACCACGCGTAATCAACATTTGTTGGCCTTCCTTTCCGCCCAGTATTCCTTCATAAACAACGAATGGGTTAGCTTTCGTTGCGTAGACCATGTATGTCTGTTAGTTTTTCTCTCTTCTTCCTCAAAACCCCACGTGTTTGTGATTTTTCTGATTTCATTTCTATCATGTAGATTTGGAGACCCTAATTCTCTCAGGTCTTTTTCCGTCTGTTTGTACCAGTTCGGTCTTTTAGTTTTGTTCTTTAAAAATGTATGGATTTTGTGCGTTAACCTGTTTGAGTCCATTCTTTCTAAGTGCCCCATGAATTGGATTCTTCTCATGCGCATTGTGTCTGTTAGTTTGGAGATATTTTTATATATTTCTGCATTGGGTTTTGGATAATGTACCCCATCTTTAGTTCTTGGTCCTAGGATTTTCCTCATTATCTTACGTTCTTTCACTTCTAATTCCTCTTTTAGTGTTCTGTGTTGAAGGTTTAGTGTCTCAGATGCGTAGAGAGCTTCGGGTCTAATTACTGTTGTATAGTGTCGTATTTTGCAGTTCCACGAGAGACTCTTTTTGTTGTAAATGTTTTTTGCTAACTGAAACGCCGTCTCCATTTTCTGGACTCTTGATCTGACAGATTTCTTTTCATTACAATTTTCTGCAATCCATTCACCTAAATATTTAAATTCTTTTACTCGAGAGATGTAGTTATTACCAATTTTGAGATCAGAAGGTGCATCTTTGACGTCAGTCATAAATTTTGTTTTTTCAAATGAAATTTGTAATCCTATTTTAGCTGCCTGTTCTTGTAATAATTCTAGCGGTTTCTGTGCATCGGTAATGTCTTGTGCGATCGGTGCCATGTCATCAGCAAATGCTAAACAGTCTAATTCTATGCCCTTATGTCTTGGTCCCAGTCTGTGTGCTGGTGCACCTGCTTTTTTCCATTCTCTAACAACTTTTTCAAGAGTACAATTGAAGAGCACTGGGGACAGTACATCACCTTGTTGTACTCCTATGTCTATTTCAAATTCTGTGCTCAATTCTCCCATAAATTTTACTTTGGATTTGGTCTCCGTGAGTGTTTCTTTTATGATGTTTGTTGTCTTTTGATCTAGTCCAAATTCTGCTAATACTTCAAAAAGGGATTCTCGGTCTATACTGTCATATGCTTTTTTAAAGTCGACAAACGTGATGACATAACTTTTGTTTGAAGTACTATGTAAATATTTCATTGAGTTTTTCAAGTTAAGGATTTGTTCTACGCAAGATCGACCTTTTCTGAACCCACCTTGGTATTCGCCTAGTTTTGAATCCAGCTGAGGTTCTGCGCGGTTTAGTAGGGTTTTAGACAGAATTTTGTATGTTATTGACAATAAAGAGATTCCACGATAGTTGTTGGGGTCTGTTTTACTTCCTTTTTTGTACAGAGGATGTATGATTGCAGTCTTCCAATCTGTGGGGATCTTTTCAGTTTTCCAGATTTCATGTATAATTTCTTTGAGTTTTGCAATAAGATTTTCTCCTGCATTTTTCCATAATTCTGCGATGATTTGGTCTCCTGATGCTTTGTTATTTTTCAGTGACTGAATTATCTCTTTAATCTCTTGTAAACTTGGTGGCTTTGAGTCTGGGTTTCGTTGTGTATGATGGAACTCAAATTTTTCTGCAGGCTTTTCACAATTCAGTAATTTAGAAAAGTATTTTGCAAGAATTTCACAGTTTTCGGTGTTGGTATGAGCAATTTCCCCATGGTCATTTTTGAACTGGAGTGATGGAGGAGAGTACTTTGTTAATTTTTGTTTGAATACTCTGTAGAAATTACGGGAATTGTTTTTCTTGAAATCATTTTCTATGTCTTGCAATCTTTTGTCTTCGTGTTGTTTACGGACTGTACGTATTGCTTTTGTGACTGTTTTCCTGGTATCTTTGAGATCTTCCAGGGTCTTTTGATTTTTGTTGCACAATCAATTTTGCCACACCTGTTGTCTGAGATTTATCAGTTGGTCACACTCATCTGTCCACCATGGGTGTTTACGTGTTCTTGTTTGCGGTGCTACAGTTTCAGCTGCATTTAAAAGTCCTGCTTGCAGTTGTTGCCAATTTTGTGGTTTTAAATTTTGCATTTCTTTTGTAAATTGTTCATTGCCATTTATTTTTTGTACATCATATTTACGGTGTGGAGATTTCTTAGTGAATTTTCATTGCCATTCATTATTTTTTTATTTATTTATTGTGACTTGTGACCTGAAGGCCGTAAGCATCTATCAGTGTTCCGTACTTTAACAGAATAAGGTTGCATTTATCAAAGAATTTCGTAATTGGTTTTAAAACTACATTATTATCTTATGGATGGTTTGTATAGTAGTTGGTAATATAGTTGGCAATATATGTAGTTTGTATAAAAGTTGGTAACATTAGTTGTAAGATATTTATTTGTTTGGTTGCATACAATCATCATCTTTGGTGAGCGAAAACACACCATAGAACAACTGGTGGGAAAAGCTTGCGTCATATGGGAACTGAGTATGTAAGAGAGCTCTATAATGAAATTTTCTCTCTGCAGCGGAGTGTGTACTGATATGAAACTTCCTGGTTTTCTGGAAAATATGGCACCACTGTTATTTAGAAAAAGATAGAAATGTTAGGAAAGCAATTACAACCAGACATCTTGTTAGTCTTAGTTTTTTGTCAACGGGATATGAATTTCACAGCCATGAGTATATATTTCACATCTGGAAGCACGCTAGGAGAATCCACCTTATTTTGTCTTCTATGCAGTCTTTCTCAGTATTCTACCAAATGTAGCAGCAGTTTTCTGCAGAGCATCTAGTTTTATTGCTGTTCTTTTACTACTTTCTTCATATATTCCACAAGCAGCTGTCAGCCTGGTACAACAATGACAGCTTGACACTCTACTGCCATGTCCACTGCAGTCCTATCTGGTAAGGATCCGACACTGTGCAGTAGTATTCTATAAGAGGACGGATAAGTATAGTGTAGGCAGTCTCCTTAGTAGATCTGTTACATTTTCTAACCGTCCTGCCAATAAAACACAGTCTTTGGTTAGCCTTCCCCACAACATTTCCTGTGTGTTCCTTCCAGTTTAAGTTGTTCATGATTGTAATACTTAGGTATTTAGTTGAACTTATAGCTTTTAGATTAGACTGATTTATCATGTAACCGAAGTTTAACAAATTCCTTTTAGCACTCATGTGGATGACACACTTTTCATTATTTAGGGTCAACTGCCAATTTTCGCACCATTCAGATATCTTTTCTAAATCGTTTTGCAATTTGTGTTTGATCTTCTAATGACTTTACTAGTCGATAAACAATAGCGTGATCTACAAACAACCTAAGACGGCTACTCATATTGTCTCCCAAATCGTTTATATAGATAGCGAACAGCAAAGGGCCTATAACACTACCTCAGGGAATGCCAGAAATCACTTCTGTTTTACTCGATGACTTTCCATCAATTACTACGAACTGTGACCTCTCTGACAGGAAATCATAAATCCAGTCACATAACTGAGATGATATTCCATAAGCACGCAATTTCACTACAAGCCACTTGTGTGGTACAGTGTTAAAAGCCTTCCGGAAATCCAGAAATACGGAATCGATCTGAAATCCCTTGTCAATAGCACGCAACACTTCACGTAAGTAAAGAGCTACTTCTGTTTCACAGGAACGATGTTTTCTAAACCCATGTTGACTGTGTGTCAATAGACAGTTTTCTACGAGGTAATTCATAATGTTTGAACACAATATATGCTCCAAAATCATGCTGCATATCAATGTTAACGATGTGGGTCTGTAATGTAGTGGACTACTACTACTACATTTCTTGAATATTGGTGTGACCTGTGCAAATTTCCGGTCTTTGGGAACCGATCTTTCGTCGAGTGAACGGTTGTATATGATTATTAAATATGGAGCTAATGCATCATCATACTTCGAAAGGAACCTAATTGCTATACAGTCTGGACCAGAAGACTTGCTTTTATTAAGCGATTTAAGTTGTTCACTACACCGAAGATATTTACTTCTACGTTACTGACGTTGGCAGCTGGTCTCTATTTGAATTCTGGAATATTTACTTCGTCTTCTTTTGTGAAGGCATTTCGGGAGGCTGTGTTTAGTAACTCTGCTTTGGCAGCACTGTCTTCGATAGTATCTCCATTGCCATCACGTAGAGAAGGCACTGATTGTTTCTTGCCGCTAACATACTTCACATACTAACAGAATCTCTATGGATTTTCTGCCAGGTTTTGAGACAAATTTTCGTAGTGGAAACTGTTATAAGCATCTCGCATTGAAGTCCACACTAAATTTCGAGCTTCTGTAACAGATCACAAATCTTGGGGATTTTTGCATCTGTTTAAATTTGGCATGTTTGTTTCATTGTTTCTGCAACAGTCTTCTAACTCGTCTTGTGTACCAAGGAGGATCAGCTCCGTTGTTTGTTAATTTATTTGGTTTAAATGAAACAACAAGTTTACTGTTACCAGTTCGCAGTACCAGTTCGTATAAACCTTTCAATTGCTGCCGATACTATTTCTTTGAATTCAAGCCACTTCTGGTCTACGCTTACATTATTAATTTGGAATGAGTGGAGATTGTCTCTCACGAAGCCGTCAAATTAATTTTTATCTACTTTTTTGAACAGGTATGTGTTTTGCTTATTTTTGGAGGATTTGGGGATTACAATATTCAATCTCACTACGACAACCCTGTGTTCACTAATCCCTGTATCAGTTTTGATGCTCGTTATTAACTCAGGATTATTTGTTGCTAAGAGGTCACGTGTGTTTTCCCAACCGTTTACTATTCGTGTGGGCTCATGAACTAACTGCTCAAAATAATTTTCAGAGAATGCATTTAGCACAATTTTGGATGATATTTTACGCACACCTCTGGAATTAAACGTGTATTTTTGCCAACATAACGAGGGTAAATTAAAGTCACCACCAACTACGAGGGCTATCCACAAAGTACATTACGTTTTGGAATTAAAAATAAATAAAGTATTGGAAATTTTTTTATTATATACAGATGAAAGCCACACTTAAATACTACTTTTCTACATAGTTCCCATTTAAATTAAGACACTTATCGTAGCGATGGATGAGCTTGGAAATTCCTTCATCGTAAAATTCGGCCGCCTGCGCCTTCAACCACATGGTTACCTCTTTTGGGACAGAAAAGGTGTGATTTTTGTGGATTTCCTGGAAAGAGGCACTACAATAAACTCTCAACGGTGTTGCCAAACTCTGCACAACCTCAGAAGAGCAATACAAAACAAGCGCAGGGGAAAGTTGGGCTCAAAAATCTTGCTGATTCACGACAACGCCCGGGCCCACACGGCAAATGCCACTTGTGACGTTCTCGAATCTTTTAAGTGGGAGTTGTTTCCTCATCCGCCTCACAGTCCCAACGTGGCACCGAGCGACTTCCACTTATTCCCAGCAATGAAGAAGTGGTTGGCTATGCAGCGTTTTGATGATGACGCATAGCTTCAAGAAGAGGTAACCACACGTATTATCGTATGAGTCAGGTAAGTGTTTGAAACCAAACTCAAGTTTTCTTTGAACCTTTCAGAAACTGTATCATCTGAATTGTGAGGTCGGTAAAAGGATCCTATTATTATTTTAGTCCAGTTGCCAACAGTGACCTCTGCCCATAAAAACTCACAGGGAGTATCTACTTCAATTTCGTGACACGTTAAACTACTTCTAACAGCAACAAACACGCCTCCACCAACTGTGTTTAGCCTATCCTTTCGGAACATCATTAGGTTCTTCACAAAAATTTCGGCTAAGCTTATATCCGGCTTTAGCCAGCTTTCAATGCCTATAACGATTTGAGCATCAGTGCTTTCTATAAGCGCTTGGAGCTCTGGTACTTTCCCAACACAGCTATGACAATTTACAACTGTTATACCAATGGTTCCCGTATTTACGTTGTTCCTGTGTTCGGCTTGCACCCTTTGTGACTGAAGCCCTTCTAGTGTTTTCCCGAGACCCTCTAACCTAAAAAACTGCCCATTCCATGCCACACAGCCCCCTGCTACCCGTGTAGCCGCCTGCTGCGTATAGTGGACACCTGACCTAGGTGGACACCTGACCTAGGTGGTCTTCTATCACAAGATAGGGTAAGAACAAATGTTTTAGGTAGAATGAGCGTCGTGATATGCAAGTAGAATGTAGTCAGTTACTATTTAGCCATCGTCTAAGTCAGTTTCAAACAGTTGCAGTGGTATGACAGTGAAAGCCAGACTGCCGCAATTCCAGAAGCATTAATATTAAATTGGCACAAATGGAAGAAAAATGAGGTAAGCAGACCATACTGAAGCTGGTAAAAAATAGCCAAATTTAGTATAATGGAAATGCTATGAGTTGGGAACCACTGAACAATCATTTTGAGCCAGGGCGTGGTTAGATTTAGACAATTTAAAAATGCTGCAATTTGCAGTGTGGAAGTTGTACATTAGTTTTCAGCTGTGATAAGGCAAGATCATTCTTCTTTTAGTTTTGTTGCTTCTCATACTATAAAAAGAGTATAAATGTGTTTGTTATAGTCTCATCATATTATTTGTAGTTATTTAGACACACATTTTTCAGATAATCATCCTCTTTCTGCATCCTTAACAACTGAAAGCATTCTGTATAAGGAAAACTTTTTAGTGAAATACATTTGCAATAAAATGACAAAAGTATTAACATCACTGAAACACTTTAACTTACACAACTTTGACGTGGAAATGAAAGTGAAAATTAGCTTTGCTAGTTTGTGATCAAACCACAAGGGCCACAAATTTCAGTAGTACTCACTCGAATGCTAATCTGTAGCTACTTTATGAAGGATTTGTCTGCAGATTCTGAACTGATTCAGTTGTCATGCTATCTATACATAAAAGTTTAACCAAGCTTTATAATGAGGAAAGATGTCTGGTGCTAATATAAATGTGGAGACCCACTGCTTATTTCACCATCTTGGTCCGTACTAAAATTAAAAAAAAAAGCCGATGAAAGAAAACATCAACAACAAATTGAAAAATAGTTCACTTTTAATTGCAACTATATGCAGATAACCAGTGGGAAATTTTGAACTGTTTATGAGGAATCCGGATTCCTTACTAAGCAATTTGTCAGACAGCAGCAAGCAGCTAATACTTTGTGGTGACTTCAATGTCGATTTTCAAAAGGATTCTCACAGCAAAACTGATCTGGAAACATTATTTGGATCCTACAATTTGATCTCAGTAATTAACTTTCCAACATGAGGAGAGGGAATAAGAATAGAATAAATACTATAGTGCCTCAGAGTATAGATACTAATCAGTGGAAATGGTTGGAGTAATTAATGACTTCAGGACAAATGTTTTTTTGAATAGCTTATAAGAGATAACCTGGGATGAAATTTATAATGATCCAAATGCTAACAGTCAAAGGAACAATGATGTACACAGTTACAATACCAGAAGGAAAAATGACATTAATTACTCCACTTTAAGATTGTCTTTAGCACAAAAAGGTAGAATCTGAAAACAAACTGAAAAAGTTTCTCCTTGACAACTCCTTTTATTCTGTAGGGGAATTTCCATTATTGTAATGTACAAAAGGTGGAGGATAGGAATTATTACTAACTCAGATATGTATATTTAACAAAAATAATAATAATTAAAAACCTTTTAGATGTTCAGCAAAGTTTTTTATGGATACACTCCCACATCTGCTGCATTTGTTGTCCGTAGAATGTCTACACAATATTCAATTTCACTCCGAGTCTTTGCTAGCATCCGTGGCCATGATGCCATGATATTGGGCCTTTGTATATGTACACACCATCAGAGAGCAGGCAAATGATTAGAGTTCCAATTCTCTGTGACAGATAGAATGGCCAATTGTGTGCATTAGTGTTTTTACCAGGCCTGAAAGGGTATATAAGGAGTGTGAACAGAATCAAATGTTGAGTAATCACTGTCAAGGACACAAAGCTGGTAAATACTTTTGTAAGACAGAGTCATCAGAACCTGATAGACTATGAAAGGCGCCTCACTGTGGGTCTCCATTTGGCCAGCTCGTTGTATTGTGCAATGTCCAGATCCATTGGGCATTTGGATGTGGCATTGCACTGATGATGGACTGCATGGTAACATGAGGGCAGCAAACCTGGTTGGCTGGTTGTTTGGTGTAGGGAACCAAGAAGTGAGGTCATTGATCCCATGATCCAATGTGGCAGAAACCAAGGAAGGAACAACATAAACTGCAAAGTTCAGTCAAGGAGACGGGAAAGCTGGCAAACAAAGAGGTAAAACAAATATGGCAACAGCACCACCTAAAACCCTTCCCAATCCCCGCATCATACCATGACCACAACACAACAGGAACAACACCAAGGGAAGATGGCACACGAAAAGGGAAACAAAATGGCACTAAAGACCAGACAAAATGTAGTGAAAGAGGAAAAGGCAGTGGGGTACCTGGCCAGTGTGGAGGCTAAGCCAAGGCCTCCATAACCAACGTCAACGCTAACTGAGGGACTTCAGTTCAAGGGGGAAACTCAAGGACATATACCTAGTACGACAATCCATTTTTGCAAAGAAATCCAATGACAGACCTAACTACATGAGGGTCATCCACTAGCACCCAGGGAGAGCATATTTAGTGCGAAGGGCCAAACGGCGGGTGGAGTCCAGTGAAATATGGACCATTGTGATGGGTGCCTCACAGCTACAAAGGGGAGCACAGCTCATTGTGGAGAAAAAAAGCATGGGTCACCCTAGTATGGTCAATACGAAGACAGCAGAGGGTGGTTGATTCCTGCTAGGAGAGGCAGAGGGAAGAATGCCATATGGTGGCAGTCTCCCTGATTGCATGAAGTTTATTAGACAGAGGGGTAGGTCCCAAAGAGTTGGCCCATGATTTAACAAAAGGGATCTGACATAAAGCCACAAATCCATCCCCAAAAGTATCACAGAGAACAGGCATTATGTGGCCGCAGCCCCAGCCACACAATTTGGTAGCTCATTACCTGGAATACCAAACCCCCCCCCCCCCCCCCCCCCAAAAAAAAAAAAAAAAAACACCAGAGGAAATCAACCAAAGCAGCAGCATCACTAGGATCAGCAAGGAGGTCATGAATGGCAGAGACCAAGGGGTGGAAGGAAAAACACCGAGTGATAGACTGAAAGCCACTCATTGAGTCTGTACATAATAAAACTTGGGTGACAGAGAACTGTTTAATAAAGCAGAGGGCCCAATAGTTCATCACTAATTCCGAAGTAAACAGCACACATGTGGCAGGCAAGGGAGCTCTGTGCCAACAAAAGACATGAAGGCATATCCCACGTGACCAGCAGATTTAGAGCGATAAGTGTAAAAAACAGTGGCATCCTAAAACTTCCTTAAGAGCGTATGGAACAAACAACTGAACACTAATTGGAGCAACGGAGGCTTTTGGACCCTGGAAGAGACCCAATCGAATCCTGGATTAACCAAGCGGTGGTGATTGGGAGAGGAAGTTGGGAAGAGAACAAGGAGGGGAGATGGAAATTGCTGCAAAGAGAAGCGAGGTGGAACAAAAGCATTGAACTCACATGAGGGTGGGTGGGTGATGCCCTGAAGCTGCAAAAAGAAGAAGAAGAAGAAGAAGAAGAAGAGAGAGAGGGGGTCGGGGCAGGATAAGAGTGGATAGTGACTGCATTGCAAACCAGGAACTGGGAGTGCCGAACTGAAGGAGGAGGGAAGGCTATTGACAGGGCTAGTGCGAAAGGCCCTGTTGGCTAAAACCCGAAAACAGCCAACTTTCAGAAGGAGGGTAGGGAGCAACCAAGTAAGCTTATTGTCAAAAAGACCACCAAAGAAACGCATCTGGGGTGCCACAGTCAGTTGTTGGGCATAGAGGTAGACCTCCAGATCAAGATGGACCACAATAAGGCAACAGAGATGCACCACCCTCGACTTGAGGGGATAGAATTGAAAACTGTGTGTGTTCACATGGAAGTGTCCCAGATGACACCATGAAGCTGTCGTTGTGCAGAGGCCACTGAGTGGGAGCTAGACCAAATACAGAAATCATCTGCATATAGAGCACAGGTGATCAACAGTCCAGCAAAGGCCATAATTCCATTAACAGCAATGAGAAAAATAAGGACATTTAATACAGAGCTTTATGGAACACCATTCTCCTAGTTCTGAGAACAGAACCAACCCAAACTCTGAACAACTGAAGGGAGAGAAATGGTGAATAAAAATTGAGAGGGGGTCCCAGAGATTCCAGTCACAGAGAATACATGGGATAGGATAGTGCCAAGCTGTGTCGTAGGCCTTATGAAGGGCAAAGAGGACTGTGAGAAGATGGCAGTACTGAGAGAAGGCCAACTGAACTGAGGTTTTCAATCAAAGCTGATGATCGATTGGAGACCATCCCTCCTGAAAGTTGCGCTGGTGAGGAGATAAAAGGTTCTGAGATTTGAGAATCCAACTGTGTCGATTAGCCACAATATCTTCAAGTAACTCCCAGAGGACATTAGTCAGACTGACGGGCCACAACTGTCAAGGGAGGACGGGTTCTTGCTGGGTTTCAGGACAGGAACCACAATACCGTCTCCCCATTCAGAACGGAAAATGCCTCAGAGTCAAATACAGTTACACACCTGGATGGAATCAGGTATAAGTACAAGGGCAGTATTGTGGGAAGAAGAGACGGATAGAAAAAGTTCCCACCCAGTAAAAGGTTCATTATAGAATTCCACCTGACAAGGAGTAAAACATAAATGGGGAGCTTCAGCCTGTCGGCTCCGGGTGAGGAAGGCGACTGGATAGGAGGCCAATGTCGATGCCCTTGCAAAATGGAGCATGAGGTGTTCCATGAGAACTGATGGATCTGTGCAAAGGCTACCTGGAAAGGCAAAGCTCAGAATAAAAGACTGCCGCTGACAACCTTGGAGGGTGCTGAGTCTAGGCCACTCTTGTGAGGAACCGACAGAAGAATCTAGGGAGGAAACAAAGTGTTCCCAACACACTCGCTTGATCCATTTTATTAAGTAACATGCTTTGACATGAAGGCATTTAAAGGTAATAAGACTGGCAGAGGACAAGTGTTGCTTAAGGCGTTGCAAGGCACGATGGTGAGAATCAATGGGAAGTGGTCACTATCACAGAGGTCATCATGTGGTGACCACTATAAGGATGGAAGAAGGGGAAGGTAAGTGAGAGAAAAATCAATGGCAGAGAAAGTGCTGTATGTGGCACTAAAATGAGTACAAGAACCATCATTAAGAAGCCGCAGGTCGTGGTCCGCAAGAAATTGGTCCCTAAGGAGCCCCCGACTAGATGAAAAAGCACTGCCCCACAAAGAATGATGGGCATTAAAAGCCCAAGGAGGGTGAAAGGAGGGGACAGTTGCTGAAGAATGACAGTTAGGGCAGTCGGGATAGGTGGCCTGTCAGGAGGGATATGGAGATTGCGAACAGTGACCGCAGAGTACAAGTGAACCCAGACGGCAACTGCTTCCAATGTGGTATGAAGGGGGATTCATGTACTAGCAACGCCTGTGCGGACCAAAGTGCAAAAGCCACCAAAAGCCTCAAAGAGCCAACCTGGTTCCAACAGAAAGCACACAACCCACAAAGAAGCAGTGAGTGAGCATCAGTAAAATGAGATTCCTGGAGAATGACCCACACTGCTGAGTAAAAGGAAATAAAGGAGTGCAACTCCAGGACATGACAATAGTGTCTATTACAGTTCCACTGAATAAGAAGGCAACAATGATCCAAATGGGAGGTGAAAGGGCAGGATCCAATCAAGTTGCCTGGTCACCATCCATTACCAACAAGGACAGGGTGACATCCATAAATAAGCAACCAGACTCAGGTTGCGAGGGGGGAGGTGGCAGCTTTGGGGTCACTTCTTCTCCTCCCCCTCCCCCCCCTCCTCCACCACCTCCTCCTCCTCCTACTCCTCTTTCATAGGTCGAGGAGGGCAGGCCACAATGGGAGAGCAGGCTTCTGCAAGATGCAGAACTGAAAGTGAGCAGGAAACCTCGGGGCGCATGGACTGTGGGTCCTACAGCTGAGCTGTGGCAGCAGGCCTCTGGCCCGGGAGACACCATGGGGAAGGACCCTGGGAGGAAGCCCCATCACCAGTGGGTGCCAAAGAAGAGGGACATTTCTCCAGCCAGGGAGGGGAAGCGGCACCCAGAGGGGAAGGCATGGGAACTGCAGGGGAGATGGGGGGAGAACTGGGTTAGGGAGTAGGGGGGAAAGGATGTAAAAGAGGCAAAATTAGATGTCAGCGACACAGGGTGAAGTGAGTCATGTATCTGTTGGCCTCATCATAGGATAAACTATCAAGGGACTTATACTCCTGTATCTTCTTTTCCTTCTTATAAAAAGAGCAGTCTGGTGAGCACAGAGAGTGACGGTTCTGACAATTAACACACACGGGTGGCAGAATACAGGGGCTCCCCTCATGAAGTGGATATCCACATTCACCACATAGAGGGTCTGCTGTAAAGCTGGAAGACATGCACCTGAAACGCACGCACCGAAAACACCTCATGGGTGGCAGGATGTACGGCTTCTTGTTCACCAATAACACATAGCCTTGACCTTCTCTGGGAGGTTATCTCCCTACGATACCAGAATAAAGGTGCTGGTATGGGTACAATTGTCCTTACAACCTATCTAAACACGCCAAACAAAATGAACATCCCATTGCTCGAGACTGGCCTGGAGTTTCTCATCAGTTTGAAACACAAGGGCCTTATTAAAAATGATTCCCTGAAGTAAAGTGGCAGTTGACCCTAAGTAACGAAAAGTGTGAGGTCATCCACATGAATGCTACAAGGAACTCAAACTTTGGTTACATGATAAATCAGTCTAATCTAAACACCGTAAATTCAACTAAATACCTAGGTATTACGAACAACATAAATTGGAAGGAACATACAGAAAATGTTGTGGGGAAGGCTAACCAAAGACTGCGTTTTATTGGCAGCAGGACACTTAGAAAATGTAACAGACCTACTAAGGAGACTGCCTACACTACACTTGTCCGTCCTCTTTTAGAATACTGCCGCGCAGTGTGGGATCCTAACCAGATAGGACTGAAGGAGTACATCGAAAAAGTTCAAAGAAAGGCAGCACGTTTTGAATTATCGCGAAATATGGGAGAGTGTGTCACAGAAATTATACAGGATTTGGGCTGGACACCATTAAAAGAAAGGCGTTTTTCATTGTGACGGTTATCTTCTCACGAAATTCCAATCACCAGTTTTCTCTTCCAAATATTTTGTTGACACTGACCTATATAGGGAGGAACGATCACCACGATAAAATAGGTGTTCATTCTTTCCGTGCACTATACGAGATTGGAATAATAGAGAATTGTGAAGGTGGTTCGATGAACCCTCTGCCAGACACTTAAATGTGATTTGCAGAGTATCCATGTAGATGTGGATGTAAATATATATTCAATGACTGAGGACCAGTAATGGACACCAGCATATCACCAGGATGGTCTCACGCCTTCAGGTCTGCTGATTGAATGGCAGTAGTAATTATGATCAACAGCAAACCCGACCGCACATCACTGAGAAATTCCTCTTCACCGAACTTGTCTTCAATATCTTCCACAAAAAAATACTGGCTTGATGGCAGTGAACGTGTCCCCATCAGTCCTAGTGCAGCCAGGGTATCGGACAAGTGTTTCACTTCAAGCCGGCAAGCCTGTCCCTCTTCCTAGAGTGTAGTCAGGGAAGGGAAGGCTGCAGGGTCATAAGAAACAGCATTAAATGTGCCACTACCAACAAAAGAGATGGCCATAGAAGAATGGCTAGTTTTTTGGAGTTTAATATGTTTCATACGCAAAGCATCCATCCTGATACCAACCACTCCAATCAGGGTCCCTCCTCAAAAGGCGCCATCCAGCCACAGCAAGGGCCGTCTGGCATGTTACGATGCTCCAGAATGACAAGCAACCACTCCTAGGCATGCATGAGGAGGCAACAGGTATCAGACGTATGATCCCTGTGTTGTCAAGGGGCTCAGCCAGATGGGTACATAACAGCCCCAAGACACGGACTGGTTACATGTGCTGGTAGCCTAGCGATACTGGAGATGCTGGTACGGTGGTGAAGGAAGATGGGAAGGAGGGGGTGCGGGGAAGATCCATGCCACAGGAGCCCGGAACAGAAGAAGGGGTCACAATAGTTTAGTGCACAATGTGTGCCATGCCACGCACAAACTCCCGGAAGAACAGTTATCTTCAGGGTGTCCATACCCATTGACAATGTTTTGGTTGACTACGTCTGACCATCCCAAGGGAGGATCACTGTATTGTGCACCAAGCACATCATAAACCATACCACATCTGTACCTGCCATCCAAGAACTAGTAGTGTACTCCCTGCAACATTCTGTGTCATCCCAGACCATCAGTCAGAGACTAGTAGCCACCGAATTGTGGAATTACTATCTCATGTGTAGACTGCTGGTGATACCACAATACAATTGGATGTGCTTGGAGCGATACTGTGACTACAGATGAATGGTGTTGCATTGTGTTCAGTAATGAATCGCAGATCTGCACTATTCCTGGATGACCACTGTAAGCAATAATGTCGGCAACCTGGGAACCTAGATATAGGTCTCATTCTTCCAATGTTTTGGAGAGGCACTGTTGTGTTACTCCTGGTGTTACTGTGTGGCAAGCCATTGGGAATGACTTCAGGTCATGTCTGGTAGTGACTAAGGGAATTCTGATGGCAGAACAGTATGACATGAACATCCAGCATTCTCATGTGTTACCTTTCATATGACAGTATTATGGTGTGACTTTTCTCGAAGATAGTGCTCATCCATCCATGCCACATATGTCTATGAATTGTCTTCACAATGTTCATGGTACTTCCGTGGCTAGCTAGATTCTCAAGTCTGTCCCTGATAGAAAGTGTGGGATCAACACAGATGTCAACTCCACCCCAGAGCCAGTATCCAGGATAACACAAACCAATTACAGCAGTTGTGGGCCAGCATGTCTCACAAGTGGATACAACAGTCTTGATGACGTCTTCCCCAAATGAATCAGTGCATGCATCCAGGCCAGACAGGGTGCAATGTCATACTGATAAGCTGGTTCATACTGCCAAGTTCTTTGTAAATTTGACTCAGTCTTGTAATCACTGAAATGACATCACATACCCTGTCCTCCCTTAAAGTTTCAATTTGTTTCCTCCTCCCTCCTGCATGCTTCACTGTCTTTTGTCAGGTGGTTTATAATGTAGAAATAAACAGTGTGTGGAAAATATGATTAAATAAAACACTAAACCAAAAGGAATTTAATTAAAATTCTGATTGAATTACTTTCAACTTATATTACTGTATCTGTTATTGGCTGCCTCTGAACCACCCGAGTTTGCCAACTAACTACAACTATATCTGCATTTAGACCTACTGTTACTACACTGTTTTATATTGTCCTCACTGGTATGTGAATACCTTGGCAATCCTCAAGTCTATGTATACCCATTTGGGTGAACACTGCAACTTCTTTAATCTTTCTCTTAACCATTTTTTAGCCATGGATATCATTCTCAATCATGCAGAAAGATAACATTTCTTCTTAGTCTTCTACTTTGCCCTTCAGATCCATTGACATCATTTTGATATTGAGAGTGTCCACTTGATTTTAAAGTTGAGGAACAACTTTTTACATGTGAGACCTTAACTTTCCCCGGCGAATTGAATGTTCAAATGACTTACGGGTTTGCTGCCGGGTTACGTAGTCGACCATCACCGATATTTCGACAGGAGCAGACCCTGCCACTCTCAACAATAGCAGGGTGTGCTCCTGTCGAAATATCGGCGGTGGTCAACGACGTCACCCGGCAGCAATCCCGTAAGTTATTTGAACAATCTTTTAGATATTCAAAATGCAGCAAATTAACTCTAGCCTAAAAATTTTGATCATTTACAGCTGTTTGCGAATTACAGTCTAATTGTCTGTATTCCCTCTCAACCTTGAAACAAGGGCAATTTAAAATGACACGGTTAGCAGAACCTTCCACTCCACATTCACAACTCCATGTAGATGTTTAGGGTATGGACCATGATCTGTTAAGAGGTGCACCATACCTCAAGTAGCATCAATGTTGTGCATACTGAGCCTGTTCTTAATGCCTGACAACACACTGCATACAGTTAGTTGCATGTTCCATTGATCAATTGCATGGTACGGAAGCTGTTATGAAGTGGAATGTGTCAAGTGCACAAGAAATGCACATATGAAAAGAGATTTTTGGCATTGTGTGGATAGAGAGGTCGACACAAGCAAGAACACCGAGAGAGGGAAAGGTAGGGCAGAAGGGAAGGAAAGAGGACAGAAAGGGAGGGGCACAGGAAAGGAAATGCAGCCTGGGATAGAAGAAGGGGTTACAATAGTTTAGAGCACAATGTGTGCCACGCCACGCATAGGGCTTATTTCAATAGTGGTCTAAGTCCATTTTTGTTCATTCTGAGATACAGAGTCCTAAAGTTAAATGAGCGCTGAAAAATCTGCAGTTGAGATACCTGAAATATTGAAGTATATGTACTTTAATATTTCTGGTATCTCAACTGCAGATTTTTCAGTGCTCATTTAACTTTAGGACTCTGTATCTCAGAATGAGCAAAAATTGACTTGTACCACTATTGAAATAAGCCCTTCATATATATACCCCATGACCTTAAATTGCACAACATGCACATACTATATTAATAGATTTATTTATTACTATTCAAGAATTCATCTATGGTATGGAAGGAGTTGTCAAGGAGATATAATTTCAGTTATTTTTGAAGCTATTGCTGCTGTCTGTCAACATTTTATTTCATCTGGTAATTTGTCAAAAATTTTTATAGCAGCGTATTTTACCCCTTTCTGTGCCAAAGACAGGTAGAGTACAGGATAGTGTAAGTCTTTCTTTTTTCTAGTACTATAATCATGACTGTCACTGTTGTTTTTAAACTGGTCCATGTTGTCGAGAACAAAGTTCATTAGTGAGTAATGTACTGTGAGGCTGTTGTTAGAATTCGCAACCTTTCAAAAACACGCCTACAGGATGTGCGACTATGAACTCCACACATTATTCTAACCACTTTCTTTTGAGCAGTGAAAACTTTTTGTCTAAGGGTTGAGTTACCCCAAAATATTATTCCGTATGACATCAGAAAGTGAAAGTATGTTAGCTTACTAATTTCTATATTCTCAAAATTGGCAATTATTCTGATTGCAAAAGTTTCTGAACCTAGTCGCTTTAGAAGATCCAATTCGAATGGTAGCAACATTTCGAAGCCACATAATTGCTCACAACAAACCAGGTACTGTCCACGGTAGGAAGTGCAGTGTTTAGACTCATCCAGAAACTATTTCCTAATGCCACTCCGAGTGGACTTTCGTATGATCAAGTTGTAGATTCGCTAACTAACTATTATGACCAACAAGTGAATGTGGTAGCAGCCTGGTACTATTTCTTTAGTTGCAAGGAACAGTCAGAACAAACTTATCGCATGTGGGTAACAGATTTGCAGGTATGACGAAGAAATGTAAATTCAAATGTGCTTGTGGTGCTTTATATTCAGACATTATGTTGTGTGATGCGACCGTATACAATGTAACTGATTTCAAACTGAGGGAACAGATTTTCAAACAGTCCGATCCATCATCTCAGCACACAGTGCAAATACTAGATCAGTATGATTCCGATGCCTCGTAGGCCGGTAAGTTTGAGCAGCCAGCAATTTGTCAGGTCACGTCATTCCTTGCTCGCAACCGACCCATTAGGCAGCAACACCTTGCACACACTACGCTGCGTAAACAGTTCTCTAAACAGGCAGTTACACAGGCGAACAAAATTAAATCATGCCCTCGGTGCTATTTATGACACAAATGCCAAGACTGCCCGTCCAAACAAGCACAATGTTATGCTTGTGGAAAGAAAGGACATGTACAATCCGTATGTTTGCAACAGAACAAACTTAACAATTCCACACACTCACACAAATCTAGTCACAATGTTCATGTCATCAATGCCATGTATTCAAAGCCTGCTACAGGCATTAGCAAAACTAGCTTCCGAACGATTTCTTTAGTGCTATGCCAGCCCAACAAGCTTTTTGTACATTTGCATATTAGTGGAAAGTGTGTGAAATTTCAGTTGGATATGGGTGCCTCTGTTACATTGCTGGATCGTAACACACAAGAACAGTTAGGCTCTTCTAAAACTAGCATGCATTTGATAGCATAAAATGGACTAGACATTCCCGTTCTCAGAAAATGTACTTTGCCTGCTATGTATCGATCGCATATGCGACCTGTGACTTTCACTGTGCTACACTCATGTGAGTGTGAGAACATATTGGCCTTGATTCTTTTTATTTGTTTGCCTTTAAAATTCAGGACAATGTCTTGTCAGTGTCTGCATTTAATGCAAAAGATGGAGTACCTAGCTTGCTGAAGGAATTCCCTGAACTCTTTTCTGAAGGTTTAGACAAGGCTAACAATTTTTTTGTACATACTACTACGAAAGACACTGCTCAGCCGAAATTTTTCCAGGCCACAAATGTTCCCATTCCATTATGGGACAACGTTGCTGCTGAACTTAAAGAATTGCAAGATAGTGGAGCTATTGCGCCCACACAAGCTAGTCAATGAGCGACTCCACTGGTTTTGCTTCCCAAACTTTCAGGCCGCATTCGTCTCTGTGTTGATTTAAAGTGTACAGTCAACCAACGAACTATGATTCATACTTATCCATTGCCATGCCCAGAGGATCTCATGGACAGATTAGGTGTTGGTCGTTACATTTCAAAAATTGATTTTCGTGATGTACATCTTCAAATACCACTAAATGAAGGAGTTCAAGAAGTGTGTGTTGTGAACACTCATTTAGGCTTTCAAATAACTTCTGGGAATTCAGCCAGGTAACACTTTCAGCGACAGCCGATATTTCAGTGGGAGAACACCCCGCGCCATTTACAAGGCAAACTGCAATGGACAGGTGATGTATATGCAAATTAAAATCCTCAGTTCTCGGTCTGATGCATGAAAGATAATACACACGCTCAACACTAGTGCCACCAAAGATGACCAAAGTCAGAGCTATCGATAGACTATGAACTCAGAGGTGAGGTAGCATTGGCTCTGTCCCTCTGTTTTTCGACAAGGGAGAGAGCCGGATTCCAAACAGAGTTTAAACAAAAACCTCCATCCCTGTTAACGGGGTTGCTCGCTAATTTAATCTCAACTGCCTCCTTAATAACACTGTCCCAATAGCTGGACGTGCATGCCAATATCTCGGTGTTGTTACATAACATGGGGTGACAAGTATACAAGCAATGTTCAGCAATAACAGATTTACTTGGCTGCTGTAATCGTGTGTGCCATTTATGCTCAGTACATTGATCCTCCATGGTCCTGATGGTTTGACCAATATATGCCATGCCACAGCTACAAGGAATGCGATATACACTGGTCTCATGCAGACCAAGATCATCCTTAACAGAACTCAAAATGCTCTAATTTTAAGTGGAGGTCAGAAAACACATTTCACATCATATTTCTGTAAAATACAACCGATCTTGTTGGAAGTGTTTCCTATGTATGGTAAAAAGGCAGTAGACTTAGGTGTCGACTCAGAATTACCATTAATCATCCGATGTACAGTTGGTTGATAGTGCAACACACGTTCAATCTGTCTATCACTATAACCATTTTGACGAAATGTAACTTCAAGATGGGACAGGTCAGCTGGCAAAGTCTCAGTGTCAGAAACGACATGTGCCCTGTGTACCAAGGTACGAAGTACCCCTTCACTCTGAGCCGGATGGTGACAACTATTAGCCCTGTAAGTACAATAGGTGTGAGTATGTTTCTTGTAGACAGCATGTCCCAATGATACATCATCCTTCCTCCTAACCAACACGTCAAGAAAGGGAAGGCAACCATCCTCTTCCACCTCCATCGTAAAACGAATGTTCAGGTGGATCAAGTTCAGATGTTCTAGAAAGGCATTCAAATTCTCCCTACCATGAGGCCAAACAACAAAGGTATCATCAACATATCTAAAGAAACAGGCGGGTTTCGAAGGCGTCGACTCCAATGCACGTTCCTCGAAGTCTTCCATAAACAAATTTGCGATCACAGGAGACAACGGACTACCCATCATAACTCCATCTGTCTGCTTGTAATACTGGTCATTTTCCAACGGTATTTGGAACAGCTGACTGCTCAAGTGCCAAACTGCTGAAATTATTTGGACAGTATTGTCATAGCAGGTCGTGCATCTTAAGAACACATTGCAAATTTAAGTGCTTTGTTTCGTGTGTCATCTAATGCAGGACTAAAGTGTAGACTGGGCAAGTGTTATTTTTTTAAACCTGAGTTGTAGTATCTTGGTCATCTCATAAACAGCTAAGGTGTACATCCTCTTCAGTTGCATTTGTTAGCGATACGAGATTTGCCAGTCCCTCCCAATGTCGCAGAATTGCAGTCAGTCTTAGGGAAAACTAAATACTACATTCGGTTCATACCGAATGCTCCACAAATTGCAGCTCGCTTGCATCGCAAGAATGTCCCCTTTTTTTGGACAGATGAGTGCCAAGAAGCTTTTCAAAAACTTAAAAGATGCATTGCTTAGTGATCGATGTTTGGTGCACTTTGATCCCGACAAACCAGTTGTGTTGCAAGTTGATGCTTCCTCTTATAGAGTTGGCGCATTACTTTTGCACAGAACTGGTGATAACGGCAGACCTACTGCTTTCACATCAAAAGTATTGTCCCAAGCTCAGTGTAACTACTCGCAAATGGAGAAAGAGGCATTGATTATTGTGTATGGTGTCACCAAATTCCACCACTATTTGTATGACAGGATATTCTACTTAGTAATAGATCACAAGCCAGTTCCTGTATGAACTGCCCTAAAATTGCAAAGATGGTCTTTGTTGTTGTCTCCATACCAGTACGAGATTGTATGTCGTCAGACAGCCCAACATGGCAATGCAGATGCACTTTCATGTCTTCTGGTTGGCCCTGATATGGAATGCTCAGGATTCTGAATTGCTTCAATCCTTTCCTCTGAACTATAGGAAAATTGCACAGGCCACAGAAACTGATTCAGGTTTGAACATTTTGCTAAAACACATTCATACAACTTGGTCTCGCTCACTGTATAGCATGAAGAATGCTGTAGTGCGCCGATACTTTGGACTTCGGCATAGCCTCGCTATACAGGAAGGTGTGATTCTTGTTTGAAATGACAGTGGACAGTCATGTGTGTTGATCCCCAAAGCTTTGGGGGGGGGGGGGGGGGGGGCGGAGTGTTGCAGTTACTTCACCAAGGACACGGGGGGATTGTTCGTACAATACAGTTAGTGCATCGCCACTGTACATAGCAGCGTATGGACACCCAAAAAGAACAGAGGACATCACAGTGTCACACTTGTAAGGAAAATCAGTCCATTCCACCACAAAAATTTTCTGCTGGCCTAAGTGGCAATCATCATGACAAAGTGTGCACATAGACTTTGCGAGATCTTTTCAGAACACTCGTTGGATGATTGTGGTAGACTCTTATCGCAAGTTTCCCTTTGCTGTGCCAATGACCTTGACAGCATCATGCAGCACAATTCAGGTGTTGCCCTCTATTTTTTGCCCTGAAGGTTTGCGTCAGGACCTTCAAGCAGCAGATGGCCATACTTCACACTGCACAAATCAGGGAGCATGAATTGCAACTTTTTATTGCCTCCTATCATTCGCATCCATGAGATGGACCATCGCCAGCAGAATTTCTTCACGGCCGCCACCATCGGACACTGCTCCACCCTCCTCAGCATCCGGTACCAAAGGAAGGCCACAAGTAACGTTTCGCGCTGCATGATATTGTGTTTTACAAGGTTTTTAGCAGTAGCAGAAGGCGCGCGTGAAGCAGCACATGCATTTATCTCCTATCAGACCCAGACAGATTGCAGCGCCGACATCACAATCAAATTCGTCACTGTCATGTGCACGGTGATCCATCTGTGTCTCTCCCCCCAGACTCATGGATCTCGAGGACAGCGCGGCCACCGCAGCCACCAGAAGGTGTCATCACAACACCGCGGGATCCCCCAATGGAGTCTGAGCCTCTGCCTCCTCTCGGCCTACCAATGGAGCTAGACCTGACGACGCCGTTGCAGCTGACACCTTCTACATCTGGTTATGGTCCTCAGGAGGTGGACGCGTACCCTGCTGGTCATTTTCCGGGGGACTCTTCTGACAGAGCAAAGGCCAGATGGCAGTGTACAACCGGAAGCCTGATGTAGCCTGTAGCCACAGATTCCGGTCCAGCACAGCATCCACACTACTGCTCTCCTGCCATTGTCGAGCTATGAATACAACGATGGTCCATCGCTTTGAGGGGTGGAATGTTGCGGCGTAACGTCAAGTATCAGCATGTTGGTCAAAACCGTTAGAGCAGAGAGGGCTGTGGAGAAGACGTCAGCCAATAGTACGCTGACCGAACCCTGTCTAGGATGACAACAAAACAGCAGCGCCAACTACACAAAGAGGACATAAGTGCCACGCCGCCTGGCCGCAGCTCAGTTGAAAACTAGCCATTCTACATGCTCTATAGCAGCAACCTAGGAACTGTATTTCTTCTCTTGTGTTACAAATTGTATATACTGAAGACATTGCTTGTGTTTCATGTCATCCTTTGCTTGCAACATCTCACTGTAAATTTCTCAAAGTTAAGTATTGTTATTTATCTTACTGTAATAAAAATTCATTAATACAGTTTGCTTGAATTGTTGTCTAGGGATCCAACAAAGCAAGTTTCCAAGGCACCCCATAGTTGACGAGTGGGTAAGACACAACAAAACCGTGTTCAGGTACTTTGATTTCGTGGCACTGTCACTGGTAACGTTACCATTGCTCTTGTCTGCAGCTGATAACTCCTGATGCAGCAGACGAGATGTGGCATGCTGATGTTGTGCGACAATACAACACGTGGTCAAGAATGTTAGAGCAGAGAGGGCTGTGGAGAAGACGTCAGCCAATAGTACGCTGACTGACCCCTGTCTAGGACGACGACGAGACAGCAGCGGCATCTACACAAAGAGCACATAAGTGCCACGGGCTGGCCATGGCCCAGTTAAAGACTAGCCGTTCTACGAGCTCTATTGCAGTGACTTAGGAACTGTATTTCTTCTCTTGTGTTACAAATTGTATATACTAAAGAGACTGGTTGTGTTTCATGTCACCCTTTGCTTGCGATATCTCATTGTAAATTTTTCACAGTTAAGTATTGTCATTTATCTTACTGTAATAAAAATTCATTAATACGACTTGCTTGAATTGTAGTCTAGCGATCCGCTGCTTGTCACTGCCATTCATAAAATTTCTGCTTGTCATCTTCCAAGAGGATATATAGGAGCTCTGCTGTTTCTACGTTACAACAAATATTTAAGTATGAGAGTTCTCTCTCTCTCTCTCTCTCTCTCTCTCTCTCTCTCTCTCTCTCTCTCTCTCTCTCTCTCTCTCTTTTTCTTTTAAATCATGTCTGCACTACTGGAAACCAAGTTCTTTTTCAATTTTCCTTAATTTTGTAAATTTATATTCACAATGCACCACTTCGTAATGCACCATTGCAATCATAACAGGACCAGAAGCAATCTAAATCTGAAAAAAAATTGATGTGGACTGTCAAAACAGCTATAGATGAGCACCCATGGAACGAAACGCACTGTGCATTGATATAAAAGCATGATTGTGACTTAAGGCGGTTGTTCTTTATTTTACGAATGTAATACAGTCACAAATGAAACACTGGATAAAATGAAGTGGCTTTTTCTTTTATTTCCCCCCCCCCAGGCATCTTAAAATACTTTACATTCAATGTATTCAAGTTCACACAACTTCCTTCTCTTCCGATTAAAAAATATCATGTCTTGTGATGGCAAAGAAATTCAGAAGCACTGGCAGATAACATAACAATTTAAACTAAATGTCAGTTAATGCTCTTGCAGTATAACTCCCAAAATCTTATGGATACAAAAGAATTAAAATGTTTCTTTACGGAATAGTTTTATACCTATGAGTAAGAATGTCACCACAAACTTTGTACAATAGCTTCCTATACTCTCCACTGTTTAACACCTTCTGCCTGGTTCTTTACCTAAAGATACAGACCTGCACGGATGGAAACATCAACCCATAACAGAGTTCTTTCTGCAAGTGAACCCTCTCCTCATAATCAAGAATAATTTCTTATACCTGCCACAAACTATGTTCTTAAACCAATGAAACAACATTTCAAGACCGATTCAATGTTACATCTACCATGATTCCAATTATTCAAAGTGAAAATACCATGAGTGATTACAAAATGCTTAATTCAGTGACTGAACTAAACAAATTTACTCACCAACAGAGCCTTCCTTCGACAGTCGTCTTTGGAAATCTCCCTCAAAGTATGACTTTCCATATCTTGGCACATCTGAAATTTTGGTAACAGGATTATTTATGTATCAAATTTCAACATGCTAACAAAGTTTAATTTTCAACTACCGCTCACTTCAGTTACATATACTTCATAAACATGTTGAATGAGAGAGTTGTGTCCACAGTTATTTTTAATTAAACATTGCCACCAACTTTTGAAGAGTAATAGCACAATGAAATAGTAACAATGTAACATGAAAAACTTCATTCCAATAATTGGCACACTACCACCAGTTTACGATACACTTTCTTGCAAGCACCATGAATGAATTACTATTCAGAGAACCCTACTTTAAGTTCAAACTTCATTGCTGTATGATAACCAATCCTCTTATCCACCTACCTCTATGCCCATCACCGTCTCATTAAACCTTACTGCCCTCATCATAACTTCACTCCCCCACCCCACAAGCCAATCTATCATAACTAACCCTGAACAAGATTCCCTTATCTACCTCTCGCTCCCAAATCTCCACTCTGAACTGTGCACAATGCACACACGCTCTATATCGAGAACCAGCGTCTCCACCTTGTTGTGACAAGAGATAAACTTCTGTTACACTCTCAGAGCTATAAATCTTACTTCCGGTGTTTCTTTCATGAATCTGTGAAGCTCTTTATAAATTTGGCTTCCACATAACTACATATTTTATAATAATTTCTTCTTTGTGATCAGATGTCTCTCCACAAAAGTGGCAAAATGAATTGCAATTTAAAATTTTAATGATGTTCATATTGCAATATTAAATACATTACATGTATGTGAGTTCAAACATTGACTGTCAGTAACAACTTATACCTGAAGAAAAAGACACCTAAACTGCACCATTGCCCCAGTGATCTTCACATGATTGATTCTAACAGCACAAGGCTATTGGACCTAGCAACCAATTTTACATAGCAGATGCAAAGGAAGAATTTCTAAATGTGAGATGTACTAGTCCCTGCCTCAGTCATAAATACTAATACTGCAGTTCTGAAAAGAAAAGTATTCAAATGATGCATTAAACACGTAAGCACTCAAAATGTCAGTATTAATGGGCAACACAAATAGCCATGTAATTTTGTACTAAGTTCTTCGTCATTACAACTCCCTTGGAAGTGGCAAATGTTGTTTTTCAGGCCACAGTTATTCAATTCAAAACTTCCTACTTCAAGAGAATATCATTTTGTTAAATTGCAATGAATCTTTACATACATGGAATTCAAAGATACTTTAACAGTAACGTCACAGTATAAGAGTATGTTCTGCTGAATGGTATGATAAGCTGTGCTATGTAATTGACTTCTGGCAGCAAATATTTGTTAACTATTGTGAATACATTTTATCAGGTTAAAAATTCTGGTTCCAGCTCAAACCCAAGACACATTACAATGCCAGTAAAGTGCATAAAAGCCATAAACCCCAAGGCCTTTACAAAGCGACACCTAAAAAAGCTCGTCAGATGTCACTGTTTGAAATATTTTCCGATTTATCACTGACCAGATACAAGCAATTGTTTAAACAATGAAGGCTCTTGTACGATACAGAAATAAAAAGGAAAAATCTTCCAAAACCTCTTGTTTGACTATTCCTAAATAAATGACATATTCACGTTTGTCCATGCGACTTCAGGCATAATGTAGACTACTAGTTCTGTATCTTCTTATTACACTATACTTGATTGCTCCCATTATTAAGGTACTATCTGTCATAGCACGTTAGTCCATGCCTGAACTCTGTCACTATGCTGCAACAAGTTTATTGTTCATCAGTCAAATCTGTGGCAGTAGGCAAACAATTTACTACACTCATTATGTTGCACTCTGCTGGAAAAAATAATCTATGAGGCATGGTACAAAACAAACTTGATAAATGTTGTAAATCTGTCTGCTTACAAAACATTTACAACTAGCATAAAAGATAAAAGTAGGGCCACTTGCCGCCTTCCCCCCCCCCCCCCCCCTCCCGACACACACACACACACACACACACACACACACACACACACACACACACACACAAAAGGACGCGCGCATGGTGGGGGGGGGGGGGGGGGCAGGAAGGGGAAGAAGGTGTAGAGTAAGTGACTGATGGACTGGACTGCACTGCACTGCACTTGACACAGGCAGGCAGCGAGAGAGGGAGGAGAGAATGAATTCAACTTTTCTGCTACATAGAACCCTTCTGCTTGTCCTTGCTATTCATAACCTTTCTGCTTGTCATCCTTCAAGAGGCTACACAGATTTACATTACAACAAATATTTATGAATGAGAGTAGTCTCATTTCTTTTTTAAATCATGTCATCACTACTGGAACCTAAGTTACTTTTCGATTTTTCTTAATTTTGTAAATTTATATTCACAATGTACCACTTTACAATACACCATTGTAATCCTACAAGGACCAGAAGCAATCTAAATATAAAAAAGTGACGTAGATAAAGAAACACTGGATAAAATGAAGTGGCTTTTTATCCCCCCCCCAGGCGTCTTAAAATACTTTACATTCAATGTATTCAAGTTCACACAACTTCCTTCTCTTCCCATTAAAAAATATCATGTCTTGTGATGACAAAGAAATTCAGAAGTACTGGCAGATAACATAACTATTTAAACTAAATGTCAGTTAATGCTCTTGCAGTATAACTCCCAAAATCTTTGGGATCACAAAGAATTAAAATGTTTCTTTATGGAACAGTTTTATACTTATGAGTAACAATGTCACCACAACTTTGTACAATAGCTTTCTATACTCTCCACTGTTTAACACCTTCTGCCTGGTTCTTTACCTAAAGATACAGACCTGCACGGATGGAAACATCAACCCATAACAGAGTTCTTTCTGCAAGTGAACCCTCTCCTCATAATCAAGAATAGTTTCTTATACCTGCCACAAACTATGTCCTTAAACCAATGAAACAACATTTCAAGACCGATTCAATGTTACATCTACCATGATTCCAATTATTCAAAGTGAAAATACCATGAGTGATTACAAAATGCTTAATTCAGTGACTGAACTAAACAAATTTACTCACCAACAGAGCCTTCCTTCGACAGTCGTCTTTGGAAATCTCCCTCAAAGTATGACTTTCCATATCTTGGCACATCTGAAATTTTGATAACAGGATTATTTATGTATCGAATTTCAACATGCTAACAAAGTTTAATTTTCAACTACCGCTCACTTCAGTTACATATACTTCATAAACATGTTGAATGAGAGAGTTGTGTCCACAATTATTTTTAATTAAACATTTCCACCAACTTTTGAAGAGTAATAGCACAATGAAATAGTAACAATTTTTACATGAAAAACTTCATTCCCATAATTGGCACAGTACCACCAGTTTTCGATACACTTTCTTGCTTGCATCATGAACACATTACTTTAGGTTCAAACTTCATTGCTGCATGATAACCAATCCTCTCATTCACCTACCTCTATGCCCATCACCATCTCATTAAACCTTACTGCCCTCATCATAACTTCACCCCTCACCCACCAAAACATAACCCCTTCTGCTATACTTTCTTACTCTATCATAACTAACCCTGAACAAGATTCCCTTATCTACCTCTCACTCCCAAATCTCCACTCTGAACTGTGCACAATGCACACACGCTCTATATCGAGAACCAGCGTCTCCACCTTGTTGTGACAAGAGATAAACTTCTGTTACACTCTCAGAGCTATAAATCTTACTTCCGGTGTTTCTTTCATGAATCTGTGAAGCTCTTTATAAATTTGGCTTCCACATAACTACATATTTTATAATAATTTCTTCTTTGTGATCAGATGTCTCTCCACAAAAGTGGCAAAATGAATTGCAATTTAAAATTTTAATGATGTTCATATTGCAATATTAAATACATTACATGTATGTGAGTTCAAACATTGACTGTCAGTAACAACTTATACCTGAAGAAAAAGACACCTAAACTGCACCATTGCCCCAGTGATCTTCACATGATTGATTCTAACAGCACAAGGCTATTGGACCTAGCAACCAATTTTACATAGCAGATGCAAAGGAAGAATTTCTAAATGTGAGATGTACTAGTCCCTGCCTCAGTCATAAATACTAATACTGCAGTTCTGAAAAGAAAAGTATTCAAATGATGCATTAAACACGTAAGCACTCAAAATGTCAGTATTAATGGGCAACACAAATAGCCATGTAATTTTGTACTAAGTTCTTCGTCATTACAACTCCCTTGGAAGTGGCAAATGTTGTTTTTCAGGCCACAGTTATTCAATTCAAAACTTCCTACTTCAAGAGAATATCATTTTGTTAAATTGCAATGAATCTTTACATACATGGAATTCAAAGATACTTTAACAGTAACGTCACAGTATAAGAGTATGTTCTGCTGAATGGTATGATAAGCTGTGCTATGTAATTGACTTCTGGCAGCAAATATTTGTTAACTATTGTGAATACATTTTATCAGGTTAAAAATTCTGGTTCCAGCTCAAACCCAAGACACATTACAATGCCAGTAAAGTGCATAAAAGCCATAAACCCCAAGGCCTTTACAAAGCGACACCTAAAAAAGCTCGTCAGATGTCACTGTTTGAAATATTTTCTGATTTATCACTGACCAGATACAAGCAATTGTTTAAACAATGAAGGCTCTTGTACGATACAGAAATAAAAAGGAAAAATCTTCCAAAACCTCTTGTTTGACTATTCCTAAATAAATGACATATTCACGTTTGTCCATGCGACTTCAGGCATAATGTAGACTACTAGTTCTGTATCTTCTTATTACACTATACTTGATTGCTCCCATTATTAAGGTACTATCTGTCATAGCACGTTAGTCCATGCCTGAACTCTGTCACTATGCTGCAACAAGTTTATTGTTCATCAGTCAAATCTGTGGCAGTAGGCAAACAATTTACTACACTCATTATGTTGCACTCTGCTGGAAAAAATAATCTATGAGGCATGGTACAAAACAAACTTGATAAATGTTGTAAATCTGTCTGCTTACAAAACATTTACAACTAGCATAAAAGATAAAAGTAGGGCCACTTGCCGCCTTCCCCCCCCCCCCCCCCCGACACACACACACACACACACACACACACACACACACACACACACACACACACACACACACACACACACACAAAAGGACGCGCGCACGGTGGGGGGGGGGGGGGGGCAGGAAGGGGAAGAAGGTGTAGAGTAAGTGACTGATGGACTGGACTGCACTGCACTGCACTTGACACAGGCAGGCAGCGAGAGAGGGAGGAGAGAATGAATTCAACTTTTCTGCTACATAGAACCCTTCTGCTTGTCCTTGCTATTCATAACCTTTCTGCTTGTCATCCTTCAAGAGGCTACACAGATTTACATTACAACAAATATTTATGAATGAGAGTAGTCTCATTTCTTTTTTAAATCATGTCATCACTACTGGAACCTAAGTTACTTTTCGATTTTTCTTAATTTTGTAAATTTATATTCACAATGTACCACTTTACAATACACCATTGTAATCCTACAAGGACCAGAAGCAATCTAAATATAAAAAAGTGACGTAGATAAAGAAACACTAGATAAAATGAAGTGGCTTTTTATCCCCCCCCAGGCGTCTTAAAATACTTTACATTCAATGTATTCAAGTTCACACAACTTCCTTCTCTTCCCATTAAAAAATATCATGTCTTGTGATGACAAAGAAATTCAGAAGCACTGGCAGATAACATAACTATTTAAACTAAATGTCAGTTAATGCTCTTGCAGTATAACTCCCAAAATCTTTGGGATCACAAAGAATTAAAATGTTTCTTTATGGAACAGTTTTATACTTATGAGTAACAATGTCACCACAACTTTGTACAATAGCTTTCTATACTCTCCACTGTTTAACACCTTCTGCCTGGTTCTTTACCTAAAGATACAGACCTGCACGGATGGAAACATCAACCCATAACAGAGTTCTTTCTGCAAGTGAACCCTCTCCTCATAATCAAGAATAGTTTCTTATACCTGCCACAAACTATGTCCTTAAACCAATGAAACAACATTTCAAGACCGATTCAATGTTACATCTACCATGATTCCAATTATTCAAAGTGAAAATACCATGAGTGATTACAAAATGCTTAATTCAGTGATTGAACTAAACAAATTTACTCACCAACAGAGCCTTCCTTCGACAGTCGTCTTTGGAAATCTCCCTCAAAGTATGACTTTCCATATCTTGGCACATCTGAAATTTTGATAACAGGATTATTTATGTATCGAATTTCAACATGCTAACAAAGTTTAATTTTCAACTACCGCTCACTTCAGTTACATATATTTCATAAACATGTTGAATGAGAGAGTTGTGTCCACAATTATTTTTAATTAAACATTTCCACCAACTTTTGAAGAGTAATAGCACAATGAAATAGTAACAATTTTTACATGAAAAACTTCATTCCCATAATTGGCACAGTACCACCAGTTTTCGATACACTTTCTTGCTTGCATCATGAACACATTACCTTAGGTTCAAACTTCATTGCTGTATGATAACCAATCCTCTCATTCACCTACCTCTATGCCCATCACCATCTCATTAAACCTTACTGCCCTCATCATAACTTCACCCCTCACCCACCAAAACATAACCCCTTCTGCTATACTTTCTTACTCTATCATAACTAACCCTGAACAAGATTCCCTTATCTACCTCTCACTCCCAAATCTCCACTCTGAACTGTGCACAATGCACACACGCTCTATATCGAGAACCAGCGTCTCCACCTTGTTGTGACAAGAGATAAACTTCTGTTACACTCTCAGAGCTATAAATCTTACTTCCGGTGTTTCTTTCATGAATCTGTGAAGCTCTTTATAAATTTGGCTTCCACATAACTACATATTTTATAATAATTTCTTCTTTGTGATCAGATGTCTCTCCACAAAAGTGGCAAAATGAATTGCAATTTAAAATTTTAATGATGTTCATATTGCAATATTAAATACATTACATGTATGTGAGTTCAAACATTGACTGTCAGTAACAACTTATACCTGAAGAAAAAGACACCTAAACTGCACCATTGCCCCAGTGATCTTCACATGATTGATTCTAACAGCACAAGGCTATTGGACCTAGCAACCAATTTTACATAGCAGATGCAAAGGAAGAATTTCTAAATGTGAGATGTACTAGTCCCTGCCTCAGTCATAAATACTAATACTGCAGTTCTGAAAAGAAAAGTATTCAAATGATGCATTAAACACGTAAGCACTCAAAATGTCAGTGTTAATGGGCAACACAAATAGCCATGTAATTTTGTACTAAGTTCTTCGTCATTACAACTCCCTTGGAAGTGGCAAATGTTGTTTTTCAGGCCACAGTTATTCAATTCAAAACTTCCTACTTCAAGAGAATATCATTTTGTTAAATTGCAATGAATCTTTACATACATGGAATTCAAAGATACTTTAACAGTAACGTCACAGTATAAGAGTATGTTCTGCTGAATGGTATGATAAGCTGTGCTATGTAATTGACTTCTGGCAGCAAATATTTGTTAACTATTGTGAATACATTTTATCAGGTTAAAAATTCTGGTTCCAGCTCAAACCCAAGACACATTACAATGCCAGTAAAGTGCATAAAAGCCATAAACCCCAAGGCCTTTACAAAGCGACACCTAAAAAAGCTCGTCAGATGTCACTGTTTGAAATATTTTCCGATTTATCACTGACCAGATACAAGCAATTGTTTAAACAATGAAGGCTCTTGTACGATACAGAAATAAAAAGGAAAAATCTTCCAAAACCTCTTGTTTGACTATTCCTAAATAAATGACATATTCACGTTTGTCCATGCGACTTCAGGCATAATGTAGACTACTAGTTCTGTATCTTCTTATTACACTATACTTGATTGCTCCCATTATTAAGGTACTATCTGTCATAGCACGTTAGTCCATGCCTGAACTCTGTCACTATGCTGCAACAAGTTTATTGTTCATCAGTCAAATCTGTGGCAGTAGGCAAACAATTTACTACACTCATTATGTTGCACTCTGCTGGAAAAAATAATCTATGAGGCATGGTACAAAACAAACTTGATAAATGTTGTAAATCTGTCTGCTTACAAAACATTTACAACTAGCATAAAAGATAAAAGTAGGGCCACTTGCCGCCTTCCCCCCCCCCCCCTCGACACACACACACACACACACACACACACACACACACACACACACACAAAAGGACGCGCGCACGGTGGGGGGGGGGGGGGCAGAAAGGGGAAGAAGGTGTAGAGTAAGTGACTGATGGACTGGACTGCACTGCACTGCACTTGACACAGGCAGGCAGCGAGAGAGGGAGGAGAGAATGAATTCAACTTTTCTGCTACATAGAACCCTTCTGCTTGTCCTTGCTATTCATAACCTTTCTGCTTGTCATCCTTCAAGAGGCTACACAGATTTACATTACAACAAATATTTATGAATGAGAGTAGTCTCATTTCTTTTTTAAATCATGTCATCACTACTGGAACCTAAGTTACTTTTCGATTTTTCTTAATTTTGTAAATTTATATTCACAATGTACCACTTTACAATACACCATTGTAATCCTACAAGGACCAGAAGCAATCTAAATATAAAAAAGTGACGTAGATAAAGAAACACTGGATAAAATGAAGTGGCTTTTTATCCCCCCCCAGGCGTCTTAAAATACTTTACATTCAATGTATTCAAGTTCACACAACTTCCTTCTCTTCCCATTAAAAAATATCATGTCTTGTGATGACAAAGAAATTCAGAAGCACTGGCAGATAACATAACTATTTAAACTAAATGTCAGTTAATGCTCTTGCAGTATAACTCCCAAAATCTTTGGGATCACAAAGAATTAAAATGTTTCTTTATGGAACAGTTTTATACTTATGAGTAACAATGTCACCACAACTTTGTACAATAGCTTTCTATACTCTCCACTGTTTAACACCTTCTGCCTGGTTCTTTACCTAAAGATACAGACCTGCACGGATGGAAACATCAACCCATAACAGAGTTCTTTCTGCAAGTGAACCCTCTCCTCATAATCAAGAATAGTTTCTTATACCTGCCACAAACTATGTCCTTAAACCAATGAAACAACATTTCAAGACCGATTCAATGTTACATCTACCATGATTCCAATTATTCAAAGTGAAAATACCATGAGTGATTACAAAATGCTTAATTCAGTGATTGAACTAAACAAATTTACTCACCAACAGAGCCTTCCTTCGACAGTCGTCTTTGGAAATCTCCCTCAAAGTATGACTTTCCATATCTTGGCACATCTGAAATTTTGATAACAGGATTATTTATGTATCGAATTTCAACATGCTAACAAAGTTTAATTTTCAACTACCGCTCACTTCAGTTACATATATTTCATAAACATGTTGAATGAGAGAGTTGTGTCCACAATTATTTTTAATTAAACATTTCCACCAACTTTTGAAGAGTAATAGCACAATGAAATAGTAACAATTTTTACATGAAAAACTTCATTCCCATAATTGGCACAGTACCACCAGTTTTCGATACACTTTCTTGCTTGCATCATGAACACATTACTTTAGGTTCAAACTTCATTGCTGTATGATAACCAATCCTCTCATTCACCTACCTCTATGCCCATCACCATCTCATTAAACCTTACTGCCCTCATCATAACTTCACCCCTCACCCACCAAAACATAACCCCTTCTGCTATACTTTCTTACTCTATCATAACTAACCCTGAACAAGATTCCCTTATCTACCTCTCGCTCCCAAATCTCCACTCTGAACTGTGCACAATGCACACACGCTCTATATCGAGAACCAGCGTCTCCACCTTGTTGTGACAAGAGATAAACTTCTGTTACACTCTCAGAGCTATAAATCTTACTTCCGGTGTTTCTTTCATGAATCTGTGAAGCTCTTTATAAATTTGGCTTCCACATAACTACATATTTTATAATAATTTCTTCTTTGTGATCAGATGTCTCTCCACAAAAGTGGCAAAATGAATTGCAATTTAAAATTTTAATGATGTTCATATTGCAATATTAAATACATTACATGTATGTGAGTTCAAACATTGACTGTCAGTAACAACTTATACCTGAAGAAAAAGACACCTAAACTGCACCATTGCCCCAGTGATCTTCACATGATTGATTCTAACAGCACAAGGCTATTGGACCTAGCAACCAATTTTACATAGCAGATGCAAAGGAAGAATTTCTAAATGTGAGATGTACTAGTCCCTGCCTCAGTCATAAATACTAATACTGCAGTTCTGAAAAGAAAAGTATTCAAATGATGCATTAAACACGTAAGCACTCAAAATGTCAGTATTAATGGGCAACACAAATAGCCATGTAATTTTGTACTAAGTTCTTCGTCATTACAACTCCCTTGGAAGTGGCAAATGTTGTTTTTCAGGCCACAGTTATTCAATTCAAAACTTCTTACTTCAAGAGAATATCATTTTGTTAAATTGCAATGAATCTTTACATACATGGAATTCAAAGATACTTTAACAGTAACGTCACAGTATAAGAGTATGTTCTGCTGAATAGTATGATAAGCTGTGCTATGTAATTGACTTCTGGCAGCAAATATTTGTTAACTATTGTGAATACATTTTATCAGGTTAAAAATTCTGGTTCCAGCTCAAACCCAAGACACATTACAATGCCAGTAAAGTGCATAAAAGCCATAAACCCCAAGGCCTTTACAAAGCGACACCTAAAAAAGCTCGTCAGATGTCACTGTTTGAAATATTTTCCGATTTATCACTGACCAGATACAAGCAATTGTTTAAACAATGAAGGCTCTTGTACGATACAGAAATAAAAAGGAAAAATCTTCCAAAACCTCTTGTTTGACTATTCCTAAATAAATGACATATTCACGTTTGTCCATGCGACTTCAGGCATAATGTAGACTACTAGTTCTGTATCTTCTTATTACACTATACTTGATTGCTCCCATTATTAAGGTACTATCTGTCATAGCACGTTAGTCCATGCCTGAACTCTGTCACTATGCTGCAACAAGTTTATTGTTCATCAGTCAAATCTGTGGCAGTAGGCAAACAATTTACTACACTCATTATGTTGCACTCTGCTGGAAAAAATAATCTATGAGGCATGGTACAAAACAAACTTGATAAATGTTGTAAATCTGTCTGCTTACAAAACATTTACAACTAGCATAAAAGATAAAAGTAGGGCCACTTGCCGCCTTCCCCCCCCCCCCCCCCCCCCGACACACACACACACACACACACACACACACACACACACACACACACACACACACACACAAAAGGACGCGCGCACGGTGGGGGGGGGGGGGGGGGGGCAGGAAGGGGAAGAAGGTGTAGAGTAAGTGACTGATGGACTGGACTGCACTGCACTGCACTTGACACAGGCAGGCAGCGAGAGAGGGAGGAGAGAATGAATTCAACTTTTCTGCTACATAGAACCCTTCTGCTTGTCCTTGCTATTCATAACCTTTCTGCTTGTCATCCTTCAAGAGGCTACACAGATTTACATTACAACAAATATTTATGAATGAGAGTAGTCTCATTTCTTTTTTAAATCATGTCATCACTACTGGAACCTAAGTTACTTTTCGATTTTTCTTAATTTTGTAAATTTATATTCACAATGTACCACTTTACAATACACCATTGTAATCCTACAAGGACCAGAAGCAATCTAAATATAAAAAAGTGACGTAGATAAAGAAACACTAGATAAAATGAAGTGGCTTTTTATCCCCCCCCAGGCGTCTTAAAATACTTTACATTCAATGTATTCAAGTTCACACAACTTCCTTCTCTTCCCATTAAAAAATATCATGTCTTGTGATGACAAAGAAATTCAGAAGCACTGGCAGATAACATAACTATTTAAACTAAATGTCAGTTAATGCTCTTGCAGTATAACTCCCAAAATCTTTGGGATCACAAAGAATTAAAATGTTTCTTTATGGAACAGTTTTATACTTATGAGTAACAATGTCACCACAACTTTGTACAATAGCTTTCTATACTCTCCACTGTTTAACACCTTCTGCCTGGTTCTTTACCTAAAGATACAGACCTGCACGGATGGAAACATCAACCCATAACAGAGTTCTTTCTGCAAGTGAACCCTCTCCTCATAATCAAGAATAGTTTCTTATACCTGCCACAAACTATGTCCTTAAACCAATGAAACAACATTTCAAGACCGATTCAATGTTACATCTACCATGATTCCAATTATTCAAAGTGAAAATACCATGAGTGATTACAAAATGCTTAATTCAGTGATTGAACTAAACAAATTTACTCACCAACAGAGCCTTCCTTCGACAGTCGTCTTTGGAAATCTCCCTCAAAGTATGACTTTCCATATCTTGGCACATCTGAAATTTTGATAACAGGATTATTTATGTATCGAATTTCAACATGCTAACAAAGTTTAATTTTCAACTACCGCTCACTTCAGTTACATATATTTCATAAACATGTTGAATGAGAGAGTTGTGTCCACAATTATTTTTAATTAAACATTTCCACCAACTTTTGAAGAGTAATAGCACAATGAAATAGTAACAATTTTTACATGAAAAACTTCATTCCCATAATTGGCACAGTACCACCAGTTTTCGATACACTTTCTTGCTTGCATCATGAACACATTACTTTAGGTTCAAACTTCATTGCTGCATGATAACCAATCCTCTCATTCACCTACCTCTATGCCCATCACCATCTCATTAAACCTTACTGCCCTCATCATAACTTCACCCCTCACCCACCAAAACATAACCCCTTCTGCTATACTTTCTTACTCTTTCATAACTAACCCTGAACAAGATTCCCTTATCTACCTCTCGCTCCCAAATCTCCACTCTGAACTGTGCACAATGCACACACGCTCTATATCGAGAACCAGCGTCTCCACCTTGTTGTGACAAGAGATAAACTTCTGTTACACTCTCAGAGCTATAAATCTTACTTCCGGTGTTTCTTTCATGAATCTGTGAAGCTCTTTATAAATTTGGCTTCCACATAACTACATATTTTATAATAATTTCTTCTTTGTGATCAGATGTCTCTCCACAAAAGTGGCAAAATGAATTGCAATTTAAAATTTTAATGATGTTCATATTGCAATATTAAATACATTACATGTATGTGAGTTCAAACATTGACTGTCAGTAACAACTTATACCTGAAGAAAAAGACACCTAAACTGCACCATTGCCCCAGTGATCTTCACATGATTGATTCTAACAGCACAAGGCTATTGGACCTAGCAACCAATTTTACATAGCAGATGCAAAGGAAGAATTTCTAAATGTGAGATGTACTAGTCCCTGCCTCAGTCATAAATACTAATACTGCAGTTCTGAAAAGAAAAGTATTCAAATGATGCATTAAACACGTAAGCACTCAAAATGTCAGTATTAATGGGCAACACAAATAGCCATGTAATTTTGTACTAAGTTCTTCGTCATTACAACTCCCTTGGAAGTGGCAAATGTTGTTTTTCAGGCCACAGTTATTCAATTCAAAACTTCCTACTTCAAGAGAATATCATTTTGTTAAATTGCAATGAATCTTTACATACATGGAATTCAAAGATACTTTAACAGTAACGTCACAGTATAAGAGTATGTTCTGCTGAATGGTATGATAAGCTGTGCTATGTAATTGACTTCTGGCAGCAAATATTTGTTAACTATTGTGAATACATTTTATCAGGTTAAAAATTCTGGTTCCAGCTCAAACCCAAGACACATTACAATGCCAGTAAAGTGCATAAAAGCCATAAACCCCAAGGCCTTTACAAAGCGACACCTAAAAAAGCTCGTCAGATGTCACTGTTTGAAATATTTTCCGATTTATCACTGACCAGATACAAGCAATTGTTTAAACAATGAAGGCTCTTGTACGATACAGAAATAAAAAGGAAAAATCTTCCAAAACCTCTTGTTTGACTATTCCTAAATAAATGACATATTCACGTTTGTCCATGCGACTTCAGGCATAATGTAGACTACTAGTTCTGTATCTTCTTATTACACTATACTTGATTGCTCCCATTATTAAGGTACTATCTGTCATAGCACGTTAGTCCATGCCTGAACTCTGTCACTATGCTGCAACAAGTTTATTGTTCATCAGTCAAATCTGTGGCAGTAGGCAAACAATTTACTACACTCATTATGTTGCACTCTGCTGGAAAAAATAATCTATGAGGCATGGTACAAAACAAACTTGATAAATGTTGTAAATCTGTCTGCTTACAAAACATTTACAACTAGCATAAAAGACAAAAGTAGGGCCACTTGCCGCCTTCCCCCCCCCCCCCCTCGACACACACACACACACACACACACACACACACACACACACACACACAAAAGGACGCGCGCACGGTGGGGGGGGGGGGGGGGGCAGGAAGGGGAAGAAGGTGTAGAGTAAGTGACTGATGGACTGGACTGCACTGCACTGCACTTGACACAGGCAGGCAGCGAGAGAGGGAGGAGAGAATGAATTCAACTTTTCTGCTACATAGAACCCTTCTGCTTGTCCTTGCTATTCATAACCTTTCTGCTTGTCATCCTTCAAGAGGCTACACAGATTTACATTACAACAAATATTTATGAATGAGAGTAGTCTCATTTCTTTTTTAAATCATGTCATCACTACTGGAACCTAAGTTACTTTTCGATTTTTCTTAATTTTGTAAATTTATATTCACAATGTACCACTTTACAATACACCATTGTAATCCTACAAGGACCAGAAGCAATCTAAATATAAAAAAGTGACGTAGATAAAGAAACACTGGATAAAATGAAGTGGCTTTTTATCCCCCCCCCCAGGCGTCTTAAAATACTTTACATTCAATGTATTCAAGTTCACACAACTTCCTTCTCTTCCCATTAAAAAATATCATGTCTTGTGATGACAAAGAAATTCAGAAGCACTGGCAGATAACATAACTATTTAAACTAAATGTCAGTTAATGCTCTTGCAGTATAACTCCCAAAATCTTTGGGATCACAAAGAATTAAAATGTTTCTTTATGGAACAGTTTTATACTTATGAGTAAGAATGTCACCACAACTTTGTACAATAGCTTTCTATACTCTCTACTGTTTAACACCTTCTGCCTGGTTCTTTACCTAAAGATACAGACCTGCACGGATGGAAACATCAACCCATAACAGAGTTCTTTCTGCAAGTGAACCCTCTCCTCATAATCAAGAATAGTTTCTTATACCTGCCACAAACTATGTCCTTAAACCAATGAAACAACATTTCAAGACCGATTCAATGTTACATCTACCATGATTCCAATTATTCAAAGTGAAAATACCATGAGTGATTACAAAATGCTTAATTCAGTGATTGAACTAAACAAATTTACTCACCAACAGAGCCTTCCTTCGACAGTCGTCTTTGGAAATCTCCCTCAAAGTATGACTTTCCATATCTTGGCACATCTGAAATTTTGATAACAGGATTATTTATGTATCGAATTTCAACATGCTAACAAAGTTTGATTTTCAACTACCGCTCACTTCGGTTACATATACTTCATAAACATGTTGAATGAGAGAGTTGTGTCCACAATTATTTTTAATTAAACATTTCCACCAACTTTTGAAGAGTAATAGAACAATGAAATAGTAACAATTTTTACATGAAAAACTTCATTCCCATAATTGGCACAGTACCACCAGTTTTCGATACACTTTCTTGCTTGCATCATGAACACATTACTTTAGGTTCAAACTTCATTGCTGCATGATAACCAATCCTCTCATTCACCTACCTCTATGCCCATCACCATCTCATTAAACCTTACTGCCCTCATCATAACTTCACCCCTCACCCACCAAAACATAACCCCTTCTGCTATACTTTCTTACTCTATCATAACTAACCCTGAACAAGATTCCCTTATCTACCTCTCGCTCCCAAATCTCCACTCTGAACTGTGCACAATGCACACACGCTCTATATCGAGAACCAGCGTCTCCACCTTGTTGTGACAAGAGATAAACTTCTGTTACACTCTCAGAGCTATAAATCTTACTTCCGGTGTTTCTTTCATGAATCTGTGAAGCTCTTTATAAATTTGGCTTCCACATAACTACATATTTTATAATAATTTCTTCTTTGTGATCAGATGTCTCTCCACAAAAGTGGCAAAATGAATTGCAATTTAAAATTTTAATGATGTTCATATTGCAATATTAAATACATTACATGTATGTGAGTTCAAACATTGACTGTCAGTAACAACTTATACCTGAAGAAAAAGACACCTAAACTGCACCATTGCCCCAGTGATCTTCACATGATTGATTCTAACAGCACAAGGCTATTGGACCTAGCAACCAATTTTACATAGCAGATGCAAAGGAAGAATTTCTAAATGTGAGATGTACTAGTCCCTGCCTCAGTCATAAATACTAATACTGCAGTTCTGAAAAGAAAAGTATTCAAATGATGCATTAAACACGTAAGCACTCAAAATGTCAGTATTAATGGGCAACACAAATAGCCATGTAATTTTGTACTAAGTTCTTCGTCATTACAACTCCCTTGGAAGTGGCAAATGTTGTTTTTCAGGCCACAGTTATTCAATTCAAAACTTCCTACTTCAAGAGAATATCATTTTGTTAAATTGCAATGAATCTTTACATACATGGAATTCAAAGATACTTTAACAGTAACGGCACAGTATAAGAGTATGTTCTGCTGAATGGTATGATAAGCTGTGCTATGTAATTGACTTCTGGCAGCAAATATTTGTTAACTATTGTGAATACATTTTATCAGGTTAAAAATTCTGGTTCCAGCTCAAACCCAAGACACATTACAATGCCAGTAAAGTGCATAAAAGCCATAAACCCCAAGGCCTTTACAAAGCGACACCTAAAAAAGCTCGTCAGATGTCACTGTTTGAAATATTTTCCGATTTATCACTGACCAGATACAAGCAATTGTTTAAACAATGAAGGCTCTTGTACGATACAGAAATAAAAAGGAAAAATCTTCCAAAACCTCTTGTTTGACTATTCCTAAATAAATGACATATTCACGTTTGTCCATGCGACTTCAGGCATAATGTAGACTACTAGTTCTGTATCTTCTTATTACACTATACTTGATTGCTCCCATTATTAAGGTACTATCTGTCATAGCACGTTAGTCCATGCCTGAACTCTGTCACTATGCTGCAACAAGTTTATTGTTCATCAGTCAAATCTGTGGCAGTAGGCAAACAATTTACTACACTCATTATGTTGCACTCTGCTGGAAAAAATAATCTATGAGGCATGGTACAAAACAAACTTGATAAATGTTGTAAATCTGTCTGCTTACAAAACATTTACAACTAGCATAAAAGATAAAAGTAGGGCCACTTGCCGCCTTCCCCCCCCCCCCCCCCCCCTCGACACACACACACACACACACACACACACACACACACACACACACACACACACACACACAAAAGGACGCGCGCACGGTGGGGGGGGGGGGGGGGGGGGCAGGAAGGGGAAGAAGGTGTAGAGTAAGTGACTGATGGACTGGACTGCACTGCACTGCACTTGACACAGGCAGGCAGCGAGAGAGGGAGGAGAGAATGAATTCAACTTTTCTGCTACATAGAACCCTTCTGCTTGTCCTTGCTATTCATAACCTTTCTGCTTGTCATCCTTCAAGAGGCTACACAGATTTACATTACAACAAATATTTATGAATGAGAGTAGTCTCATTTCTTTTTTAAATCATGTCATCACTACTGGAACCTAAGTTACTTTTCGATTTTTCTTAATTTTGTAAATTTATATTCACAATGTACCACTTTACAATACACCATTGTAATCCTACAAGGACCAGAAGCAATCTAAATATAAAAAAGTGACGTAGATAAAGAAACACTGGATAAAATGAAGTGGCTTTTTATCCCCCCCCCCCCCCCCAACCCCCAGGCGTCTTAAAATACTTTACATTCAATGTATTCAAGTTCACACAACTTCCTTCTCTTCCCATTAAAAAATATCATGTCTTGTGATGACAAAGAAATTCAGAAGCACTGGCAGATAACATAACTATTTAAACTAAATGTCAGTTAATGCTCTTGCAGTATAACTCCCAAAATCTTTGGGATCACAAAGAATTAAAATGTTTCTTTATGGAACAGTTTTATACTTATGAGTAAGAATGTCACCACAACTTTGTACAATAGCTTTCTATACTCTCCACTGTTTAACACCTTCTGCCTGGTTCTTTACCTAAAGATACAGACCTGCACGGATGGAAACATCAACCCATAACAGAGTTCTTTCTGCAAGTGAACCCTCTCCTCATAATCAAGAATAGTTTCTTATACCTGCCACAAACTATGTCCTTAAACCAATGAAACAACATTTCAAGACCGATTCAATGTTACATCTACCATGATTCCAATTATTCAAAGTGAAAATACCATGAGTGATTACAAAATGCTTAATTCAGTGATTGAACTAAACAAATTTACTCACCAACAGAGCCTTCCTTCGACAGTCGTCTTTGGAAATCTCCCTCAAAGTATGACTTTCCATATCTTGGCACATCTGAAATTTTGATAACAGGATTATTTATGTATCGAATTTCAACATGCTAACAAAGTTTAATTTTCAACTACCGCTCACTTCAGTTACATATATTTCATAAACATGTTGAATGAGAGAGTTGTGTCCACAATTATTTTTAATTAAACATTTCCACCAACTTTTGAAGAGTAATAGCACAATGAAATAGTAACAATTTTTACATGAAAAACTTCATTTCCATAATTGGCACAGTACCACCAGTTTTCGATACACTTTCTTGCTTGCATCATGAACACATTACTTTAGGTTCAAACTTCATTGCTGTATGATAACCAATCCTCTCATTCACCTACCTCTATGCCCATCACCATCTCATTAAACCTTACTGCCCTCATCATAACTTCACCCCTCACCCACCAAAACATAACCCCTTCTGCTATACTTTCTTACTCTATCATAACTAACCCTGAACAAGATTCCCTTATCTACCTCTCGCTCCCAAATCTCCACTCTGAACTGTGCACAATGCACACACGCTCTATATCAAGAACCAGCGTCTCCACCTTGTTGTGACAAGAGATAAACTTCTGTTACACTCTCAGAGCTATAAATCTTACTTCCGGTGTTTCTTTCATGAATCTGTGAAGCTCTTTATAAATTTGGCTTCCACATAACTACATATTTTATAGTAATTTCTTCTTTGTGATCAGATGTCTCTCCACAAAAGTGGCAAAATGAATTGCAATTTAAAATTTTAATGATGTTCATATTGCAATATTAAATACATTACATGTATGTGAGTTCAAACATTGACTGTCAGTAACAACTTATACCTGAAGAAAAAGACACCTAAACTGCACCATTGCCCCAGTGATCTTCACATGATTGATTCTAACAGCACAAGGCTATTGGACCTAGCAACCAATTTTACATAGCAGATGCAAAGGAAGAATTTCTAAATGTGAGATGTACTAGTCCCTGCCTCAGTCATAAATACTAATACTGCAGTTCTGAAAAGAAAAGTATTCAAATGATGCATTAAACACGTAAGCACTCAAAATGTCAGTATTAATGGGCAACACAAATAGCCATGTAATTTTGTACTAAGTTCTTCGTCATTACAACTCCCTTGGAAGTGGCAAATGTTGTTTTTCAGGCCACAGTTATTCAATTCAAAACTTCCTACTTCAAGAGAATATCATTTTGTTAAATTGCAATGAATCTTTACATACATGGAATTCAAAGATACTTTAACAGTAACGTCACAGTATAAGAGTATGTTCTGCTGAATGGTATGATAAGCTGTGCTATGTAATTGACTTCTGGCAGCAAATATTTGTTAACTATTGTGAATACATTTTATCAGGTTAAAAATTCTGGTTCCAGCTCAAACCCAAGACACATTACAATGCCAGTAAAGTGCATAAAAGCCATAAACCCCAAGGCCTTTACAAAGCGACACCTAAAAAAGCTCGTCAGATGTCACTGTTTGAAATATTTTTTGATTTATCACTGACCAGATACAAGCAATTGTTTAAACAATGAAGGCTCTTGTACGATACAGAAATAAAAAGGAAAAATCTTCCAAAACCTCTTGTTTGACTATTCCTAAATAAATGACATATTCACGTTTGTCCATGCGACTTCAGGCATAATGTAGACTACTAGTTCTGTATCTTCTTATTACACTATACTTGATTGCTCCCATTATTAAGGTACTATCTGTCATAGCACGTTAGTCCATGCCTGAACTCTGTCACTATGCTGCAACAAGTTTATTGTTCATCAGTCAAATCTGTGGCAGTAGGCAAACAATTTACTACACTCATTATGTTGCACTCTGCTGGAAAAAATAATCTATGAGGCATGGTACAAAACAAACTTGATAAATGTTGTAAATCTGTCTGCTTACAAAACATTTACAACTAGCATAAAAGATAAAAGTAGGGCCACTTGCCGCCTTCCCCCCCCGCCCCCCCCCCCCGACACACACACACACACACACACACACACACACACACACACACACACACACACACACACACACACACACACACACAAAAGGACGCGCGCACGGTGGGGGGGGGGGGGGGCAGGAAGGGGAAGAAGGTGTAGAGTAAGTGACTGATGGACTGGACTGCACTGCACTGCACTTGACACAGGCAGGCAGCGAGAGAGGGAGGAGAGAATGAATTCAACTTTTCTGCTACATAGAACCCTTCTGCTTGTCCTTGCTATTCATAACCTTTCTGCTTGTCATCCTTCAAGAGGCTACACAGATTTACATTACAACAAATATTTATGAATGAGAGTAGTCTCATTTCTTTTTTAAATCATGTCATCACTACTGGAACCTAAGTTACTTTTCGATTTTTCTTAATTTTGTAAATTTATATTCACAATGTACCACTTTACAATACACCATTGTAATCCTACAAGGACCAGAAGCAATCTAAATATAAAAAAGTGACGTAGATAAAGAAACACTGGATAAAATGAAGTGGCTTTTTATCCCCCCCCCCCCCAACCCCCAGGCGTCTTAAAATACTTTACATTCAATGTATTCAAGTTCACACAACTTCCTTCTCTTCCCATTAAAAAATATCATGTCTTGTGATGACAAAGAAATTCAGAAGCACTGGCAGATAACATAACTATTTAAACTAAATGTCAGTTAATGCTCTTGCAGTATAACTCCCAAAATCTTTGGGATCACAAAGAATTAAAATGTTTCTTTATGGAACAGTTTTATACTTATGAGTAAGAATGTCACCACAACTTTGTACAATAGCTTTCTATACTCTCCACTGTTTAACACCTTCTGCCTGGTTCTTTACCTAAAGATACAGACCTGCACGGATGGAAACATCAACCCATAACAGAGTTCTTTCTGCAAGTGAACCCTCTCCTCATAATCAAGAATAGTTTCTTATACCTGCCACAAACTATGTCCTTAAACCAATGAAACAACATTTCAAGACCGATTCAATGTTACATCTACCATGATTCCAATTATTCAAAGTGAAAATACCATGAGTGATTACAAAATGCTTAATTCAGTGATTGAACTAAACAAATTTACTCACCAACAGAGCCTTCCTTCGACAGTCGTCTTTGGAAATCTCCCTCAAAGTATGACTTTCCATATCTTGGCACATCTGAAATTTTGATAACAGGATTATTTATGTATCGAATTTCAACATGCTAACAAAGTTTAATTTTCAACTACCGCTCACTTCAGTTACATATATTTCATAAACATGTTGAATGAGAGAGTTGTGTCCACAATTATTTTTAATTAAACATTTCCACCAACTTTTGAAGAGTAATAGCACAATGAAATAGTAACAATTTTTACATGAAAAACTTCATTCCCATAATTGGCACAGTACCACCAGTTTTCGATACACTTTCTTGCTTGCATCATGAACACATTACTTTAGGTTCAAACTTCATTGCTGCATGATAACCAATCCTCTCATTCACCTACCTCTATGCCCATCACCATCTCATTAAACCTTACTGCCCTCATCATAACTTCACCCCTCACCCACCAAAACATAACCCCTTCTGCTATACTTTCTTACTCTATCATAACTAACCCTTAACAAGATTCCCTTATCTACCTCTCACACCCAAACCTTCACTCTGAACTGTGCACAATGCACATACGCTCTAGATCGAGAACCAGAGTCTCCAGCTTGTTGTGACAAGAGTTAATCTGCTGTTACAAAAATCAAAAAGGCTCTGAGAACTATGGGACTTAACTTCTGAGGTCATCAGTCCCCTAGAACTTAGAACTACTTAAACCTAACTAACCTAAGAACATCACACATATCCATGCCCGAGGCAGGATTCGAACCTGTGACCATAGTGGTCGCGCGGTTCCAGACTGTAGCACCTAGAACCGCTTGGCCACCCCAGCTGGCAAGCTGCTGTAACACTCTCAGAGCTAGAAATCTTGCTTTCTGTTGGTTCGACAAGGAGACAATCACTAAGCCATTGGTCTTCCATGAATCTGTGAAGCTCTTTAAAAATTTGGTCTCCACATAACTACATATTTTATAATAATTTCTTCTTTGTGAAGGAAACACCATTACAGAGTCTGACATGACATACAGCTTTTCACTCTGACATGGTGAGATGCCAACTGATGTGGCTTAAGTGAACTGAGTGCCACTTCACATCTCAATGAATCACTGCTTGGTTTTATTAATACTACACATAAGTTTAGTTTCAGCTGGTGAAACGGAAGAGTCACTGCTGAAATAGTGGCTGCTAACACTTGGGACACATATCTATTCAAATGGGACTGACATTTAGTTAGGAAAGGCAGGTAGCAAGCCATGTCTCACTTTCACTGATACTGCTCTCAATGTGGCTGATTAACTTTCATCATGAAATCTTTTTCATTATCTCTACAAATTACAGCCAGCAGTGCTTTAGAAACATAAATGCTAAACAAAGAGAAAAACACCATGAACTAAAAACAAAACAAGATAACATGAAGTGAACAACCATATGAAATGAAAACAAGAGAACAAGATGCTAACCTACATATTACTGCTAGCTATGGCCTGTGTGAGAGTCTTAAGGGCTGCTCTCTCACCAGCACTCGTTGTATTGGTAGCAGTGACTATAGTTATTGTTAGCAGTAATTATGCGCACAAACAACCATATATTAAAACACGTTGGTGGAATTCCCATGTGTTTTCTATAACAAACTATGGCTTCTATAAACATAGGATGCTCTACACTCATTGTACTTTTAAAGTAAAAGAAATCTTCAATATATTACATTGTAATCCACTGCGTACCATTGGGGTGAACATACAGGACATACGCAGCAAGCTAACCTTGCCTGGGTGCAGCACGATGTAACTTTTGGCCTTTCCTGAAGGTTAGAGAAGATTTTATATCCACCAACTATAACCAAAGCGTCACAAACATTTTACCACATACTTCCTTATGCCAGTAACTTTCCTAGACTTAATAGGAAATTCTGTTAGTGATTAACATCTACATTCATCCTGCTTGCTCTTATTGATCCAAGATGAGGCCTCAACACACTTGTCAGTAGTATCTTTTGGAAATATACATAAAATCTCAAACAACAACTCTAATGGGGTGGTCCCAATTACTCCTGTAAGAAACATCCTGGCAGACTGGAACGGTGTGCCGGACAAGGCCTAGTTTTAAGACTCAATCCAATACACAGTTTTAATGTATCAGAATGTCAGAATGTTCTAATTAGCGCACACCCCACTGCAGAGCGAAAATCCACTCTCCTTCAATTAGCCTTAAGGGCAAAATCTTGCACACCACACACAATATTGCCATATGGAGCATAGTAGAGGTGATGCCCTCACACACTGGCTGTGAAGCAGATGATGACCACAAATATAGCATCACAGTAGGTTCTGATCATCAGCAGGAACAGTCTATATGGACAGTTCCTGTTGTTATTAACTTATGAGGAACTTAAGAAGCTTTAACATCACAGGGGTAAACCATCACCTTGACCTTTTCAGGCAATGAATCACTCTCAAAGGCCAAGATGAAGACACTGGTAGCAAACCTGTTGTCTTTGGGTCCCCTGTAAACATGCCGGATGAAATGAACACACCACCATTCTAGATTACCATGGAGCTCATCGTCGGACTGCAAGAGGAGGTAGCCATAGAAAATAATCCCCTGGACCATGTTGAGGCTTTTATGGGGAGTGACAGAAACAGGAATATCACCTAGCCGGTCACAAGGGAGTAATGCTCGGGATTGGGCAGGGGATACTATCTGAATCAAGACTGTACCACTTTTCTCATCTTGGACAGTGCTGTCAGTTCCCCAAACTTATTCTCAAAATATTCAACAAAAAACTGAGGCTTCATAGGTAGACACGAATCCCCATCCATTCTGCTACAGACTAAATACTGAGGCGAATATGGCTCTCTTCTTTCTGTAGACCTATGTTCCTCCCATGGTGTAGCGAGGAAAGGAAACGATTTAGGGTCATACCAGTCGGCATTGTATTCGATCTTGCCCTTCTTAGAGACTGCTGGTGCTGTACGGTCACCAGCATGAGATGACTTAGTCCACTTCATTGTGGGTCATCTGCCCTGATGCTACCCACTCCGACCAGGGCCTCCCGCCACGGGCAACACCCAGCCACAGCAAAGGCTACCTGGCATGATGGCCATTGCTGGGAGTCCTAATACCCCAGGAAGATAGGCATCTACTCCTTGGCATATGTGGGGAGTTTACAGCTCAGGCATCAGCAGTGTCATTCTTGTGTTGTCAAGGGGCTACCACCAAATGGGTACATGACGGCCCCACCACAATGGACTGGCTACCGTGCTGGATATTGGGTGCAGAGATATCCAATACTGTCATGGGGGTGAAAGAGGACATGGGACAATGGAAGAAGATGACATACTCCGGAAAGTATCCTCGCCCAAATACACTCCTGGAAATTGAAATAAGAACACCGTGAATTCATTGTCCCAGGAAGGGGAAACTTTATTGACACATTCCTGGGGTCAGATACATCACATGATCACACTGACAGAACCACAGGCACATAGACACAGGCAACAGAGCATGCACAATGTCGGCATTAGTACAGTGTATATCCACCTTTCGCAGCAATGCAGGCTGCTATTCTCCCTTGGAGACGATCGTAGAGATGCTGGATGTAGTCCTGTGGAACGGCTTGCCATGCCATTTCCACCTGGCGTCTCAGTTGGACCAGCGTTCGTGCTGGACGTGCAGACCGCGTGAGACGACGCTTCATCCAGTCCCAAACATGCTCAATGGGGGACAGATCCGGAGATCTTGCTGGCCAGGGTAGTTGACTTACACCTTCTAGAGCACGTTGGGTGGCACGGGATACATGCGGACGTGCATTGTCCTGTTGGAACAGCAAGTTCCCTTGCCGGTCTAGGAATGGTAGAACGATGGGTTCGATGACGGTTTGGATGTACCGTGCACTATTCAGTGTCCCCTCGACCATCACCAGTGGTGTACGGCCAGTGTAGGAGATCGCTCCCCACACCATGATGCCGGGTGTTGGCCCTGTGTGCCTCGGTCGTATGCAGTCCTGATTGTGGCGCTCACCTGCACGGCGCCAAACACGCATACGACCATCATTGGCACCAAGGCAGAAGCGACTCTCATCGCTGAAGACGACACGTCTCCATTCGTCCCTCCATTCACGCCTGTCGCGACACCACTGGAGGCGGGCTGCACGATGTTGGGGCGTGAGCGGAAGACGGCCTAACGGTGTGCGGGACCGTAGCCCAGCTTCATGGAGACGGTTGCGAATGGTCCTCGCCGATACCCCAGGAGCAACAGTGTCCCTAATTTGCTGGGAAGTGGCGGTGCGGTCCCCTACGGCACTGCGTAGGATCCTATGGTCTTGGCGTGCATCCGTGCGTCACTGCGGTCCGGTCCCTGGTCGACGGGCACGTGCACCTTCCGCCGACCACTGGCGACAACATCGATGTACTGTGGAGACCTCACGCCCCACGTGTTGAGCAATTCGGCGGTACGTCCACCCGGCCTCCCGCATGCCCAATATACGCCCTCGCTCAAAGTCCGTCAACTGCACATACGGTTCACGTCCACGCTGTCGCGGCATGCTACCAGTGTTAAAGACTGCGATGGAGCTCCGTATGCCACGGCAAACTGGCTGACACTGACGGCGGCGGTGCACAAATGCTGCGCAGCTAGCGCCATTCGACGGCCAACACCGCGGTTCCTGGTGTGTCCGCTGTGCCATGCGTGTGATCATTGCTTGTACAGCCCTCTCGCAGTGTCCGGAGCAAGTATGGTGGGTCTGACACACCGGTGTCAATGTGTTCTTTTTTCCATTTCCAGGAGTGTAGTTGAATTGCACATGGAGATGCAAAGCCATGACAAGAGGTTCCAGAGATCGCATGTAAGGGCACTAGGGATAACTCATGCGCTACCTGCGGCATCCTTCCCCATATGGCCCGCACTTCTGTAGAATTTGGAAAGTGGCAGGTCAAACCATAATATGGGACCTGAACTTACAGGGCCAAAAAGTTTGAGACTTCTTTTAGTCACCTATTACGACAGGCAGGTGCCTATCCTAACCCCCAGACCGGCAGGGAGCGGGAGGGGGAGGGGGAGGGGCGATGGGCGATGGGCGATGGGCGATGGGCGAGGGCGAGGGCGAGGGCGAGGGCGAGGGCGAGTTTTCTGATTCCACAGATTTACAGAACACAATGTGTTCAGGCAGTGTCAGAGAACTGAAGGTCGCAATGAAGGTGGTAGTCATCTCAACTCCTCCATTATTCCTTCACATCCTTAGCTCCACATCCACTATCCCCTGTGATGCCCATACTTTTTTGAGTTCTGCAATGTCAATGTCCAGAATATCATGGCACGTGACTACACCCTTGCTTGACCTAAGTGTGTTATGCAACTTTTGTGATGCCCTAAGAAGTTCCACCTGCTTTGTCTTGTTAGTCTCAACCAATACAGAACCATTTCGCGTCCACTTAGCACGCTTTACGGTACCAGTAAGTGCTTCTAAACCTTTATGAATATAGAAAGGGACACTTTTTCAAACATCCCCTCCTTCCTCTTGATCAACAGATACACATTTTTACAAGGGTGGTTTGAAAAGTTCTTGGAACAGGATAGAAAAAAAGTACTTACATCACTGAAACTTGTTTTTATTTTTCAATGTAGTCTCCTTGTAGATTAATGCACTTGGTCCAACGTGCCTTGGTCCCATCCCGAAAATGAGTTTCCTCCAGGCCTGAAAAATAGTTGTCAACTCCGGATATCAATTCTTCGTTTGAAGTGAATCTTCATCCACCAAGAAAAATTTTCAGTTTTGGGAATAGATGGAAGTCCGACAGAGCCATATCAGGTGAATAAGGTGGGTGTGGCAACAATTCATACCTTCGTGCATGTAATTTTGCAATGGCGATGGCACGTATGTGCGGGCGTGCATTGTCCTGTTGGAAGATGACTTTCTTTCTTGCTAAACCTGACCTTTTTCGCAATCTTTTGTTGCAATTTGTCCTGGAAGTTAGCATAATATTCTCCAGTAATTATTTGCCCAGTGAGGAGATAATCTACAAACAGAATCCACTTCACATCCCATAACACTGATGCCATGACCTTTCCCACCGAAGGAATTGTCTTTGCTTTCTTTGGTGGCGGAGAATCAGCATGTTTCCACTGCTTTGACTGCCGTTTTGTCTCTGGGGTATAGTAGTGAACCAAATTTTCATCTCTGGTCACAAACCAGTGCAAAAAATCTTGTTCATTTCTACTAAAACGGGCCAAACATTGTTCCGATATGTCCATTCTCACGCGTTTTAGATCCAGGGTCAAGAGTCGCGGCACCCACCTTGCAGATAACTTTTTTATTTCTAATTCTTCAGTTAAAATGTGATATACCCTTTCAGACGACATCTGGCAAGCATGAGCAATTCCACACACTTTCAATCAGCGATCCTCCATGACCATTTTGTGCACCTTTGCAATGATTTCTGGAGTAGTGATACGTCTTGGCCGACCACTGCACAGATCATCATCTAAGCTCTCCTAACCAAATTTAAATTCATTTGTCCACTTGGCAACAGTTGAATATGAAGGAGCAGAGTCCCCCAGTGTACTCTGGAAATTGGTATGAATGTCCTTTGCTTTCATACCTTTCTTTACGAAGTACTTAATCACTGCTCAAATCTCTATTTTTTCCACCTTCGCAATCACTACACGGGAACAACAACAGAGTCACGTCACCGCCACAGCTTTCTGCCAACAGCACTGACGTGGCACGTGTTTACAGGCAACAGTCCAATGAATACCATGTAAACAACTCGGTGCGCTAGCGCTGACCTCTCGTGGTGATTCCGAGAACTTTTCAAACCATCCTTGTATTTGTGATTCCTTGAAAGCTGTTTACTCCCAGGCGGTACCCCTATCTACACTAGTAGTCAATAAGTTTGTGTTTGAGGGTCCTATCTTGGTACCACGAGCAGCTAGGGAAATAATGGTCCACTCAGATAGACCCCCTGCTTTCCTGAGTAAACCCTGTACAACTGAGATGTAGCAAGTTCCTCAGAGGTTGCTGACAATTGACTGTTCCACCTAAACAGCCATGAGCCTCCTTGTCGCACCTTGAAATTAAGAGTTTTTGAGGTTTTAACTATTCTCACAATCCAGGCAGCTAAGCCAAGATCCCCAGTCCCTGTGACACACAATATTCCACCGCCACGCTACATGGTATTTGCTGAAGCATGCCCAGCACTCACTGTTACACAGTTACAGAGGACTTGCAGCACTTACCAGCCCCCAGGTCAGGAAATTGATTTGCGAAGCCCGTACCCAGCAAACAAATACTGAGCTCGCTGAGGTGCTTACCATTTAGCATGACCTGGGGGTCACATGTGGCTTATCGAATGCCACAGAAATGGCTAGCAGTGAAGCTCCATTGTGAATGTACCCTAGTGAAAGAGACAGCATCTTTAAAGAAAAAGTTGTTGCACACAGCATGTGCATATATTTGGCATAGTATGAAGAACATTAGACAATTTCAGTATGTTGTTAAATTTCCCTTGTCAAAGTGAATACACACAAATAATGTTAACTTACACTTTCCTGCATCAAACCACATTTGACACAGTGTTATAGCCCTTTAAAATGTTTACTAATATGGTCCAAATTACAGCACATTTTCCTTTTAGACACTAGTACATTTGTCTGCAATTTCATTTTAACCCAGATATTATCTTGACCTATTAATTTTGTTTTGCCTCCTGCCATGTATTACTTATGATATTTTTCAGCTAACAATTCATCTTCTTAAATTATTGCAGATTGAAAACCTATAACACTACCTTAATTACACTCTAAAACAAAAGATTCTTTTCACCAGAAAAGAATAATACAAATGGGTGGGACTCAGTAGGTGTGATGTACACCTACAGACAAACAAATGACAATATCGCGAAAATAGGATGATTTATTCATTAAAAAGAACTTAATAAATTGAGCAAGTCAGTAAAACGTTGGTCCACCCCTGGCACTTTATGCAAGCAATTTTTCAGTGCAGCATTGATTGAGAGAGTTGGTGGATATCATCCAGACAGACATCACATCAAATTCTGTCCAATTGGCATGTTAGACAATCAAAACCCAGGAGTGGTTGGAGGGCCTGCCCATAACGCACCAAATGTTTTCAATTGGGAAAAGATCTGGTGAACTTGCTGGCCAAGGAAGGATTTGGCAAGCACTAAGACAAGCAGCAGAAACTCTCGCCCCGTGCTGGCTAAAATTTTAAGCCCAGGATGGCTTGCCATGAAGGGCAACAAAATAGGGCATTTAATATCATCAACATACTGCTGTGCTATGAGGATGCTGCAGATGACAACCAAAGGGCTCCTGCTATGAAAAGAAATGGCACCCTCATTGTCTTCATTCTTGTCAAACCCTACCTTGACCAGCAAGGTCACCAGATCTCTCCCGATGTTAAGAACATTTGGATCATTATGGGTTGGGTTCTCCAACCATCTCAGGATTTTGACGATCTAATGCACCAACTGGACAGATTTTGGCAAGATATCCTTCAGAAGGGTATCCAACAACTCCATCAATCAATGCTAAGCTGAATAACTGCTTCCATATGGACCCGATGTGCACAGACTCATTAAGGACTTGCTCAATTTGTGACACCCTTTTACTTGAATAAATCACCCAATTATTCTGAAATTATAATCATTTGTTTGTCTGTACATGTGCATCACATCAACCGATTTCTGTCCCATTTGGATAATTCCTTTCTGGTGTGTCTTTTTTCCCCCTTGGAGTGTAGATATTAGTTGCTTTTGGGTATATGATTCTAAATTTTTATCAGCAATTACCTGGGAATATTGGTGGCAGCTGTTGCATCATTTAATTATACTCTCAATCTATCCTTTACTGTTTATGACATATGTATCACTGTATCTTTATCATAATGCATAGTAGAATGTATTAATGTCCCCAACACTATGATGGTAGCCTGCATCCGAATTCTCTAACACCCCCCCCCCCCCCCCCCCGCCCCAACACACACACACACACACACACACACACACACACACACACACACGTATCTGAATTCAACTGTCAACTGTTCCTCATTCCACTACTTAGAAACACTCTGCATATTGTTTGCCAAGATGTTATACAGATTCCATCCGAATACAAGCGCTCATCTATGGTAAACTGCTTGGCCACAACCAAAGACGCAGTCCAGCAAAATGAACTTGTTAAACAATAAAGACACAGTTCAAAGTAAACACCACAACAACATTGTGCACCAATATTCTATAACAAATAGTTCCTTAAAAATTGGACTTGTCTCATTTCTTTTTTTTCTTGGGCCACTTACTACACCTAATATTTAGTGTTTTTAATTTCGGACAACTTTCTTCTCCTTCCATTAGTGACTCATGTCTTGCGATGACAACAAAGAAATTCAGCAAAAGTAGCAGATAATGTTACTATTTAAACCAAATGCCAGTTAATATTCTTGCAGTATAATTTTCAAAATCTCTTGAATTGTGAAAGAATTAAGTGTCATTATTATGCAACTATTTTAATTAATTTCCACATTAAATGTAAACCATTACCTATGACTATGAATAATGAAACACATGTGGCCACAAACTTTGTACGATAGTTCCTTTTCCTCTACATTGTTGCACACCTTTTGTCTGGTAGTTTACACAAGATACAGGTTTGTATAAACTGAAATATCAAACCATAACAGAGTTTTCATTCTGCATGTGAACTCTCCACTCATAATCAATAATGTTTTCTCATAATGACCACAAGCTGTGTACTTAAACCAATGAACTGACATCTCAAAGGCTGGTCCAAGGTTAAATCTAGTGTGACTCGAATGATTCAAAGTGAAAATACGACGAGTGATTTCAACATGCTTAATTCAGTGACTGGACTAACCAAATTTACTCACCAACAGAACCTTCCTTCAAAAGTCGGCTGGGGATATCTCTGTCCAGATATGACAGGTGGCGCAAATCTCTGTCAAGATATGATGCAGCATACGTTTTCACACCTGCAATTTTGGGAACAGAGTTATTTATGTATCAAATTTCAACATGTTAATGAAGTTAAATTACGAACTATTGCTTTCTTCAGGTAAATACATGTCATAAACATGATGAATGAGAGACTTGTGTCCACAGTCATTAATAATTATTCTTCTTTTCCCTGTTCTTTCTCCCGTATCTTTATGAGGTTGACATGTTAATTTTCACATTTGGTAATGTTAGTGGTAGAGGGTGGCCACACACCTTTGCTGTTGCAGTGGAAGCTGTGACCTTGAACGCTCTGAACTGCACAAAAATGTGGTTAGAGTATAAATTGTTCATATCAGAAACAGTGGTATGAGCCATTTGCATGCAAAATTAGGCATCTTAGCATAAGACACATTTGAACGATCACCTATTCAAGGTCTAAGAGAAGAAATCTGGTAACACGAAGAAACAAAATATTGATGCAACAAGACAAAAGCACAGATATTTCAATGCTGTGACTTCAAATGCCATATTTGCCTCTGCTTAAAATAATCACACTATTTGAAAAGCAATCTTTTCTACTGTCCTGATACTGTTGCATAGATATTCAAACTTTAAAGTACAAGTGTAGGATTTCAAACAAATTGTCCAAACAAAGTGGATCAGAACAATATTCACAGCCCCTAAAGCCACTTTCTTCATATCAAACTTACCTCCTGCATTAAAGCAGTCCAATATCAAACACTGCAATATTGCCATTTTTAAATGATGATATCAGTATGTCTATGTCATAACCTGCCTTTTGGCAAGCATATTACAAGATAGGCTTTTACTTCGGTTCAGAAAGCTTGTTTTAAAGCACAGAGTGTAGTCTGATGATAACATGACAATTGTGCAACTTCACTTGCAGTTTTTCACATTGTAGTCTTACAAGAATCAACAATCCTCCTCATGTATAGCTTATACTGCCTAACGAAGTACACGTCAAGAGGATGGTAATATTTTGTCGTCTTGGGTTTAAATTCACTGTTCAGAAAACTTTCATCCAACAGAGTACAATTTTTTATGATCCGACCAACAAACACACAGCATCAGGCTCTTCACATAATCATGTACATCTGCACCAAGACTATAATTAGATATCTTTTCATATGCTCTTCCATCTTTTTCCCACTTTTGCTTGCCTCCACATGAATGTTTCATAGGCATGTTGCTTCAAATTTGTTTGAAACATCTGGGCCAAAAATGCCTTGCAGCTCTTGAAATCAGATAATAGGACTTGTTAGCTAACTACCTCTCACTGATATGGCCACATTAATTGTATGGTTGGGTGTAGAGCTACGTATAAATTGTAATACAATATCTGTATTTTTCTCTCCTCTGGGAGACAGTGTGGACAATGAAGACATTTCATAATTACATTGATTTTTATCACTGTTCCAAACATTTTATTTATCCACACTCAAGTCTGTTACCTATTTGTTCACTTCTTCCACAGATTTTTGTTCCTTCTGGACAACACTATGATGATCTTCTTGTGGTGTCACCGCCAGACACCACACTTGCTAGGTGGTAGCTTAAATCGGCCGCGGTCCGTTTAGTACATGTCGGACCCGCGTGTCGCCACTGTGTGATCGCAGACCGAGCACCACCACAAGGCAGGTCTCGAGATACGAAACAGCACTCGCCCCAGTTGTACGGACGACATTGCTAGCGACAATACGGACGAAGCCTTCCTCTCATTTGCCGAGAGACAGTTAGAATAGCCTTCTGCTAAGTCCATGGCTACGACCTAGCAAGGCGCCATTAGCCTTACCTAGTTTGAGAGTTATCGTATAAATGTCACAAGAAGAACTTTGTACACCAACAAAGATTAAAAGTTAAGTATAAAGCAGCTACGTACTTTTCTTGCTACCATTCAATAGTTATCCTGTTCCAGACTTGACGCCAGTCGGCGTGTGTGTACGCGTGCCTTTCTTTCGGCTCCCTTCCCAGTGTGGCGTAGCAAGCTTGTTACGCCACAACACTTCTATGTTCTTACAAGTGATGAACACAATAATATATCTGGTAGGAATGTTATATTCAGTGTAAGGTTTGTTAATAACAGTAACTGAACCTGTGAAATTGTCCATGCCAACCACTTTATATGCTTCTAATGTCCACATTTGCAGATGCCCATAATGAACAGCAGTACCATATGGTCTTGTCCTTATCAAACTGTTAAGAGTACATACTCTTCTAAAGTTTTTAATTGTGACAGCCTGTTTCCCTCGAAGTGACCCTGATGTCATCTTCTGCTAGGCATAATCTAATATTACCCTGCAATCTGCCGGTGCCTCGTAAGATTACTATAGGAGTTCAAGCCACGACTGTAACTGTCTCCATATACATTTTCCAGTATGTTGTCATCAGTATACTGGCACTAGACATTTTAGGTGGTGATGGTTCATACTCACTTCTAGTTGAAGGGGCCTATTGCTCTGGAGATAAAAGTCTTGTACTACTGGACAAGCAAACTTTGGGTACAGGCTCTTCCTGTCTTTCTACACCTGTCCAGTATATCTTCTTGCATTTCCACATCATCCCAATTTTATCTGTGAATTATTATGCTATATAAAATATTAGTGAACACCACATCCCCAACTCCAATCACATTTACACATACAACACATTACAACTTTGTCTCAAACATTTTGACACCATTTATGGGAATAACTCACCTAATGATACCAATATATACTCTTCAGTCTCTACCCCACAACCTAACACACTAAAAGACAGCCCCCTATTGCAGCTATACTATTCACACAACCAATACAGATGGTATTTCATGAAAGATGCCCAGGAGGGGGTCCGCAGTTTGTGTGGTGCGTTTGCTGTCTGTTGCCGCCGTGTCTGCCGGCTGTCAATATGCGTAGTTCTCGAACACCAATACTTAGCGTGTGCCTCCTACGTTGTGCGACTCTGTGTACTGGTGTTTTCTTTCGATGTTTTTTTAAGGTTAATTGCTTTAAATATTGTTGTTAGATGTCATTATTGCCACTGCACCGAATCTGGGGCTTTCCTTGTCTGTGTGTAGCTGGGCCTCATCCTCAGAACACCATGTGTGTGTCTTCTATGCTGTGTGACTGAGTGTTTTCTGTCGTCTTTCCATTCGGTATGGTGTACATGAAGGATCAATGAGTGTTTCTTTTGTTGAACTACACAGAAATAGAATTGTATGTGGAATGTTGGCTTGAATTCATACAAAAATTTCCCAGTACGCATGTTCCCAATGATTCGACAATACACAGATTAGTGAAAAAATTTCAAGATACTGGATCTGGTTACACAAATGAATGTCTAGAGAACCTAGTGTTTTACCCGAAAATAAATTAGACAAAACAGGGGAGGCCTTGGAAAGAAGCTCTAGAAAGTCTCTGTGCCGTTTGGCACTTAAGACTGGTGTGTCAAGAGCATCTCTTCACAGTGCTGTGCACAAAGTGAAATTGAAACCATACAAAATCACAGTAGTGCATCAACTGAGGAACTCAGATACAGTTGCTCGATCTCGTTATTGCAACTGGCTGTTACAGTCTGTGCACGATGGGGAAGTTGATCCTTAAATGCTTTATTTTCTGATGAAGCATGGCTGCATTTGTCAGAGTATGTTAATTCTCATAACAATCGACGTTGGAGCTCTGAAAATCATCATGACTTACATCAACAACCTCTGCATGAGCTGAAAACAGGAGTTTGGTATGCAATTACTGCAAGAAGAATTACTGGACCAATCTTTTTCCATAAAACAATAAGTTTGGACAGGTACTCAAATAATAATTTTTCCCGTGCTCCAAATGTGAATTCAACAGGAAGAAACCCTAATAACCAGTACAGTGGAATGTACCCTCTGCCATGCACCTTGCGATGGTTTGCAGAGTGTAAATGTAAACGTATGTGAACAATATAATGTATCCTTTTTTTCAAGAACCAACACCTAACGAAAAGATGTACCGATATTTCATGAAGGACAATGCAGGCCCACACATCGTCAATGCATCAAATCGGAGGTTTTTTTTACGACAGGATAGTTGTCCACCCTCCTCGTTCTCCAGATCTAAATTCGTGTGATTTTTATCTTTGGGGAATGTTAAGAGACAAGGTGTATGCAACCAATCTCCCCACACTCGAAGAGTTGGAAGACAGGGTTTCGGATAGTCATTTCCCAGATTCTGGCAGCAGAAATTTGTCGAGTGTTTGCTAATGTGTTCAGGAAATGTCAGGCTGGTCTTACCAGAAAGTGACATCATTTTGAGCACCTACTGTAAATAAAGGCAAGCTTCAGTTAATAATATGGCAACACTCTTTATGCGTAACTCAGGGGGAGTGCGCCTGCAGCCGACTACCAGAAAATTAGTGTCCGAGACGCAGATGCGGTGGCAGCAGCCAGTGAGTGTGCTGTGCTACCTGCAGACTCCTCCCAGGAGTCTTACATGAAACACCCTATACTTTTTAGTGCAGGTATCACGTGCCACCATTGGATGGTGTTAGCAGACAACACCTGCATTTTGTATGTGAATGGCCAATAACACAGTTTTTTGGGTGAGAAATTTATATTCTACGCACATTTTGGTGTGGTTCTTAGCGTTCGTGGTCACACACTTCCTTTGATAGTAAGCGTCCTCAGCTGACAACTACTTAGCTATATCAGGGGATGTATGTATCTTACAGAATGTTTTTGAAATGATGAGCTTTCTACCCCCCTCCCCCACTTCAATATTGTTTCATTTTTGCTCCATGGTGCAGCTGTGAATAGCCGTACAGTATGAACAACAGTTTTCATGAGAGTGTACATAACCTCTGGAATCAGGTATATGAAGTACCTCAGACACCAGGTGCTCAAATTTTCCATTAGAAATATCCCTTATGCTTGATATACACTGTTTGACAAAGAAATTGAAATACCCAGAAGATATTTATTTATTTACATTTTCTTTGCGTGGAGCCATCGTAATGATGGCTTTTGCAAACGTCAGACTTAATACTATGGTTACATTTACAAACACTATATTCTGTAGCTGTTGCTTCTTATGTGTATTTTTTTTTCATTTATCACATTACAACTGATATGCTAATGCCTCATGTTACAATCACTGTCTTAAAATTCGTTGAAAGAATACAAACATTTTTCTATTAGAAAAGATTTTAATTTTGTTTTAAAAACATTTCCCCTGTACATTCTTAGAGAGTTTGGTAACTTATTATACCAAATCAAACCACTGATAATATGGACTTCTATCAGTCATTTTTAACATTGTTCTGTTACGGAAATAGTTACACTTTGTTCTAGTGTTGTGATCATGTACATCACTGCCCTTGATAGCTTCTGTTGGTTGAATTATAAAAATATACATCTATATTGAAGATGTACAGAGAATATATTGTCAGATATTTCTGCTGCACAATCACTTCACAACATGAATCTCTATGTCCCATCCCATGTATATGTTTTATTGCTCTTTTCTGTAGTAGTATTATTCTTTTTAAATGTACATCAGCTGCACAGCCCCATAGTTCAATTCCTTAATTGAGAAAGGGGTGAAAGTGTTCCATAATATACTAATTTCAGTGCTTGGCTAGGAACTATCTTTGCGAGCTGGCTGAGGAGATATATGGCACTACTGACTTTTCCGCATACAAAATTAATGTGGTATGTCCACCGCAAATTTTCATCAACATACACACCCAGGAATTTACAGTTACCATTTTCTGTTGCAGAGATATTACACACACTATTCATATTGTTGTGGTGAGAACAGCCTGTTTTAAATGTCAGTAGTTGAGATTTGGTGACATTCACCTTGAGTCCCTGATCACTGAAGTATTTTGTCACTTCTGTGACACCACTAGTAGCAAGAGATTCTAGCTCATTACATTCACTCGCGTACAATAAGATTCACATGTCATCTGCATAGCTTACAATATGGGAGTTAATGGGTTGTGCAGAGGGTCCAAGGATTGAGCCCTGTGGTACACCTTGTAACACAGGTTCACTGGTGGTCTGGGAGTGCATGATTTTATTATCTAGTTTGTATGACAATTTAGTGTTTTGCTTACAATTCAGCAGGTATGTGGTTAGAAGATTCATGGCTTTATCCCCAATACTACAAGATTTTTGCTTTTTAAGAAGTACCCTATGGTTTACCGTATCAAATGCTCATCAGATCCAAAAATATACCTGCAGTCTGCATATTCTGGTCCAACAGACAGTAAACTTCATGGATGAACTGTGTAACTGCTGTGGTTGTACTTAGCTCTTTTCTGAAGCCATGCTGAGAATCTACAAGGTTTTGTGAAAAAGGCACTTAGCTGAGAAAGGATAATGCTTTCGAATATCTTACTAAAAGTGGGAATTAATGATATTGGTCTATAGTTGGAGACATCTTCCTTACTTCGCTTTTTATACACTGGTTTCACTACACTTATTTTTAGAACTGTTGGATACATGTTCTCTCTAATGTTGCAATTAATCAGGTAAGAGGTTTAGAGATTTCTTTTAAGCACACTTTAGTAATAGCACTGGATACGCCATCCCATCCAGATGAAAATTATTTCTTTAGCATGTATACTGCCCTGCAAACCTCCTGCTCATTCCCTTCCACAAATTCAAATTCGGTACACTGGGTGAGATGGCATCGGGTCTCTAACTGTGAATCTATAATATGAGTTGATTGTTCACCAGAAATGTAGTTGGTATTAAAAATATTAATATAGTATCTGGGTTTTTTATAATGTTACCATCTGTCTTATGCTGAGTGGTTCCATGTTCATCTTGTTGGGACCTTTTCACTATTTGTCAAACAGCTTCAAGATGCTTTGCTTATGTTGTCAGACTGTTCTATTGTTTTGTTGTTAATCTGCTTCCTTAGGTTAACAATTTCAGTTTTAAAAGTTTGCTTGGTCCTATTGTATTTTTCCTTGAAAACCGGCATAGTAATGGCTTTATAAAGCTGGTTTAGATCATGCACTTGCTGCCTGAGCCTAATCAGATTTGTTGGGAGTTTTAGTCTAGGATTACTTCCATTTTGACAGTGTTTAACTACCTTCTGGATTTCTCTGATTGGACAACTATATTCATAATGATGCAGTAGGGTTGAGTAGAATTCATTCCATTTCTCATCCGACCGTTTTACCAGGTACACAGAATCCCATCTCTCATTCGCTAGTTTGTGTTTAAGAGCATTAATATTTGAGGTATTCAGCATTCGTTTCTGTAGCACAATTTTTGTTATTTTAGGCACAACTGAATTTTTGTATTCTAACACCTGACAGAAGTGGTCAGAATAAAGAAAATCTAAGTTACTGTAATTTACGTTATCTATAACATCTTTGTTGATTATAGCATGATCTATTCTAGTGGAACATGTGTCCGTCACTCTGGCGTCTGAGTTCACTATATTTACAAGACTGTATAAGGTCAGTATATCACTGAGTTTCAAGTTTACTATACTATTTGAGTTTGCATCTATATTAAAGTCACCTAACATAATAAGGTCATTAGAACTGGACTGACCAACAACACTACTAAGTTTATCCATAAACAGCATTACAATAGCATTTGGTGGCCTATCTACTCCAATCACTTTATGCTTTGGTAACTTAAGATCATTACTGTGGGAGTACAATACCTGTCATTTCAATTGATCCTTCTTTGGTGTGGTGTTCAAGAAAGGAAATTTTTTTAAGCTTCTATGTCCTTATTTAGATAAGATGCCACGCCACTACCTTTATGGCTTTGCTACAATAACTAATGGTCATATGTCAATGTAACTTCGCAGAGGTACACACCACTCGTCGGTATGGAAATGAATAAGAGTTGCAATTCTCTATGACAAGTAGAAAGGCCAGACCTGACAGATTTTGAAAGGGACCTCACTGTTGGTATATACATTTGGCCAGCTGGCTGAATCATTCAATAATCTGATTTGTGTGGCATTTGGGTGTGGCTTGGTCCCAAAGGTTGGACTGCTTTGGAACACGAACCAGGGATACTCAATGTCAAGGTTCCAGTCAACCACATCTGACCATCAAAAGGGAGGATCACTGTATTGAGCACTAAGCACACTGTAACTCCTTTACCTCTTCACCTGCCATCTGAAAACATGTAATGTACCTGCAACATGACCTGGGGAGAAAGCTCCAATTCTTCCAATGTTTTGAAGAGGCACAGCAATGTTACTCCTGGATTCATGGTATGAGGAGCCATCATGTACGACTTCAAGTTGCAGCTGGTAGTGACTGAGAGACCTTTAACAACACAATGTTATGTCACGAACATCCTGTGTACTTACATGTTACCTCTTGTGCAACAGCATCGTGGTTCCATTTTTCAACAGAACAATGCTAATCCACACATGCAACATGTCTCTACGAACTGTGCAAACGTGGTGTTGAATTACTCTCATGGTCAGCAATATCCCCACATCTGTTCCAATAAAACACTTATGGGAAAGGACTAGTTACAACAGTTGTGTGCTAGCTTACCTCAGGAGAGAATAATATGGCTTTAAGAAACCCTTCTCGTCCAAATCAAAGCATTCATCAGGGCCAGAGTGGATACGATGTCATACTGATAAATGGACTCAGGCATCCAAGTTCTTTGTAAATTTGACTTAATACTGTAACCACTGGAATAACATCACATACCCTCTCAAACCTAGGAGTTTCGTTTTGTTGCTTCCCTCCCTTCTAGGTGCTTCAACTTTTTAGTCAGGTAGTGTAAGTTGTCTGAGGATAATAAAACTGTAGCAGAGTACAAATTGAAGTATGTAATGTAAAACATGGAAGATCATCAAAACTGTGGAATAAACTAATTTTCCTAGTATTAAAAGCAAAAACATTTATTTCACAGTTACATGCTTTCCATGCAAATTTTTCATTTATTCTCAGTAATTAGCATTTTAATTCATACCTAAAACACCAATAGCAACTGTGGGTAGTCTTAAATATGAATAAACTGCATGTAATGTTTTAAATTGAGAGTGATTCATGATCACAGTATGATGATAACACATTCTGTGTCAAGTGTGTTTGTCTAATTATTTTGTGGCAAGCAGATGGGATGTAGGAGTTTGGAATTCCAGAGAAGGAATATTTAACAAGGGGAGCACAAGTAGTTTAAAGATGGTTCTGGTTGGCTGACATGGTTTTGGAAGACTAGACTTATGAGAATTATTGTCTGTTGGAACCTGATTGGTTGGAAATGTTTGTGAAAAGAAATTATGTAGGTGCAAAAATGGTGACTTAAGTAGTCAGAACACAAGTGTGATAAGTGTGCAAAGGTTTGAACCCATGGGACAAGCAGTTCACTTCCCCCAAAGTCGAAAATCTGACTAGTTTTCACATAATGAATTCACACTTTCCATTTACTATGGGAATGGATCTCCCATGTTGATTCCCGTGTAAAACTAATATGCCACCCACATTGCTAACCAGACACGTAAGAGCATTTCCTTTGTCACACAGTATCAATCAGTGCAGGACGAACCAAACAAAATACTCCAAAAGGGTTTCAGACATCTCTTGCCATCCCTGAAATGATAATATCCTCCAAAATCATCCTCCTCACTCTTACCACATCAGCACTCCACTATCCACATTATCTAACTAGTCTCCCTGCATGTTCCTGTGCAACATGTGCTCTCAATCCACAGGTGTAACTCTGTGAAAGATGTAGATGCAGTCCAATCTCTGTATTCAGCATGCAGTCCAATCTCTGTATTCAGCCACCATTTCCAGCTGCAATCCTGTCAGTGCCATTTCTTACATAACATTAGAGAAAGGGCTAGCTATTAACACTATCTCACATCAACCTAGATAAGTCTACAGGGCCCAAAAGTGTATATGGTCAAGAACAAACCACCTTTGCATCCCAACACTTACACTTCACAAGTAAAGATTCTGTCCTGCAGAAACTGCTCTGATAGCACAAGGTGTGTGTGAAATGCAGATGATAACTTAATTCTCTATTGTAAAGATACAACAAGGAAAGAAGTTTTTCTTCTCCACTTAAGTGATTTGTGCATTGCAATTGTAATAGATGAGAGGTGTCACAAATGCACTTTGGATTGAAAATCACAATTTACATAATATTCAATAAATAAACAAAAAAGTAATTAAACCCTTCATTATTGATGGTGAAGCTGCTCTGAAGATAATACTAAAATGGTCCGATATTACTGGTACATTTCTCATGACGGCCTTATTTTAACATTAACTACCACCACCACCACCACCACCACCACCACCACTCGGTGCTCGATGGCTTGGTTATCAGCACCCTTGCTGAGTATGAATGGGTGTATTTTATGTAGCGAAAAAACTCATTATGTAGTCACAAAATTTAAAACACGTGCCATAGTCATTCAACCACTGCTTAAAATAAAATGCAAATCTCTAGCCAAGCCATTTAATGCTCTCATATCAGCATACAAACAACATATACATAAAATATGGCACATTGTTACAGTTACGCCACACGTTTCACTTTTGACGCAGGAGGAAATTGTGGTCAAAGTGCCAGGCTCTTTATACACTCCTGGAAATTGAAATAAGAACACCGTGAATTCATTGTCCCAGGAAGGGGAAACTTTATTGACACATTCCTGGGGTCAGATACATCACATGATCACACTGACAGAACCACAGGCACATAGACACAGGCAACAGAACATGCACAATGTCGGCACTAGTACAGTGTATATCCACCTTTCGCAGCAATGCAGGCTGCTATTCTCCCTTGGAGACGATCGTAGAGATGCTGGATGTAGTCCTGTGGAACGGCTTGCCATGCCATTTCCACCTGGCGCCTCAGTTGGACCAGCGTTCGTGCTGGACATGCAGACCGCGTGAGACGACGCTTCATCCAGTCCCAAACATGCTCAATGGGGGACAGATCCGGAGATCTTGCTGGCCAGGGTAGTTGACTTACACCTTCTAGAGCACGTTGGGTGGCACGGGATACATGCGGACGTGCATTGTCCTGTTGGAACAGCGAGTTCCCTTGCCGGTCTAGGAATGGTAGAACAATGGGTTCGATGACGGTTGGATGTACCGTGCACTATTCAGTGTCCCCTCGACGATCACCAGTGGTGTACGGCCAGTGTAGGAGATCGCTCCCCACACCATGATGCCGGGTGTTGGCCCTGTGTGCCTCGGTCGTATGCAGTCCTGATTGTGGCGCTCACCTGCACGGCGCCAAACACGCATACGACCATCATTGGCACCAAGGCAGAAGCGACTCATCGCTGAAGACGACACATCTCCATTCGTCCCTCCATTCACGCCTGTCGCGACACCACTGGAGGCGGGCTGCACGATGTTGGGGCGTGAGCGGAAGACGGCCTAACGGTGTGCGGGACCGTAGCCCAGCTTCATGGAGACGGTTGCGAATGGTCCTCGCCGCAACAGTGTCCCTAATTTGCTGGGAAGTGGCGGTGCGGTCCCCTACGGCACTGCGTAGGATCCTACGGTCTTGGCGTGCATCCGTGCGTCGCTGTGGTCCGGTCCCAGGTCGACGGGCACGTGCACCTTCCGCCGACCACTGGCGACAACATCGATGTACTGTGGAGACCTCACGCCCCACGTGTTGAGCAATTCGGCGGTACGTCCACCCGGCCTCCCGCATGCCCACTATACGCCCTCGCTCAAAGTCCGTCAACTGCACATACGGTTCACGTCCACGCTGTCGCGGCATGCTACCAGTGTTAAAGACTGCGATGGAGCTCCGTATGCCACGGCAAACTGGCTGACACTGACGGCGGCGGTGCACAAATGCTGCGCAGCTAGCGCCATTCGACGGCCAACACCGCGGTTCCTGGTGTGTCCGCTGTGCCGTGCGTGTGATCATTGCTTGTACAGCCCTCTCGCAGTGTCCGGAGCAAGTATGGTGGGTCTGACACACCGGTGTCAATGTGTTCTTTTTTCCATTTCCAGGAGTGTAGATCCAGTAAAAATGGTCTCATTTTGTTGAGTGAGTAGTACGTCACAGTCAGTAAGTTGTTTTAAGTGTCTGAATTTTATTTCCACTCATTTCAAGTCACACTCTTCCCCACGTACCCATGATTGTCCTTCTCACTAGTGACTTAACTGATGTCACTGAATTCTTATCACAAACTTGTTTGACTGTATCTGTCATCTCGTTACCCCAAAATCTGACCTGTCCTGTTCGGTACAGAAAACAGGGTAGCCAAAATTTTCTGTAGAAAATTTTCTGCTAGATATATTCTCTCGATGCTTTGCATAGCACTTTGTGAGTTGGAACAGATAAGGAAAATCTTCATATGCATACATCTCATTTGCATAAGAGCCATCCAGATTGCATACAACCATGCATCCTAGACACTGAAGTCTGTTGGCAAGTGAATGCTTGGGATGCTGCCTGGAAAAGCTAATGAAAAGTCACCTAAGTCCCTTGCTTGGGACCATCTGCATAAACCACTGAATCATTACAGTGATTGTTTAAAATACAAAAGAATGTTTGCTGACAAAATATGCCATACCAATATCCCCCCCCCCCCCCCCCCCCGAAAGTAATTTAAAGTTCTTCCTGGGTATGTCTATCATCCAAGAGCTGAATGCTCCACTGCTCTAGGAGAACCTTGATGTCCTATACTGTTGTCCACTAAAAGCTGTTTTGCCTGGACTCGTAATGGCTTTGTGGCTCACATATGGTCAGCAACAGTCACTCTGTTGGAATGTTTGTATGTTGGAGATTCTTGGCTGACTTAGCTTTGAAGGCATGTTGCACAGTCAGGACCCCTGTCAGATAGAAATGGTGGCTCACTAACTTTGACGCAGAGGCGAGGGATAGGCATTGTTCTTTTAGCTCCTTTTGTCGGTCTGATACCTGCACAACACATAGTTGTTTACACAGCTGTCCCAACATGCTATACAAAACAGTCCATGGTCCTGAGGCAGGGATGAGAGTAGCACAACCTTTATCAGTGACCCATCTGATTGATTCGCATATTATAGGAGCTGGTGTGGAATGATTAATGGTTTTACAAAACTCTTGCCTTGACACTTTTCTGCTTGCTTTAATTATTCACCATGCTTGTGCTTTCATAACTTTGAAGACTAAATGGTTCTCTCCTGTTATTCTCACTCTGAACATTCACTGTGCCACCCACTTGTCCCTGACTGCACTACGGCATTTTCCATTACACCATTGCCTCTTAAGCAATCCTCACAAGGGACATGTTTCTCATCATGAAATATGCCAGATGTCGTGTCTGTCATGGTTGCTGCATGCTCTGAAGCAACATGCAACATCTCACAAAATATGTTCCGCATCATGATTTGTCTCATCATTTGGGAAGTGTCAAGACTGGAAATGGAAAGATTTGGAACTTGCATGGGTGCTGACGACCACAATGTTCAGTGCCCCACAAACCAACATTGTCATTATCATGATTTGTGACTACAGCACTCTCCAGTAGCTATTCCCAGCTGCATCTGGCACGTAAATCTAACAGATTCTCTACAAAAATAGATGCGCATAAAATAGCTGCATTAACTCTGTTAGCAACAGTGAAATAATAGTGAAGAAAATTCCAAAGAAGATTCTGGACTCTTTGATAGCTTGAACAATGAACAGTTGATACAGGAACACTATATAATGCTGTACAACGATCTGAGATACATACTAGCAGAAGTAATTGTCAACTCAATTAAATCTCCATCCTATTTTCAGTTTTAAACCGAATATAGTTAGTCTCATTTCTATTGTCAGATTGCACATATATAATATCCATATTCTCGATGTTATATTGACTATCATGACATTGAAGTAACATACTTCATCGCACAGATTTCAAGATTGGGATTAGTTTCATAATTTCATTCGAAAGGAAGAGGAGAAATTTTCGATTTGCTCACCATCAATGGCAAAGATATCTACTGGCAAGACACTAACACGAGACAGTTCATAAAACCAAGAGATAGGTATATACACTGATCAGTGACAAAATTATGACCACCGACCTACTATCGATTTAAACCCATCCAGGCAATAGCAGCACCAACTGGCAAGGTATGACTGCTAGTCAGACACATGCACAGTGCATGTAGTATCAGTGAGTGGGCTGTCCTTGTGTAGAATGGAGAAGGCGGGTGATTCATCTGAGCTTGACCAAGGGCAGGTTATGATGATGCAGAGGCTTGACACTAGCGTTTCGAAGAATCCATGACTCCTCAGGTGTTCAAGGAGTACTGTGGAGAAACAAAGCTGAAACCACGTCCAGACATCATGCGGTTGGAGGCCACGCCTTTTTATAAATGTCGCCTGTCATAGGCTGGGCAGATTGATAAAACAGGACAGGCGCTGAACTACGCCAGAACTAACATCAGACTTTCATGCTGGGCAAAGTACAAGTTTGTTTGTACACACAGTGCACAAAACACTCATAATAACAGGCTTTGCAACCGATGACCTGTGCATGTGCCAATGTTAATATCATGACACTGGCAACTACGACTGAAATGGGCACATGACCACCCCCACCCAAACCCCCACCCCCACCCCCTTCGCCCAGCACTGGATGTTGGCACAGTGGCAGAGCACTGCATTATCTGATTAATCCCGATACCTTCTTCATCATGCCGATGGGAGGACACAAATCCGTCACTTTCAAGAGAACAGCTCCTTAACACCTGTACTGTGGCACAGAGACAAGCTGGTGGCAGCACCGTTATGCTCTGGGGTACATTCAAGTGGGCATCAGTGGGTCCAATGGAGCTTGTGCAAGGCACCATGATGGACAAAGAATATCATACATTGGTTTCAGACCACATACACCCCTTCATGACAATCATGGTTCCCGACAGCAGTGGCATTTTTCAAGAAGATAATGCGCCATTTCACAAGGCCAGGAGTGTGATGGAGTGGCTTGGGGAACACAGTGGTGAGTTCAAATTGATGTGCTGGCCACCAATTCATCAGACCTGAACCCTATTGAATACATCGGGGATGTGATTGACATGGTGTCCTTGGAATTTACAGAAATGAGGTGATCTGTGTGTGCAGATGTAGTCGAACTTACCGGCTATTAGGTACGTGGTCATAATGTTCTGGCTGATCAGTGTGTATTTCAAACAGTTTCATAACAGCGAAAACTTTCAGTGTGTAACTTGTGTTAACTTTCTGACACAGACTGTCAGTCATGTTAAGATTACTATGCACTGGGGAAACATTCTAGTCGATGGCCTATGAAGCAAGAATTGCAGCTAATACATTGATTCTAATAAATAACTTTGACTGTTGCCAATAACCTTTCTATTACATTTATAAGAAAGCCCCTCAACCTTTTGGGGGGGTGGGGGGTGGGGGGGGGGGGTGGGGGGGGGATTTGGAAGGAGCTGGACACAAACGTGCTACCTTTCACACTCATGGTACTGTAACCTTCGCTACAGCTTCGATATGGCCACCGCTCCTCAATGTGGTATATACTGTGTAAAGGCTGTGTCTAAAAATTCCATTAGGTTTTACTAAACCGTGCACTTTTGATAGATCATCATTGTGCTGTAGCAATGAAACAGTACACTTTCATTGCACACAAATTATAACATTAAATGCATCAAATACAGGAAGCCTTTAACTACTGATATAAAGTATCCTGTCTTTCATTGTAACAAATCGTACCTAAAATGACCCGTTTTTGAGAGTTCACAATTTGCTGATGCTTTGAAGCAGCTTATATTCAACCACATACTCAATACTAAAAAAACATAAAATACGGAGTTTAAATTCAGAAAATTCAGTGACTCCTACATTCTGCTTGTGATGCGAAAATGATGATGCCTCTCATTGGCTGTGTTCCTCTTCATGGGATATAAATGTGAAATGCCAGATTCTTCATTTCACACTTCGCAGTGTTGTGGAACATGGAATACCACACTGTGACATCACCGTCTCCTCATCCACATACATTTTCACATACCGTGAGAGGACAGCTTTAGGGTGTTCTGAGGTATTTCATGTGGATGTCTCAGCAATATGGTGAATCATGCATTCAATATAATCCCACAATTTACAGATGCTAATGATCTTTATCAATGTGTTCCAATCTTACTACGGCTGAAATGGGCACATGACCACCCCCACCCAAACCCCAACCCCCACCCCCTTCGCCCAGCAGAATCCAGTCTGCCTTGCTGAGCATCAATTTTGGTGGCTTCTTTTGTGTTCTCTTCTATTCAGAATGTGTGTCCAGGTAGGGAAGTGGTAGCTTGAGTGTGTATTGATATCCACTTGCCACACTACAATATCTGTAATGCAGGGAACAGAAGAAAAATTCAATTGCAAAGAACAAATCTACGGCAGAGCTAAATTGTGTCGCTCTCTTCAGAAGACAGATATCTTCTGACACAATCGGGCTCTCAGTAATTCTATCCCGGGGCAGGTGCATTAAAATGACACACAAGTAGGAATGATTTAGGGAGTTGCCCAATGAGACCTACAATAGAATCTTTATCAAGTGAGTCTTATGGTGGCAAGTACTCTGGGCAGACATTAATTTTCAGTGACAGATGGATGACAACAGCTACTTAAAGCAAGCTGGTTGAGAGTGGAACAGGTGAACTGTGCATGTATCAATAATAAATAATGCTACCCTAATCTTAGCTCTGTTGCCACTGATGTCATCTTCCCTTTGAAGAGAGAAGTTTTTAACACAAGGACATCAATCATTTTCAGTTGTCTCTCCTGCAGAGTGGCTTTTTCTGTGCTAGGAATTTGAGCCCCTCCATATGTTTTTTGAACCCATTCACATTTCACTGTATTACAAGAACCATCTTTCAGTAAGAGTTTTCTTTTCCCCTTTCCCTCTGCCGTGATGATGAACAGGAAGTGTTAGAAGAAAGGGTAGTAGTGTGTTTTAGTTCGTCCACGGTAACATCATGTCCACAACATTGACTTCAGCAATGGAAAGTAGCACTGCTCAGTTATCCGATGGTACTGATTTCTGCAGCTGATATAATAAAAGGTTTGGTGAATGCTAGACGTTATATAACTTTAAAGACTTTCTCGGCTCACCATTTGGGATTCTGATGATCTTCAGTTTCTGCTTTTTGCTTTTCTCGGCATTAATGCACATCAGTCCTTGTTTCATATGGGATGATCACCTCAAGAGCTGACACACATTATAGATGTACAGGGTTAATTTGCCTTAAGTGCCTTTGGCACCATCTATGGCATATGAGCCCACTGTTACAACCAAGAGTTGTATATCCAAACTTTTGGTGTTTAAAGGATCTCACAGGGTTTGGCATACATGTTCTAACTTCGGGGCAGATAAACCAAGCTTTGATATCCTCTGGTAATACAGGGGAGTTAAATGTCAAAACATACGCTTTATTTTTTTTTTCTAATAACCCAATAATCTCTCTTAACAATTTTCTTCGTGGCTTAGAAGCCAACGTTTCACCACTCTTCCTTTCATTCAATAGCCATTATACCTAGGCAGATGACTACCCGCATGCTGAAATTAAGGATACTATGCGTTTCTGTTACAATTGGGTATTCACCAATTTTTTTTCAAACTTAAAAGCTTTGAAATTTGCAGTGTAGCTGTTTCGAAGTTGTCTGACTCCTTTCAAAGATGGGCTATTGCTTCTAAAGTTTTACATGTGTAGAAAGGGTGAATGTTTTTGAAATATCTCTCCCTCTCTTTACTACTATAAATGAATTTTGGCAATTTTATGCCCTGTTACTTTCTTTACCATCATTCTTACGGTGTTTTCCTCAAGAGATCTGTCCATTTGAGCTGTTTTTTATTAGTTGAGTGTTAGCACTCCTTTCTACCAGAAGGCCAAATTTGAGCTGTAAAAATTGTTCCGACCCCACAGTTTGCTATGAACATAAAAAAATCCACCCAGGCAGAGAACTGCTGGCCTGAATAAGCCTCACACAATAACGGTGCTTGCAGTTGATCCAGAGGCTGCCAGTCAAGGTTCTTAGCATTCTTGTGACTCTCATATTTTCTATATGAATACTCATACAAATGAAAGCACAGGTATGAAGTTAATCGAATGCTCCAATCTTATGGAAATTACTCTCCTGGTAGTATTGTATAAAGTTATTTATCACATAATTCTTCCGGTTTTCCCAGCAATACTCTGAATAATTGGGTCTTCTGCCTGTTATTCGCATCATTCTCACGATATTTTGACGGTCAACTCAATGTCGTCTTCAGGCACTCCCTGAGATTGGTGATCAGGTGGCTCAGGTCCAGTATTTAAGCCGGGATGGTGCTTTGCACTCCATTTTTAATCAACGCCTCATCGAGCACTCTGTCTGCAGTCCACGCCGCCTCCAGCGCTCCATCTACGGGCCATGCACACCTGCAGTGGCTCTCATTCCTCTCTCATGCCACAGATGCTTCGACCGCTGTACGCATCCAGCTTGGCCATTCTCTGGTGTGGTGCCCGTCGTCTCATACTCTGTTTCACACCCGCACAGTAGCGAAAATTTAGAAAGCTTGACTGTTTTACAAGAACTAGATGCAGTGAATTAGCAGCTTGGGTATTCATATAGTGATAATAATAAATAATTGACTAATTTCAGGAACACAACTTACTACGTGTGAAACTTTCTTTCTGTATTTCCACAGTAGCTGATCTTCGGGATGGCGAAGGACGGACATCTTCAGCACCTGTGGATTTGTAACAAAATTTTAAAAGGCAAAACTGTTCAATTTAGTTTATATAAATTAAAAAAAAAACAACACAAATATATTTAAGCAGTAAATACAAAATACTACAACAAACAGGGCAGATAAAGAATAAATACTGAAGAAGAAACCAACAATAAAGAGAATATAGCACAAGTAGGTTAGACATTGGCAAGAGCAGTGAGGGAGAGGGGTGGACAACCAGCAAAGTTTGAGGGAGGGCATGTGTGGAGGTGGCCAGAGGTGTGGGAGAGGAGGCGGAGGACTAGTGATGGGAACAAACAATTAAAAACAATTGACTCAGATGGTGATAGCTGTACATATCTGTAGGATTATTATTCGTTCATTCTTTTGGAGTGAAACCAGACTGTAGAAGCAATCTGACACATTCACTACTAATCTGTAACATTCAATTGTTTTGACCCTGTTAAGTCATTATTGTTTACTGCATTCTGTTATCACCAGTTGTCACTCTTATTGCAATTCTGATACCAGCTTTCTATTGACTGCCAGTAAGTAGTTTTTAGTTTAGTTCTTCATCCATGTCTATGAATAGGTGCTTTCTTAATAGTGATCTTTATGTCGTGACCACAATGCCTAAATGCTCAGTGGTGTGGGAATGAAAGAAATCATATGACTAAATAAAAAGTGATCCTCAAGATAAATTCAATATCATATAAAATATTGAAAGGATGTTTCACACTATGAAACAACATTAATTAAATAAAGTTAAGAAAATTAATGAATGAAGACAAATATTTCTTGCCAAACAAAATACTTCTGAAAAGTGACAGTACCTACATAAAAAGCAAGTGATTAAGTCACCTAAAAATTAAAAATAATTTATCTTATATGCTTTCCGTTCATGTCACCTCAGCATTGAACAAAATCGAATTAATGGTCATTTGTGCACACCAGCGAGAAGAGGGAGACAGAGCTTCAATAAATTTAATTAAAAAAGCAACTGTTTATTCATAATGTAGCACCACTAACTCTTCATTTATAATTTAGCACCAGTTATTAAACTTTTGAAACAAACAAAAAATTCACATTTACGAGAAATTTGTATTTCAGTAAATAAATACGTACAATTTTGAAAATACTGCATTTTTAGAAATATACTTTTTATTTACCTCTCCTTGAAATAAAATACATTTTTGCCTTAAAAAGTTGGCAACCCGAGTCATGGTTCATGTACAAGTGAAAAACATGAAAAGTATGCAAACAAATGAAATTTCTAGTACCACACCCTCAAAAACATATTTTTTTACTACAGATATGTAGATGATGTCATCATTTTAACCAAAGGCACAGAAAATGATATCAATGAGTTAACCAATTATTAAACAGCTTCCATGAAAATGTAAAGTTCATAGTTGAGCACCAAGTAGGTGACACCATAAACTTTCTAGACTTGACCATTAGAATAATGGATAATACAACAACTTGAAATTTATCAAAAACCTATCACGACACAGACTACCATTCATAAAACCTCTCTCGTCACCCCACAGCCCACAAAATAGTAGCATTCCACTACATGGTCAATGGAGCAGTCGAACTGCCACTCTCTGAAGTTAATTACAAACAAGAAATGGAAATAATACAACAAACAGCCACTGCAAATAGCTATAGTAGCCCAACAATTAAAGCACAAAATGCAAACACAAAGAAAGATCTTCCATACAATCCCATTTCTGGGTAGCATTTCACATCAGATTTGTAATGTCTTCAAATCAAAAGTCCTAAATGTATCTTTCACTACTGACAGCAAGACTGGCCAGTGAGTAACTTATAACAACAACACAAAGAAACCCACTACACAATACAAGTGTATACAAAATTGAATGTTTGGACTGCAACTGTTTCATTCATAAACATTCAAACCTACAATTACCATAAATTGGTTATTTACATGTTTCTATGATATTTTCTAAATGAACAATGGAACAGCCTGACTTGCAAAATCTAACAGACCCATCATACCAACAGTTTGTATCACCTGTCAGTACACAGATATGCATATATTATTTTAAACCATAATCAATGTATTGGTTGGTTGAAACTTCCTGGCAGATTAAAACTGTGTGCTGCACCGAAACTCAAACTCGGGACCTGTCCCTTTCGCAGGCAAGTGCTCTACCATCTGAGCTACCCAAGCACGACTCACAACCTGTCCTCACAGCTTCAATTCTGCCAGTACCTCATCTCCTACCTTCCAAACTTCACAGAAGCTCTTCTGTGAACCTCGCGGAACTAGCACTCCTGGAAGAAAGGATACTCACATCAGCACACACTCCACTGCAGAGCGAAAATCTCATTCTGAAAACGTCCCCCAGGCTGTGGCTAAGCCATGTCTCTGCAATATCCTTTCTTCCAGGCATGCTAGTTCTGCAAGGCTAGTTCTGCAAGAAGAGCTTCTGTGAAGTTTGGAATGTAGGAGACGAGGTACTGGCAGAATTTAAGCTGCGAGGACGGATCGCAAGTCATGCTTGGGTAACTCATATGGTAGAGCACTTGCCCATGAAAGGCAAGTTCGAGTCTCGGTCCGGCACACAGTTTTAATCTTCCAGGTAGTTTCATATCAGTGCACACTCCTCTGCAGAGTGAAAATCTCATACTGGTTGGTTGGTTGATTTGGAGAGGGGACCAAAAAGTGAGGTTATCGGTCCCATCGGATTAGGAAAGAATGGGGAAGGAAGTCGACAGTGGCCTTTTAAAAGAACCTTCCCAGCATTTACCAGAAGCTACTTAGGGAAATCACAGAAAACATAAATAACGATAGCCAGACGTGGGGCTTGAACCATCATCCTCCCAGATGCAATTCCATTGTGCTAACCACTGCGACACGTCGCTCGGTAACCAATGTAGTACTTCAACTTTTACTCAGCTATAATATGTAACAGATTTAATCTTAACAACCCACTGCTTTGACATACAAAAGTGTTTGCTTTCCTTCTGTCACTCCTTTCATCCTCTCTCTTCTCTGAATCCCCCCCCACACACACAATGTAACATAGTAATTAAAGAAAACTTATTTATGTACAATTTTGCCACTGTTTGCAACGTAATCATTACACATATTGTTTTCAGCATGTCACCTGATTATATAAATGTGTACAAAGTACTATGCTATAAAAACCTGACACAAAAGAATGTGTTTCCCTCTGGAGATATTTACACCAACACATCTATTCATCTACACAACCAAAGATTTCTACAATGCTTTAAGACTTGCTCTGAAATAGTCTTTTGTTTTGTTATAACAGGTGCATTAAAACAGCACTGGTAATATTTTTTAATTTTAGGGTTGTATTAGTCAGATGTTTCGTTGCTGTTTTGGTAAATATGTCTGAAATGTAGCCATACAATGGTAGCCATACTAGACGTCTAGTACGTCATTAGTTGTCAAAAAGGTTACATATGTGGGGTTGCGAGTATCAATTATTGATTTGTTTTAAAACTGTATTCGAGAATTTTGCTATAAAAAATGGGAAAAATGTAAAAAAAAATTAGAAATGTTGAATATTGCTTTTGGTGGGTCTGCTATAGTAAAACAAGGGTTTACAAGTGGTGTAAGCATTTCCAAGATGGCCATGAAGACACTGATGACACTGAAAACGACAAGTGTTTTGGACACCCCCACACAACAGCAACAACCAATGCAAATGTGGCAAAAGTGAAAGAAATGAGTATGAACGAGCGCCGAATAACAATCGGAGAAGTTGCTGATGATGGTGTATTAACTGGCTCAATTGGCTCATACCATGAAGTCTTTTCAGATGTTGTGGGTATGAAATGTGTAATCACAAAATTACTGCCAAATGCAACTGTTCATTAATGTTAATTTCATTGCTTGTTCGTGAATTTTTGGCCAGAAACAACACTGTAATGATGAAGCAGTCTTCACATTTGAAAGATATGGCCCCAACATAATTTTTTTCTGTTTCCAGAAAGTAAAGACAATCTTAAAGGGCATTCATTTTACAAGCATAGATGGGATAAAAACCACATTGCTTAAACTAGCTAAGTAGTATCCCAAGGATCGAACTGCAGAAGTGTTTCAGGGATTGGAGAAGCACTGGCATACATGTGTAATATCTGATTCGGACTACTCTGAAGGAGGCTACATTCATACAGACAAATAAAACAACTTACTTCCAAAAAATGAAAATTCCCAATACTTTTTGAACACACCTCATACATTCTTTGCACATATTTCTTTATAGACATCATCTCTGTTCACCCAGTAGTCACAAACTGAGATGGTTTATATGTGACGTATCATGATAGAGAAAGGAGTCTGTGACCACTGGAGGTATTCTACTTTAGTTATTTTACTTTCAAATTTACATTTATGTTCAATCTTTAGTCACAGATCTCCACAGAGCCATGCTCTGAAATAATGTTTTGTTTTTATCTACTAGACGATAACATACACACACCATGACTCCAAAGTAATAAAACAACACATAAAAGGCCGGCAGAAAAAAATATGGTGAATATATTTCTTTTTAGCAGCCACAATTGACACTACAACCATTTTATGTAATTTCTCTGCTAGTCTGATCCACTGAGATAGACAGCATCAAGTTGGAAAATGTTCTGACTTGTCAGTCAGCACCCAGAGAAGCTACAATGAGGTTGTGTTTACTGTGTCTGATGCACATTATGGATTTCAAACAATGTGTGAACATTAAGTTATGTTTCAATTTTCAAGAAAGAGTCAAAGAAACACATGAATTGTTGAAAGTATTGTATGGCAATAATGCTGTAACTCTGAAGACAGTTTGCCAGTGATATGACCTATTTAAATACACAAATGAGTCGGTATTAGATGAGCAACATTGAGGACATCCATCAACCTCAAAAACAGAAGAAAATGTGTAAGAAGTGGCAAAAATTGTTCGTTCAAACAGGCTAATAACTATTCCAGAGCTTACCAAAAAACTTAGCATCTTGTACAGGTCCATGCAAAGCATTTTAACTGATAATTTGCAAATGTGAAGAGTAAGTGTAAAATTTGTTTCCAGACTTTTGAGTGATGAATAGAAGAAAAATCGTGTGTCAGTCTGCACACAGTTTGAAGGATCGTCTTCATTCAGATCCGGGCTTCATGTCCACAAGTGTAACCATAGAAAAAACTTAGGTATATGGGTATGACCCAGAGACAAAAATGGAAAGTTCCGAATCGAAAAGCAATGAATCTCCTTGTTCTAAAAAAGCACACTTGCCAAAAATCGAATACCAAAGTCATTCTCTCTCTCTCTCTCTCTCTCTCTCTCTCTCTCTCTCTATCTGTCTATCTATCTATCTCTATCTCTCTCTTTTTAATGAGAGCACAGTCCGATCAGAGTTTGTTTGACCAGACGGTTGTACTGTAACTACAGAGGGGGACTGTCTACTGGTGCTGCCCTGTTCTCTCTCTCTCTCTCTCTCTCTCTCTCTCTCTCTCTCTTTTTTCACCCAATTTTTTTAACAAATGTAATCTAACATAAATGGCTTTCCAACCATCTGTTATGATATCTGTATTATATACAGTGTCTGTAAGGTATATATTTTTATCTCCATTTAATTTAAAGCCATAGTGCTTCTCAGTACTTCTGATGAGTGAATTCACATTTGACTTTTACAATACGTTAATTAACAAAACAGATGCATCCCATGCCCTTTCTCTTTCTTTCCTTTTGGAATGTGATTGTGAATATTACTTTTCACAATTCTGTTTTTAACAATAATAATTGAGACAAGAGACCTACCAAACACCTTAATGTGTAATCACATTTAATACTTCTTATTTTGTATATGGAGAGAGTAAGTTCTTGTGTTTTTAATTCATAAATGCTTTGTAATGTTTCATTTTACGACTACACCTGTTTAATGTTCTATTAGTATGTCAGTCCATACTTGGCTGAAGCACCACCTCACGACAACCTCTCAATAGTCACCTGTCACAGAGCTCGGTTTGACACTTACCATTATGTTTGACGAGATACACACTGTCCATCTTTGTTTGCTTTGGTATATGTCCAGATTTTGGAAGTTTCTGATAACCAGCTTGAACATCAGCTTATTTAAAGTGCTCCTTGTGTATCCTTTATTTTTTTCTGATCTGAAGTATGTTGAAAGGGGTCATACTAAGATTAATTAATATGCGATCTAGACAACAGTGGTTGTGAATGTCATGAATGATCACTGACCTCTCCAATAATTTTTATCTAATCTAGTGATAAGCAGGAGCAGCCTATATATATGAGGGTTGAATGAAAAGTAATGCATCCACCTTCATTAATTGGGTTTGAATGGGAATAGTTTAATAAATCAATCGCAGAAATAATCCTTAGACTGTGAACTTTAATTATCAATATTCACTTTTCCACATAATCACCAGCCAGTTGGATACATTTCTGCCAACGATGGAAAAGTTTTCTGAAGTCGTCACGAACGAAGTCGACACTTTGTTTCTGCAACTACAGTCTCACAGTCGATATTCCATAGACTGACGTTTTGTCTCCTGTCACAATTGAATGGAGAAAGGCATCACCTTCATTCTCATAACATGAGAGGAGTTCCTGGGAAATTTCAAGTCTGTGCACTTTCATTTCAGTAGTCAGCATCTGGGGTACCAATCGTACACGAATCTTCCGATAGCCAAGCAAAGCAATAATGTGACCCACACATTCTTGTGAAATGCCAATTGCGCTTGCAATTTCTCTCTGAGTGATACAACGATCATCCTGAATCAATCTGTCAAGATTTTGCTTGTGAAACTCGGTGGCTGCTGTCACAGGATGTCCAACTCTTTATTTGTCATGCAGGTCACATGTTCCCACCTCAGCATCTTTAAAGTTACTCGCCCGAAGATGTACACTACTCACATCAATACAATCATTATAAACTGCTTTCATCTTCTGATGAATCTCGTTTGGGGTGACACCTTCTGCTGTCAAGAATTCAATGACTGCACGTTGTTTAAATCGCACTGACCGACAGTTTGCGCAGGGGTCTATACTTTACACTGTAACAACACAACCATTCAATGCTAAGGCTTCCCGCCAACTGGAGTTGTAGAGAAGAGGTTACAGAACATACCAATGCTGCCAACTGTTGGAGAGTTATGAAGGTGGAGGCATTACTTTTCAGTCAACTCTCTTAGTTTATTCTATAATTAATGTATCACAAATTGAACACAAATTAGAAATGTCTTTAAAACAGTACAAAATCATTATGAAACTAATTTTGATTATTATCAATTAAGCAAAGCTGTTCTAGTGATACCAAATGAGTAATTTTTAATAACATTTCGTGTTAAGGGAATATCATGATTTCCATTGAATGCTCATTCTTAAGATATGAGCTGGGACTATACATACATTACAAAAGATTATTTTACATGTCAAAACCAATGCATTTCTTGCTTTAGGTTTAAAAACACATTGTGTCTTTAAACACAGCAAAATTAAAGGTCAACAACTAATTTCAAGAACACAACTTACCACCTTTTATATCTTCAGTCTGTGCTGTAACACTAACTGATGCCCTAGATGGTGGTTGGCGGACATCTCCAGTATCTGTGGATATGTAACAAAATTTTAAACACTGCAAATGTTGAACTCTTTCTAAACAAATAAACATAACAGAGAGATCTACTTAAAAAAAATATATATCAAATGCAAAAGAAGGGTGAAAGCATAAACAGTGACATGAAGGAAAATGAAAATGAAATAGGTTAGTTAGCAGAGGACATGCTGAGCAATCTCGTTGTGTGGTGAAATGAGTACAAAAAGAAAGGTAGAATGCACATTAGGACAAAGGGACAGGAGGGACGAAAGGAGAAGAGATGTGGAAGAAATCAGGAAGGGCGAAGGGGCAGGCTAGAAGATGAAGACAATCATAACATTTTACTGGTAAAGATTCTATTTATAAATTCACCATGCTCATTTCAGAATGACATGCAATTGCTATAAAGATTATATGTGCGGAGTGCTTTCCCACATACATATGTAGTATTTCAGTATCATAATTTCCACAGACACACAATTAAAAAATAGCTAGTACCAATTTCATGAGTTGTTCCAAAAACAACGAAGGATTTCTCCTGAGATGGAAGTTATTTTATTTTATGTCGCTTGACTAATGCGATCTTAATAATGAAATTTCAGAAATTCTGAACAGGTTTAATAACACGAGATGCAATGCGCTAGCACATTGTCTACTTGCATAATAATCACAGTTCACCAAATTATTTCAAGTGTACAACTTACTGTCTATCATAGCTTCAGTCTCTCCCGTCACACTAAGTGATCTTGTAAAAGGAGACGCGCGGATGTCTACAGAACCTACAAATTTGTAAAAAAATTAGTAAAGCAATAGACACATCAACTTCACAGAAACTGAATAAGAAACCAAGAGTACAAGGAAAATAAATACGAACACACTTGAGAAGTACGAAATAATAGTGGACCAGAAGCGAGCAAAAGAAGCCCAGAGAGAAGAATAAGAGGGTGAAACATGTTTCAGCCAAAAGGGAGATGGGAGAATGTGGGAGTGGGAGGATATACCTGAAGAGTGGGAGGAGATAGAACAGAATTGGCAAGTACAGGGAAAAGTGCAGAATGAAAGGGGATATGAAGAATGAGGAAAAATGGAGTAGGTAGAGAGACCTGATCTGTGGATCCTGAGAAAAAGAAGAGTGTGAGAGTGGGGTGGGCTGGGAGAGCGGTGGCATGGGCAGGGCAGTGTGGGAGAGTGGTGGCATGGGCAGGGCAGTGTGGGAGGGTGGGGCAAGAGTTGGCCCAGGCTGGTTCTTGGGGCAGGGCAGGGCTAGAGGTAGCATGACAGGACAGCATTGGTGGGAGTAACATGAAGGGAAGCATGGGTGGGAGGCCAAGTGGTGGCAGGAAAGGTTATTGGGACCAAATGAGGCAAGGATGGGAAGGGAAACTGGGGCACGAGAGGCTTGGGTGGAATGGGAAAGTGGGGGCAGGGACCAATTGTAAGGTCAGGGCGAGGCATAGAGGTTGGTCTGGTTAATTAGGTGCAGGGAGGTTGAGCTGGGATATTGGGGGCAGGGCAGGGTGGGATGGCGAGGCTGTAAGGGGACAGCAGGGCAACGCAGGCCGACAACGGCACCGCAGGGTGGGGTGGGTCATGGACAGGACGACTGGTCGGCGTGGGCCACAGATGGAATGGCTGGGCGAGTGAGGCGGGCACTGTACAGGACTGCTGGGCGGTGTGGGCCGGGGACAGAAAGACTGGGCCATGGATGGGAAGGACGTGTGGGGTAGGTTAGGGACAGCTAGGTAGTATGGGGGTGGTATGGAGGAAGTTAGGTGTTAAGCATGTGGGGTGGGATGGGGAAGGTGTGTGCTGTGTGGAGAGTTCTAGGTGGGTATGGTGTAGGGTGCTTTGGGAAATTGGGGTTGGGGGCAGGGTGAGCAATGAGCATGCATGTTGCCTGTTAGCACTGATAAGTGCAGATCATCAAATAATTTCAGCTATACAACTTACTGCCTGTCTCAAATTCAGGCTCTCTCTTCACAGTAACTGTTCCTTTAAATGGAGAGGAGCGGGTATGTGGGACTCCTGTGGATTTGGAACAAAATTGGAAATGAAATATACAGATACACTTAATGGTAGAAACTTATCAAGAAACCAACAGTACAAAGGTAAGTACATACACATACGAAAATAAATTAAAATCGCTCAAAAGAGGAAAGGCCACTGGACCTGATGGGATACCAGTTGATTTTACACAGAGTACGCGAAGGAATTTGCCCCCCTTCTTGCAGCGGTGTACCACAGGTCTCTAGAAGAGCGTAGAATTCCAAAAGATTGAAAAAGGGCACAGGTCATCCCCGTTTTCAAGAAGGGACGTCGAACAGATGTGCAGAACTATAGACCTATATCTCTAACGTCGATCAGTTGTAGAATTTTGGAACACGTATTATGTTCGAATATAATGACTTTTCTAGAGACTAGAAATCTACTCAGCAAGAATCAGCATTGGTTTCAAAAAAGATGATCGTGTGAAACCCAGCTCACGCTATTCATCCACGAGACCCAGAGGGCCATAGACAAGGGTTCCCAGGTACATGTCGTGTTTCTTGACTTAGGCAAGGCATTTGATACAGTTCCCCACAGTTGTTTAATGAACAAAGTAAGAGCATATGGACTATCAGACCAATTGTGTGATTGGACTGAAGAGTTCCTAGATAACATAATGCAGCATGTCATTCTCAATGGAGAGAAGTCTTCCGAAGTAAGAGTGATTTCAGGAGGGCCGTAGGGGATTGTCATAGGACCGTTGCTATTCACAATATATATAAATGACCTTGTGGATAACATCAGAAGTTCTCTGAGGCTATTTTCGGGTGATGCTTTAGTATATCAAGAGGTTGTAACAATGAAAAATTGTGCTGAAATGCAGGAGGATCTGCAACGAATTGACGCATGGTGCAGGGAAAGGCAATTGAATCTCAATGTAGACAAGTGTAATGTGCTGCGAATACATAGAAAGAAAGATCCTTTATCATTTAGCTACAATATAGCATGTGAGCAACTGGGAACAGTTAATTCCATAAATTATCTGGGAGTAGGCATTAGGAGTGATTTAAAATGGAATGACAATATAAAATTAATCGTCGGTAAAGCAGATGCCAGACTGAGATTCATTGGAAGAATTCTAAGGAAATGCAATCCGAAAACAAAGGAAGTAGGTTACAGTACACTTGTTTGCCCACTGCTTGAATACTGCTCACATGTGTGGGATCCGTACCAGATAGGGTTGATAGAAGAGAGAGAGAAGATCCAACGGAGAGCAGTGCACTTCGTTACAGGATCATTTAGTAATCACAAAAGCGTTACGGAGATGACAGATAAACTCCAGTGGAAGACTCTGCAAGAGAGATGCTCGGGCTTTGGTACGGGCTTTTGTTGAAGTTTCGAGAACATACCTTCACCGAGGAGTCAAGCAGTATATTGCTCCCACCTATGTATATCTCGCGAAGAGACCATGAGGATAAAATCAGAGAGATTAGAGCCCACACAGAGGCATACCGACAATCTTTCTTTCCATGAACAATACGAGACTGGAATAGAAGGGAGAACCGATAGAGGTACTCAAGGTACCCTCCGCCACACACCGTCAGGTGGCTTGCACAGTATTGATGTAGATGTAAGTAATAGTGGGCCAGAAGTGAGATGGAAAAAGAGGCCTGGACTGTAGGACAAGAGGGTGAAATGTATTCTGGCTAAGAGGGCAGGAACAAAACGAGTGTGAGTATACATTCCTGGAAAGTGAGAGAGTGAATGAATCAAAGGACAGAGTTGTAGGGGACCAAACAGCAAAATCATTAGTGATGTCAACTAGAATTTAGATTGAGTTATGAAAGTATGTAGGAGTGATAATATTGAGGCTTTGAAAGCAATATTGGTGTGAAAGCTGAGAAATAATTTTAGGAGAAGTAAAAATACATAGGTCTGGCTGATACACTGATCAAGCAGATGAGAAACAGAAACAGAAAATATGGTGCAAGATAAAGAAGCAGCTAAATGCATTTAAAATCAATTAAAACTGGGTTAAAGAGGTATGACCAAGGCAGCTGGTAAAGGAGGTAGTGTCAAAGGTCCTCCAAATCCAGCACAGGAGCAGATGTGCTCCAACCCCAGACACATCAGCTTCACCCTGAAGGTAGTTTAAAATGTTATATCTGAGAATAAAAACCACTTTCATGAAGAAAATTGAGAACAAGTTCAATTGCCTGCTAGCCACCCACCAATATTAGAAGCAAACAACCCAAAAGACCATGCCTAGCATAGAGCTCCAGAGGAAAGGGGCATTCCACCACGATGTGCGCTACTGTCTGTAAGACTCCACAACCAGAACATGAGGATGGTTTGGTAACATAAAATAAAACTCTGGGTTAAACTAATATAACCAATGCAGAGACGACATAAAACAGAGTGCCGAGGTGGTGTGGGCCAGGTGTCAGTGGGGTGGGATGGAAAAAGTTTGGAGTGCGGCGTATGGGGTGGGATGGGGAAAGCAAGGTGTGTGGCGAGTGGGGAGATCTAGGTGGTGCAGGGTACTTTGGGGAATTGGGATTGTGGGCAAGGTGAGCAATGAGCTTGCACCTTGTCTGTTACCGGTGATAACTGCATATCATCAAACAATTTCAGCTATACAACTTATCATCTGTTCTTTTAAATGGAGAGGAGCGGATATCTGCAACTCCTGTTTGATTGGGAACAAAATTAGAAAGTAAATAAACATACACTTAATGGTAGAAACTAAACAAGAAACCAAAAATACAAGGTAAGTACATACGCACATAGAAATAAATTAATTACCAGTGGGTATGAAGTGAGCTGGAAAAAGAGGCCTGGACTGGAAGACAAGAGGGTGAAATACAGTCTGGCTAAGAGGGAGAGAAAATTTCAAATTCTTCTCACACTGCTAAAGCTGGCTTCTGTGCACATCAATGTTCTTCTCATCGGCTGACAGAGAGTGTGTTGAGGAACTATTTTTGCTTATATTTGGTTTGTGCGTGATTGTCAGTGCCCGTACAAATCCCCTATCTTTTCACTGTCCAGTCTCGCCACTTTCCCAAATGATAATGCAATGATGAGGACAACACAAACACCCAATCCCTGGGCAGAGAAAATCCACGATCCAGCTGGGAATCAAACTCGAGACCCCTTGATCCAGAGGCAGCACCACTAGCCACTACACCACAAGCTACCCGGCCACTGACCTCCATCCGTGCGAATGGGTACAGGTTGTCTGAACTCTTATGGGAATCATCACCTTAGTTGGCGCGTGTAATGAGTAGATGGGCAAATATCTATTAGGAACATTACATATGTCAACTGTGGACAGTTGGGAATGTGGGTCCCATGGGAAGCGTGCAAGGGATAAGTCACTGCAGTCACGCTATTCTCCTCGGTTGCTCAGATGGATAGAGCATCTGCCAAGTAAGCAGGAGATCCCGGATTCCAGTCCCAGTCAGGGCGCACATTTTCAGCTGTCCCCATTGAGGTATATCAACATCATCTTTCGGCAGCTGAGGGGTTTCGATTAATTATCATTTATTCTAGAGAAGCTGCACAGTCATCAATGGTATCTGTTCTTTCGAGAACAGTTACTATCTCCATATATAATTGTATCATGAATTTGGAAAGTGGATTTTGCTCCTATATAAGTGTTTCCACATTAACACGTTGCTGCTAACTGGGAGACGTTCACATCTGCTGTGTGTGCAAAACTGTTGTTGAGTCCATGAGCTATAGTTGCTGGTCTAATATCTTGTTCAGTCAGGGGTATTTGTAGAGTTTAGTGTCATGGAATCGAGGCAAGACTTGTACTGGCTTCGTTACACGAGGAATGTGATATCCCTGCAAGCAGTCAAGTGACATCGAGTGAAGCTGGCAAATCATTCAGAGGACATTATTAGTAAGTCTGCTGTGTTTTAGTATTTAAAGTTTTCGTTCACCACCTTGTGAGAGGTTGGCTGAGTTAACTTTGTCTCATGGTCAAGCTGTCTTGTTTGTAGTGGTCGATGACGTGAACTGTGCCAGAATAGAATCAGTGTGAACTTTTTGAGTTGCACTGCAAACATTAATTTTTTGCTGCTCGTCCTTGTATTCCTTGAATGGCCTATAATGAACGTACTTTTGCCATACCTAGTTTAAGTTCTCTTGATTGATTTCAACCGCATTTGCTCCATTGTTTCATTGTAAATGACTGAGGAGAGCTTTCATTTGGGGCTTTTAGTTGGATTTCATGCACATATTGCTCCCTCTATACTCGACTGTAACTGCGGGTGGTGCAATGCAGTTTTAGTCTCATTGTTGTGTTCTCTGGTAATGCATGATCACTGTGTACATCACATTGCCTAGTGAATGTGTCTCTTAATCTATGATTATTAAAATAAGAGATAAATTAGACTTGCTTCCCTGCTCGTGGGTAAGCTACCACCATGTGCCAGAACCACCTTGGGTTATTTGGGCTAGTTAGTGCCAGCCTTGTGATAAAGGGCTAACCCCCAACAAGAATTAAGATCTAAAACTATGGTTAGAGCTGATAGCATGAAAAGGTTAGCACTTGTTGAGTATAAGTCGTAAGATCTCATAGGGGCTAATTCCTTCATTTAACCCCTTAAATGTTGTGGACGAGTTGATGTGTCATGCTCCACTCTACTCCACGTGTTTACATGTCGTGTTATGCCAACCTCTCACCGCTGCATACATCTTACTTCCACATTTCAACATAAATGCCTCTTGGTATGATATTATTTGTGAAAAACCTCATTTCGATATCTTGAACCATTTATGAAATGTGATGATTGTTGTGACCACACTATTCGCAATGTGCAGCGACAGAAGTGGGTACATGTGCACATCTGTCCGTTGGATATAAAAATCAGTAACTCATGAATGAAAGGAGATATCATTCTGATCTCAACTTTAAGTAAAGTTTCAATATCTTACGAGGCTGGTTTGAAAGGTTCTCGAAATCACCACAACAGGTCAGCACTAACGCGAGTTGTTCACGTGACATTCATTGGACTGTTGTGTGTAAACACGTGCCATGACAGTGCTCTTGCAAGAGAGCTTTGGCAGTGACGTGACTCTGTTGTCGTTCCCGCGTAGTGATTTGCAAAGATTGAAAAACTCGAGATTTGAGCAGTGATTAAGTACTTCGTAAAGAAAGATATGAAAGCAAAGGACATTCATGCCAATTCCCAGAACACACTGGGAGACTCTGCTCCTTCATATTCAACTGTTGCCACATGGACAAATGAATTTAAATTTGGTCGGGAGAGCTTAGATGATGATCCACGCAGTTGTCGGCCAAGATGTGTCACTACTCCAGAAATCATTGCAAATGTGCACAAAATTATCATGGAGGATGGCCGATTGAAAGCGCGTGAAATTGCTCACACTTGCCAGATGTCATCTGAAAGGGTATCTGCCCTGGTAGCTGAATGGTTGGCGTGACGGAATGCCGTGCAAGGGGGCCTGGGTTCGATTCCCAGTTGGGTCGGAGATTTTCTCCGCTCAGGGACTCGATGTTGTGTTATCATCCTCAAGTTCTATCCCCATCGATGCGCAAGTCACCAAAGTGGCATCAACTAAAAACACTTGCACCAGGCGACCGCTCTACCCAACGGGAGGCCCTAGCCACATGACTCTTGATGCTGGATCAAAAATGCATGAGAATGGACACATCGGAACAATATTTGGCCCGTTTTAGGAGAAACGAACAAGATTTTTTTGCGTCGGTTAGTGACCGCAGATGAAACATGGCTGCACTACTATACCCCAGAGACAGAACAACAGTCAAAGCAGTGGAAACATGCTGATTCTCCACCAACAAAGAAAGCAAAGACAATTCCTTCGGCGGGAAAGGTCATGGCATCAGTGTTATGGGATGCGAAACGCGATTCTGTTTGTAGATTATCTCCCAACTGGGCAAACAATTACTGCAGATTACTATGCTAACCTCCTGGACAAACTGCAACTGAAGATACGTGAAAAAAGGTCAGGTTTAGCAAGAAAGAAAAGCACCTTTCATCAAGACAACGCACACCCACACACGTCGTCACCATGGCAAAATTACACAAACTAAGGTATGAATTGTTGCCACACCCGCCTTATTCACCTGATATGGCTCCGTCACACTTCCATCTCATCCCAAAACTGAAAATGTTTCTTGGTAGATGAAGATTCACTTCAAACAAACAATTGATAGCCGGAGTTGACAACTACTTTTGCAGCCCTGGAGGAAACTCATTTTCGAGATGGGATCAAGGCACTGGAACATCATTGGACCAAGTGCATTAATCTACAAGCGGACTACATTGAAAAATAAAAAAAAATTTCAGTGATGTAAGTACTTTTTTCTATTCTTTTCCAAGAACTTTTCAAACCACCCTCATACCTACATTTCATACACTGCATTGTGTGAGCTAAAATCAATCATTAGCAAAGTTTAGGCAATGCCTTTTTACCTCTGCAAGCTCTTTAAAATATCATGCAATGTTTTGCTTAATTTGGTGTAACTATGGTATATAACAAAGAGAAATACAATCCTTTATCAAGCAAAGATGTCAGAGTGTAAGCTGTGCAAAAATATTTTTTTTTTTCCACTCAATAGTTTTCTTAAATTCGGATGACAAGTATTTCACAGTGCCCACAATGTCGTCTCTCAGTACAGGTAACAGCGTCTCGCAAGAAGTACAGCCCTAACAAAGCCACGCTCTGCGGTGAATGTAGAGGGAATGTCTGTAGCAGTGGAAGGCTTAAGTCACATTACAGTCATTTGGACGAGATAGGTCAAGGAGCATTTTATATGGACAGTGGTTTGGGTGTGGCTGAATCAGTGGCCACTAACCTGTCTGTGCTAGAAATCATCATTGCTAACTTGGTGTTTGGTGGTACATATTTCACATGTAATTAATCCTGCTATTTGTGTGGTGTGTCCCTAGCCCGTGAAGCTTCATGTCCAACATAGTTAAGATTGGTGCCTAAGGTTCACTTATTAAAGAGTTCAGTTAAGTGTAACACGGGAGTATACTGCTCATCGAAGAATTATTGGCTGTAAATATCACATCTTCATGTGGCATCACCTAATAGTGAATTCTAAGCAATGTTTCATTATCAGAGGACTTTTCTGAGTCTAATAATTTTTAAAATCACTCAATAGTGTGCCTAACAAGAGCTTATAATGTTTATTTTACTTAGGGAATTTACAAGCTTGGTCAGTTTATTGTTTTACTGATTGCATTTGTAAACACCCAGTCTGCCAGTTTAGCAATGCTGACAGAAGCAGACAGTGCTTGAAACCTAGCATATTACTTATTTAGTTTTCTGTTACAGAGCAAGGTTGTTTGTTTCCAATTGATTCTGCCACAAGTGCTCTGGCAGTCCTGCTGTTCCTGTCACAGTCACGTCGCGCAAGCAGTGACTAGCTCTGGCACCTGGTGTACAGCCTACTTCCACGGATGTCGCAGGTTTGAGATTTGGGAATTAGAAGTCCTTAACATAGAAAGGAACGTAATAATAATAATAGAAAAATCCTAGTGCTCCACTCCCAAATCACATTACACTGGATTGCAAAACAGGACTGATAGCTGTAGAGAGTGGTTACTCATAATGGGAGACTGGGGTGGGTTGTCCTGAGAGACTCTTAGGAACCTGTCTAAAGCTATCTGGTGTGTTCCAGTACATGTGTTCGATTCATACAAAATCCCCAGCTACTGAGAAGACAGGAGCTACAGTATGAGTTGTGGATCAGGGGAGGCAACGGTGATGGCACCATAACTGAGTAACTTTAGTGGCTAAGACAGGTGACGGTAGTTCTGATCATGATCCCACATGAGATGGTTAAAAGGGTGGGAGTGGAGTGGCCCCAATGTCAGCACAGACTTAAAGCTAGATTAATGGTAGACTTGAAGCTAGAATAAAGCATTATCAAAATAGACTGCAGGATTTAGTCGACAGGAACAGGTGCTCTGTACCGAACAAATGAGATATCAATTAAATGAGTTGAGTGAAGGGGTAAATGCATGTGTGGGGGAAGGTTTGGTGAATTGCAATATTGAGTGCAAAGGTCAAGGATGGATTAGCTGCCAAGCATTAAGTGTGTAGCCAGTGTTAATTAGGAACAGAAAAACAGACTCCTAAGTGAATGATCAGTTGGTTGGGTTGATGAATTACAGGAGCAGATACATGAGTATGTGGGGGAGGCTAAAGGTAAATTGCAAGACAGAGTACAAAGACCAAATGTGGACCAATTATCATAACTGAGTGACAAAGTTATGATACTAAACAAAACTGCCAACCCACTTCAGGATTTTGTTACAATTACACTATTCTTTAATGACAACTCAAATATAGTTGACTTCTTGTCTATGGTGGTGGTTCTCTAGAATAAGAGTTAGATGTTGGGAATGAGTGACCAGGAATTGTTATCTGTAACTGTCACACAAGTTTAGGAGGTGTTGTTGCGGTTTACCGAAAGAGGCAATCTTAGGAAGCCGGTATTACTGTGGATACAATTCTCATTACAGTAAAGACCAAGGGTTGAAAGAACTACTTGCTGATAATATTTGCAGACTGAAGCAGAGCATTAAGGCCCTGAGTCTCATATCTAGTGAGTGGCAAGTCATTGACGATGTTACTGAACATTTAATCCTAAATAACATATAAAGAGCCGTCTTATGTCAAAGACCAGCCACCTGACCTTTAGTCAGGCAAAATGAGAGTGTGGAGTACAATGACCAAAGACAAGGTCAATTGTCAAGAGATCCCTATGGAAACGGGAGAGACTGGCAGAATGTACTCGGGAGATCGAGCGTGAAATGCTTTTGATGTAACAAGGAGGGCCACATTAGATGTTTTTATATACAGTCCAGGAATAGTGAAAGATGACAAAGAAACAAGTGTTAAGTTGTGTAGCTTGTGTCCAACGAATAATGTGAGTTATCCACACTGACCAACCAGAACATTTGATCATCGACCTACTATCAATATGAACCCATCCAGGAGATAGCAACGTCACCTGGCGAGGAATCACTGTTAGTCAGACATACGCATGGTATATGTAAGAGGTGCATTCAAGTTCTAAGGCCTCCGATTTTTTTTCTAATTAACTACTCACCCGAAATAGATGAAACTGGTGTTACTTCTCGACGTAATCGCCCTGCAGACGTACACATTTCTCACAACCCTGACGCCATGATTCCATGGCAGCGGCGAAGGCTTCTTTAGGAGTCTGTTTTGACCACTGGAAAATCGCTGAGGCAATAGCAGCACGGCTGGTGAATGTGCGGCCACGGAGAGTGTCTTTCATTGTTGGAAAAAGCCAAAAGTCACTAGGAGCCAGGTCAGGTGAGTAGGGAGCATGAGGAATCACTTCAAAGTTGTTGTCACGAAGAAACTGTTGCGTAACGTTAGCTCGATGTGCGGGTGCGTCGTCTTGGTGAAACAGCACACGCGCAGCCCTTCCCGGACGTTTTTGTTGCAGTGCAGGAAGGAATTTGTTCTTCAAAACATTTTCGTAGGATGCACCTGTTACCGTAGTGCCCTTTGGAATGCAATGGGTAAGGATTACGCCCTCGCTGTCCCAGAACATGGACACCATCATTTTTTCAGCACTGGCGGTTACCAGAAATTTTTTTGGTGGCGGTGAATCTGTGTGCTTCCATTGAGCTGACTGGCGCTTTGTTTCTGGATTGAAAAATGGCATCCACGTCTCATCCATTGTCACAACCGACGAAAAGAAAGTCCTATTCATGCTGTAGTTGCGCGTCAACATTGCTTGGCAACATGCCACACGGGCAGCCATGTGGTCATCCGACAGCATCGTGGCACCCACCTGGATGACACTTTTCGCATTTTCAGGTCGTCATGCAGGATTGTGTGCACAGAACCCACAGAAATGCCAACTCTGGAGGCGATCTGTTCAACTGTCATTCGGCGATCCCCCAAAACAATTCTCTCCACTTTCTCGATCATGTCGTCAGACCGGCTCGTGCGAGCCCAAGGTTGTTTCGGTTTGTTGTCACACGATGTTCTGTCTTCATTAAACTGTCGCACCCACGAACGCACTTTCGACACATCCGTAACTCCATCACCACATGTCTCCTTCAACTGTCGATGAATTTCAATTGGTTTCACACCACGCAGATTCAGAAAACGAATGATTGCACGCTGTTCAAGTAAGGAAAATGTCGCTATTTTAAGTGTTTAAAACAGTTCTCATTCTCGCCGCTGGCGGTAAAATTCCATCTGTCATACGGTGCTTCCATCTCTGGGACGTATTGACAATGAACGCGGCCTCATTTTAAAACAATGCGCATGTTTCTATCTCTTTCCAGTCCGGAGAAAAAAAATCGGAGGCCTTAGAACTTGAATGCACCTCGTAGTATCAGTGAGCATGCCGACTGTGAGTAGAATGGAAAGGGCGCTCGATCTATCGGAGTTTGACTGAGGGCAGATTATAATGACCTGGAGGCTCGGCATGAGCATTTCAGAAACTGCACAACTTGTCGGGTGTTCAAGGACTGCTGTGGTGAGTGTCTTCAGCACATGGCAAAACCAAGGTGAAACCACATCCAGACGTTGTTGGGTTGGGCGGCCACCCGTCATTACAGATGTCGGACATCACTGACTGGAAATACAGGACAGGCAGCAGATTATAGTGGAACTAACATCAGACTTGAATGCTGCACAGAGTACAAGTTTGTCTGAACATGCAGTGCACCAAACATTCCTAACTATGGGCCTCCACAGCTGACGGCCCGTGCACGTGCCAATGTTAACACCATGACATCGGCAACTATGACTGAAATGGGCACGTAACCATTGGCACTGGGCGTTGGCACAGGGGTAGAGCATTGCACAATCTGATGAATCCTGATACTTTCTTCATTGTGTCTATGGGAGGGTGCAAATCCGTCGTCGCTTCAAGGGAACAGCTCCTTGACACCTGTACTGTGGGACGGATACAAGCTGGTAGCAGCTCCTTTATGCTGTGGGGAACATTCACGTGGGTATCCATGGCTCCAGCGGAGTGCGTGCAAGGCACCGTGACAGTCAAAGAGAATCATACACTGTTTGGAGACCACATCCACCCCTTCATGACGATCATGTTTTCAGACAGCAATGGCATTTTTCAACAAGATAATGCACAATGTCACAAGGTGAGGAGTGTGATAGAGTGGTTCGAGGAACATAGTGGCAAGTTCCAATTGATATGCTGGCCCCCCAACTTGCCAGATCTGAAACCATCTAACACATCTGGGATGTGATTGAATGTGGTGTCAGAGCTCATCACGCTGGTGTAAATAAAACTTTTGTTACAGTCGCGAAAGATGGAATATTTCTCAATATTACATACGACACCTATGTGGTACTTAAATGAGATATTGTTATACAGTAAATTTTATATGAAATTTAGGTATCTTGCCCACATTTCTTTCTGAACATTGTGGCAACTAAAATCGACCATACGGAAAGTATACGCTATGGACTTTTACCTCTGCAAACTCTTCAAAATTTCGTGCAATGGTTTACCACATTTAATGCTGCATAATAACTGTGTTGAACATCGAAACAAAATTAAGTCATTTATCAGGGGAAGGTATCAGTCAAGAAGATGTGTAAAAATCAAATTTTTGGGCCAAATAGTTTTTGTGAAATCAAATGATAAGTGTGTCAAAGCAGTCGGAACACCATGTATCTGCACAGGCAAGCAGCGCAGTGACAAAATCGCGCACAGTGCGGAATGCAGGGAGCACGTCTTTGTAGCAGCGAAAGGGTTAATGCGGCGGTGGTGGCTTTACGTCTTGAACTGCGTGCTCCCCCCTAAACGTAAGTTTGCAAACTATACTATACTATGGCGCTGCTTCTCTTGGCGCGTGCGTCGTGTGCAACTGGCAACGCAGCAATCTCCCGTGTCTGGGCGGGCATGCGCGAGCCGCCAAGATGAAAGAATTGAACTATAACACTATCAGATATTGGTGTCTTGTTGGTATAAATATGCAATTGGGTTGTGATTGTAGTTCTACAAAATGTGCGGACAACGTAAGAACTCTGTTGCTAAAGAGTTGTATTGGTAGGCAAATTCCACTCTTCGTTGCCAATGAACAGCAGTTAGCATGGCTGTATGAATCGGACATCTGCTTCGCAGGCCTGTATGCAGTAACATTCACTGAATGGTCGTTAAGGAAACACTGTTGGTAGCCCTTTGGTCCACGTGGGCAGTCAGTTGTTCAACAGTTGCATGTCTGTCTGCCCGTACGTGCCTCCGCTGCTGTCTTTCACCTGTCATCTGTGGCCTGCCTCAACACCAGTTTTGGACAGGGGCATTTTGCCATCCATGCCATACTTTCACTGCAGCAGCACGCAAATAGTTTATAAAACTTAGCCATTTTGGAAATGCTTTCACTCTTGACCTGAAAGTCAATGACCATACCGTTTTGGATGTCCAATACATCACTCCATTTCTGCATTTCAACAATGACTGCATTGTTTTCTGCATCCCCCTGATCCACTTTATATACCCTCCATTGTTAGTGCGGCCACATGCCATCTGTGAACAGTTATTGCACACTGACATTTTAACAGATGGTGGTAACATTAATGTGACTGGACCATATATTTCCTTTAGTGTCACAGCGGTAAATCTTCAAACATCGAATCAAGTTTCTGCTGAGGCATTTTAAATAAAGAGTTGTTCTCGAAACTAATTTAAAAGTAAAAGGCACATTTGTTTCATAGCTGACAAAGAATTGGAGCAATAAATGTAATTTGATTGCAAACTCGTCTACGGTTCATAACACTTTTTATTTACAGATGAGAAATAAATGTCTTATCCATGTAATTGAATAATGTTTTGAATACTATTTGTCATTCACAAATAACAAACAAAATTATCTTCATTCATTGTTCATCATTTGTGTACATTTTGTCCAACCCTGATTGCAGCAAACTGTAACACACATGCACACACTGCAAATTCACAGCCTATGTGGGAGAGATTGCAAGCCAGTGATGTCCACTCACTTGGCTTTGGGATCCAAGTGGCCATGTAAATAAGTTCACCCAGCTTTCACGGAGCGAGACAGCTTTCTCTCTCTCTCTCTCTCTCTCTCTCTCTCTCTCTCTCTCTCTCTCTCTAACACACACACACACACACACACACCAGGGCGTATACACGGACAAGGAAAAAAAATTCCTGGATTTCCAGGTTAAAAATACACTTTCTCCAGGGTGAAAACTCGCTTTTTCTGTGTTAAATTTTCCCTTGTTAATCCTCTAAATAGTTATGGTTTTAGACACAGGTGTAGAATTTCCTGGCACTTTAGAAAACAAAACTCAGAGAAAAAGACACATTTTGGAAATATCTTTGATGTGCAGCAACATGTACGCTGCATATTTTCGTATAACGAAAGTATACATTGGAATTCCACCAAACACCGCATGTTACTTTCCGAATCATTGAAATCGAGATTGCGATGCGCTTCTGTAAGCCAGTTATAGCTCATGTCATGTGATTTCGCCAGCCGATGACAGCAGATATTCAGAGCATAGGGCACGTGATGTAGTCAGCCAACAGCAACACACTGTTAAGTACCACTAACACACAAACAGGGAAAGTTAATAGTTTAAATTAATACACATAGTGTTGTTACAAGAAAAGCAAAGCTTCCACATACAATGTTGGGCTCTAAGGTTAATAAGCTGCAAGAGAAGCTAAGCTTTCGCATATAATGTTGATCTTTTTTTGTGTGTGTTACACTTCAAGATATATCACACAAATGTGGCAGTAAAATTTTTAATAATGACAAATGTCTTATCTTCAGGGTTCAAAATTCTTCTAAATGGCTCGTCATCAAAGAGTTGATTTTTAAATGAGAGTCAAACACTCTGTGATTTAAGAAATTCATGGTAGATTCTCGCACATAGTTCAACTTACATAAAAGGATATTTACTTTGAAAGTAACGCTTTTCAAACAACCATTTGCAATATTTTCCCGCAACCTAATAGAAATAGGTTTGTTTCAGCAGTTGCAAGAGAGCGCAGATAATAGGTGACACCGAACTTGTGCAGCTACCATGACATAGGAAGCCCATATATACGTACGTGTAAAAATATTGAATGATCATACATTATGTCATAAAAGAAACAAGACATCAGAGGATACTCCAAGAGCATTCGAATTTCATGAACCATACTAAAGTGTGCACATTTAAATGGGACATTTGTATGTCCAGATTCCCAATGAAGTAGACCCTGACCTGATATTAAGCTTTTCAGTGTGGTTTTCGGGATGTAAATTTTCTTGAAGCACCAGTACTATATTATATCATGTTTGGTTCTTTATTATGGCATAATGCCTTTTGTGCTAGAAGATGAAAATGTGCCCTTGGAATGCAGCGAACAGTTGAAACTAGCCATTAGTGTGGAATTACACATTTCGTTTCAACTACATTGACTGCCTCTGTGGAACAGGTTAATAAAAGCCAAATTTCATTAGCAAACGGACAAAAATAACTTCATTGTTCTGAAGGCGATTAATGCTTGATTGTCAGAAATGTGGAAATAAAATAGAATATGAAACTAATGACATATTTTAGCCTTCCGTAATTATGTGAATGTATTTTAATTCACTTGATAGCTCCCGGATACAGATATCCATTTTGCTTTCATTTGACATGAGAGTAAACAAACAGAAAACAGCAAAATCACTAAATGTAAACACGGGTCACATGGAGACTACCCACTATAACTCAGACAATCCCGGATCTGCGATATTTGCGAACCGGGTAAATACTAAAAATTATCGAATTTTCAAAAATATGTTCATCTTGTAGTGCACATCTTTCTGAAAAGTCTGAAACATGAAGCGTGTATTCGAGGAAATGTACGACATGCATGCAAAAGTGTAGTGCCACACCTCTTCATAAAGCATTCTTCTATCGCACGTCACTGTATTTCGCTCTGTGGAATGGAAATGTGTATATTTTCTAATGGATGCCATCAAACTATGTTCTGGACAGTGGAAATTGAAACGTCCTGTGGTGCCTCTCCTGCTCCCAGTCGGCCAGTTTGGTAGTAGCAGCCTGCTCCTCTTTTTTTGAAAAAAATAAAAAAATAAAATAAAAAAACAACACCACCTCGATAGCAGATGGGATTATTTGTAAACAGGAGAACAAGAACTCTTCAGAAAATTTGCACTCTTTACTGCCTATTAGCTAATAACTTGCTGTTTTCTGTGAAATGAAATATAGAATACATAAAACCAATAAAGACAAGAGACAAGCAAGAAAGTACAAATTTCTTCAATCCTTAGCTTGTAGCATTTTTTCTCTCTAATCTTGCTACAGCATTACATGGCGTGCTTTCCTTTCTGTGAAAGATCGTCAAACGTTTTGCTACAAGAAAAATCGAAATATCATTATCTAATATTCAAAAAGCTGTTAACACAAATAGTACCCAAGACTGGTGTGGTTTCTCGAACTGATTACGTCTATTTTGTCACTGTCTGCTAGATAAAACAAAATAGGTCTTTCTAATACTGCAGCAATTTTGTAACACGCACCAAATAAACGAGACTGCTTTGGCACAAATGGACATTTTTATAATATGACAGAATATAATTCCCGAAGTACCAATATCAAATGCTTGTTAAGCCTGCTACAAGAAAAAAGCTTTATGTTAGGAAATAGTTTCACATTTCATTCATACACACCAGCTTCTCAAGAATGAGATCTAAAAACAGTATTAAGAAATTTTTATACAAATTTGGAATCATCTTATTCTTCCTCGTTCTAACAAACAATCTTGTCATCACCAATTCTGCAGCTATTCCTGTCATTGTCAAAATTTGTTCACCGATTAACTTCACCAAGCCTGCCAGAATCACAGGTTTACTTATCCCATGATTATTTTCCGGTTAGGCATTATTACGAGTTCGTACAACACATTTTCTGCGTTACTTACAGAACAGAACTTACGTGGCTGCTAGCCAGGGACTGTATAACTGGTCCTTACTAGTGTAGCAATCTGGCCAAAAGTTCTCTGTCATAAATACGTTTTCTTGGATACACTGAGAAGATAATACGTAATCTTTCTCACCTGTTATTCCTGTCAGTCGTTTATTTCCACTCTGGTAGTCTGAATCTATGGATTTCGCTAGTAATTATAACAATGCGGATCATTCACAAACCCAATCAACCACATAATCAAACAGTGATTGGCATTCATCCATTCGGCTTTACTCCGCTCAGCTCGTATAGCCCCGTCCCCTTGTGTCTCCGGAAAGTTCATTTCTAGATGTGACAAGGATTCTCCTAACAGAGACATCACGCACACTATACACGCATTCAAAAATAGATTAATGATTTATACCGAAATCAACTTAAAATGTATTCAAAAACCAACAGGGAAGTCTTTCAAAATCATATGAATAATCGACAGACAAACATGCGCTGAATGCTAGGCGCTTTGTGAAACAAGTGTTTTTTCCTCAAGAATATGAATTTGGCACCCCCTTTTCCCGCTAGCATCTAGCTGCTTGCTGCAACTGATTGCACAGCCAACAGCCACATTCCTGCTCAAACAAGACTCAACTGCACATGCACATGAGCCCGCTCATAACTGCTAAGACAAATCTAATGTAAACTGTTGTGACTTCACGTTCATCGGAGGCAACTTGTTGTTATGAAGCATTGTATAGTCTTCCTAAAGCCTTTGACACATTTTGCTGTTGGCAGATGCTTGCATGAGCAGTGTGTGTCGTTGTTGTATATGGCGCATTTCCTTTGCAATTTAAGTTATTTTCATTTTTTTCTTTCGTTTATCTTTTATTGTTGAAGTATTATTCTGCAGTAGTGGGGTACAATAATATCCTTTGTTAGAGTATCGGTTCTTACCAGTCAAAATTACAAAAATGTAACTGAAGACTAAAACAATGAAAAATTCCCAGAATTCTAAAAAATTCCCAAGTTTTTCCCGGTTTTCTCCCAGATGAAAAAATTCCTGGGTTCTTCCCTGATCTCCCAGTTGTCCTGGGTCGCTGGGTCGTAGACACACACACACACACACACACACACACACACACACACACACACACAAAAAAAAAGCAGTGTAAATAGCACGCATATATGGAACACATGTGCAATACTCTAGTCTGGAACTCTGCATTACAGTGACTGAAAAACAAAATCGATAAATATTTTTAGACCACACTGAAACTCTTCCCCTAGCTGTGTAAATAGAGATATTTTTGGTTCTACTTACGCCAAGTATTTTCCCAGTGCTATCTGTAGAGTTGTCAAGCATGGGTCACACAGCTATGAATGGCAATGAAAGGTCATAATCAAAATTCTGGAGATTTCATAATTATCGAATTGGATGGGCAAAGAAGAATAATGTTGATAAACACTTCAAATCAGAGAAGCACTCTGTTCACCAGTGGGAAAATACCGCTGATTCTCAAAATAAACCATCATCGGCTGGAAGCTTAAACACAGCCAAAAGAAGGAAACAAGGAGAGACCTTTGGGGGAGGGGGGGGGGGGGGGGGGGGGGAGCGAAATTTTTGCAAAAGCAAACATTAGAGTCAAAAAACTCCCAAATCACCACTTCTTTTTTAGAAAATAAGTAAACTTTGAGGCTTTGCATTTATGTTCTTAGCACAACAACCCTTTAAATTTATAAGTCTAATCATTTATTTACAAACAAGCAAAAAGTTTGATGTTAACTTCATCAAAAACAGATGCCACATTTTCTAGTCCATCTCTGCTTGCAAAGTGACAGTTACAGATCATAAAATACTCTCAGGTATAAAACTTACTAGGCCTGTATTTCACATCTTCAGCTTCTTTTGACACACTAACTGATCTTTCACGTGAAGATGGGTGGACATCTGCAACACCTGTAGGTTTACAGCAAAATTAGGAACTCTGCAAAATATGTTGAAAGAAGTCTATCTAAATATGGACAGTACATACAGACTTACACAGTAAAATCAACACAAGAAACAAACAGCATAAGGAAAACACACACACACACACACACACACACACACACACACACACACACACACACACAAGGAGGAAAAGGACGAGTGATTAAATCTAATGATACTGGGAGGGAACCAAACAAGGAAAGAGGGCACAAATGGATGGCAAGAGAGTGGAATGCTCGAGAGAATAGTTTGAAGGGTGGGAACGAGTGGGGGTTGGATGACACATGCCTAGCCAGGATGGGGAGGTGGGAATTGTGGTGATAGGAGTGGACGGGAAAAACTGGAGATGATACTGCAGTGACATAATACGGCAGGGGAGGGGAGGGGAGGGGGGCAGTTTCCGGGTATGTAGAGGTGGAAGGGGGGAAGAGGGAGGGGGCAGTAGATGTCTGCATCCGGCCTTTATGCTTGCTTGAAATGCTTGCAGCATACTGTTACACAAAAGTCCGGCAGATAGTAATATATTCATTTTGGATGCAGGGAGCACCTGCATTCGACTTCTGTCACGCTCATTCAATCACCCCATACTTGAATGGCCCAAATGTCCACTCTAAGTCTGCATGCAACACTGGAAGCAACTTGAGCTCGTACACAGCATGTGTATTCATCAGATTGTCGGATGTACATTAGGTGACATAATGGATTCCTGCCTGTAAGACAATTCTCTTTTGCTGAAGCGAAAGTTGAGACAGCAGGAAAGGTGAAAGTACTGGATAACTGGGATGTAGAAGAATTAATTATTAATCCAAAAAGTTTCTACAGTTGGTTGAGAATGACTCGAAACATAACGAGTAAGGGGCATACACTTAGTACGTCCAGCAGCTTTCAGAAAATGATATCTTCTCATGAGTGTCTGGAAAGTGAGTTAACATTTACTTTAACATTAAGTGACATCAACTGATATAAAATTTGGACATAGTTTTTAAATGTTACAATACATTTTTTCTGTTATTGACATGTTCTAGATGCTGCAAACTGACCATTATTACAAAAGTTGGTGGTTGCTTGGTTTTTCTGAGAAATTTTTAACTGTTTCCAAATTTGCTTTGCTGCATGACAGGGCGGCCCTGCCCTCCAAACCCCACAGTTCTCCATTCAACCACAGCTTGCTTCCTCCAAGCATTCATACTCTAATATACCATGTCCAAGCACGGAAAGCTCAAGAATGTATGAGAGAGAAAAATCCCCAACATGGACTTCTGCCAGAGACACTGGCATTGGGACAGGTTGTGCCAGCCAATTCTGTGGGAGGGCGTGCGTGAACTGAGAAAATGGAGTGGGGATACCAGGCCGGGAACTGGGGTCAAATGAATTTCATAAATGTTTAAGTTTTAAGCCTAATAATACCACTGGAGGCAAAGTCACTTTACACGGCTTAAATAACACATCCCCCGAAACTTGTGGCTTGGCTTGTGTGGCTAAATGACACAGATAGCCATAGAGTAGGTTCAACAACATTGGTGGGTAATTGGTGGAGCTTCTTAAAGATGATTAACATCTTTTCAGTAACTGTGGGAACAACAGTCTGGATGGTTCATTTAGCTGGCCTTTTAACATTAGCCAACATAGTCTTGCTACAATGGTCATGCAGCACAGCTGAATGTTAGATGTTCTGTGCGTCTCTGAATATCACATAATAACTGGGATCGAAAAGTTATGTATCAGGGGCTATAGACTAGTATCACTTCCAAGTAATACTATCATGGAAAATGTAGGAGTTGCAATGTGTGTAAAAGTTGGACACGAAGTCAACAATCACTGAAACAAATAGTTTTTTGTTGATCACAATCTACACGCTTGTGCTTACGAGTTCCTGCTGCAGAATACTTCTCTGACACTTTTAACAGCCTACAGATGTCCTCTATGGGAAATTTCAGTTATTTATGAGAAATCTAGATGCATTATTGAGCTACCTGTCAGATAAGAACAGTTAGCAGTTTGGGTAGATTTCAAAGTAGATTTTTTAAAAGATAGGGACAGGAAAAATGACCTATCATCAATATTTGGGTGTTTCAATTTAATTTCTGTAGTCAATTTTTCAACTCATATGCAGCATGATAGTAGGACACTGATTGATAACATTTTTGTATACAGTTTTCAGGCTGAAATAATTAATGTTTACCCAATTGTTAATGCTCTACCTCATGATGCACAATTAATGTAAATAAACAATATTGTACTTCACCACTCTGAGGCAGGTTCATACAATTATTAATGAGAATAGGATACATTGTTTTAAAAGAGGTGACATGAGATGATGAATATATAGAAAGAGATATTACTGTCAAATTCAATTTACATATGCAATATGCATCACTGGAACAGGGAATTTTTCCCACACGGGGTAAAATATGCAGCTGTTAAACCTCTTCATAAGAAAGGCAACAAGACAGACTTAAAGAATTATTGTTTAATTTCCTTACTGACAGATATTTCCAAAATACTCAAAAAAGTAATGTATTCAAGAGTAGTCTCACACTTGAGTAGAAACAGTTTACTTAGCATATCACAGTTTGGATTCAAGAAGAGTTGCTAAAATGAGAATGCTATTTACACCTTCACTCATCAAATAGTAAAAGTCTCAAGTAATAAAATATTGCCAGTTGGCATTTTCTGTGAACTTTCCATAACATTTGATTGTGTAAATCATGTTACTCTCTTACAAAAACTCAAGTTTTATAGAACTGATGAGCATACACACAACTAGATTGAATCATACATAGAAAACAAAATGCAAAAAGTGTGCTGAATGATTCAAACATGTCGGAAGGGTAGAAAGTTTGAGCGACCGGGGAGAGATCACAATGGGAGTCCCACAAAGTTCAATTTTGGGTCCACTCCCATTCCTCATATATGTGAATAATCTTCCACTTAACACCCAACAAACAGAATTGGTACTTTTTGCAGACAATACTAGTGTTATAATAATTCCCATCAGATAGAAAGCAACAGTAGAAATTGTAAGTGACATTTAACAAATAATTATAAGTGATTCTCAGAAAATGGAATCTTCCTAAATTTTGAGAAAAACACAGTATATTCAGTTTTGTTACAACATACAGAGTCATACCAACAATTGATGTAGCACCTGAGCAGAAGTCAGCGAATAGGGTAGAATGCTCCCATTTTTTGGGCGTATATTGATGAAAATTTTAACTGAAAGAAGTGTATTACTGAGCTTCTCAAACAATTAAGTTCAGTTACGTTTTCTCTTCACACAATTGTCAAATGTCGAAACAAATTAATTAATTTCCTGACATATTTTGCATATTCCCATTCAATGTCTTATGGAATAATTTTCTGGGTAACTCAGCACTTAGAAACAAAGTACCGATTGCACAAAAGTGAGCAATAAGAATAATGTGTGGTGTTCCCAAACCAATGTCATGTAGGTACCACTTCAAGGAACTAGGTATTTTTAACTGTGCCATCCAATACATATACATTCACTAATGAGATTCATCATAAATAATCCATCACAATTTAATAAGAACAGTGATGTCCATACAGACAACACTGGAGGCAAAAATGATCTTTATTTCCCATTACTCAAGATGTCAGTGGTTCAGAAAGGAGGTCAACATTCAGCAACAAAAATTTATTATCATTTGTCCAATACCATAAAATGTCTGACAGGTAGCAAAGCAAGTTTCAAATCTAACCCAAAATAATCTCTCCTGGGGAACTCCTCATGTTCCACTGACAAATGTCTACACAAAAACTTAAAATAGATTTTGTGTGGTCCAGCCTTAAAAAACAACAAATTGAGAAAAATGCAGAAATGAGGAAAACATTAAAACCTAAATATGAGCAAAACCATGTGTAATTGGCATATATGATTAAAAATCTTAATGTTCAGCAATAAATTGTTTAAAATCTGTGTAAGTGAAGGAAATTAAACATGCAATACATTGTTTACACAATAATTTGTGGTAATAAATTTCATCAGCTCTTAAAAAATCATAGATATGTAACAGCAAATCAAAACTCGTCACGAAATTAACGCTGTTATCTGGGTACAAGGTAATCAAGCTATTTTTTGACATGCTACGAGAACAAATTACACATCAACATGCATGTTTTTGAGAGATATTTCCTTGGTCCTTACCCATAAAAAAAATAAAAATTGACCAACATTGGTAATTAAACCGAAAACTGTGAAGTACAGTGAAAGGCGTCAGACTGTAACATGTGGGGGTGTGCATTTTCCTACTGTAGCCAATGGCAGTGAAGCATACTCTGGTAATATATGAGTGCAGTGACCTCTAGTGTATTGCTTGTAAACTTTTCCTTATTCACTGTGCCACTCCATCTCTATCTTGTTATCCCCACTGATAATGGTGCCCCAAGCAGGCAGCAAATGTTACTTCTGAACACGATGTCGCATGAGTGCATCATTGATTTGTAACATAGTTATTATAATAAGGAATGTACGTGGTGCCATAACAATCGATAGTAACTACAAAATTACACCACATCTGTGATTATTTAGTTTTGTAAGGACCCTCGGAGATCAGAAATGGTGCATTACAGGACGGTTTATATACTATTCTCTTGTAACATACAGACATTTACTGAATAATGCCATTTTCCTTTAACAACACCGAATTGCCAGTAACTACCAGAAGACCTGACCTTTTACAGAAAGACCTTGTATACCTACCCAACGAAGTACAGTTTTGTTCACTACATTTTCAGCCAAATCGGTGGAAAGAAGGAAACTTATATGGAATGTAATACTCACATTATTTGACATATCAAATAAGCCACCAGAACTGTAGCTTAAGGGGAAACCTAACAAACATGATGATAAATTGTCAAAAGTCATAAAACTGTTTCCCAACACAGGAGGAACCAATCTCACAATTGTTGCTAAACCTGAGCCACAACTTGTGAAAATCTTTAACACGTTCACTTTTGAAGCAAAAGTAATTACATATACAAAAACACTCACGTATTAAAAAGTCAAGTTAGGTGTAAGAACGGGAGAACTCCATAAAAAATTTTCAAGAATCAAGGAAAGTGCCTAAGACAATAACAACAGACAACAACAGAAATATATGCTTCCCATGCATGAAATGTGTTTACATTCTCTTGTTTTCAGTGGAATAACCTGCCAGTATACACGCACATACTCAAAAGTATTTCCTCATTAACGAGTTGCAACTTATGTCATTGTGTCAGCGGATTCGGCTATTTTTAGATGTATTTCACAATAATTTGTGTCTCTTGTTGACTTACTAATGCATAGAATACAAAAATGTAACTACTCCATTAATGAAGTAGAAAATAATTAGAAACAACCATTATCCTAACGATACATGTGACTGACTGCTTTCTCACCGCCTGGAGCGCTAGTATCACTCTAACTGTCAAACGGTAACAACTTTCACATCAGAGAATGTCGTGACCATCTACTATTTGTGTCTAGGTACAGCAAATCTCGTTGCTGATCAGTTGTGGTCGGCTGACTTCGGGTTTTATGGATCAGCAGCTCGTAGAACTTCGTGATGGTAGATAGTCAAGGCTTAAGTGGCCTTTAGGACAAGGAGCTTTTGATTCATTCCACGTGAAATTCAAAATTGTATGTTAATTACTGAAGATGTATCGAAGTTCCTAGGCTGCTTATGCAGTTTTTAGGACCTACAGTTTACAGTAATGAAGGACTTAACAAAATTTTCTCAACAGTATACCCCATAACTAGAAGCAAATGAAAGTTTTCTCCAAACTACAAGCAGTTTTTCACAAGGAAAGTGTTCCAGTTCTTATTACCTTAACTAAAACTATAAGTTTCAGATTACAGACTACATAAATAGATTGGTCTGAATCCTATGTTTATCACTGATGGCTGCACAAATGTCATGGACACATGTTTCTTTCATTAACCTGGAGCTGAATTTGACCTTTAAGTAACTTCTCTCGAGAAGTTAGTATACAACTACAGCAGTTTACAAGTAGCTTTGTATTTTTATGTAAAATTCCTTTCTGTAGGTTGAATCTGCCAATAACATAAAGCCTTGTAATTATATTTCAAAACCCTGGAGGTGCAGAAGTATTTACTGGTGTATTGCACTGGAGTGAAGAATCAAATTCAGTGGACAGTCTTTGTGATACAAGCTAGTTAGGTTAATGAGTCTATTACTATAGGATGGTCTATACATCATGGTCGCCACAAGTTTCCCCAAGTGAAACTCCCTGATATTTCCCTAATTTCCTGACAAGTTTTAGCATTTTTCCCTGACAAATTTTGAGATCGAGGGTAACTAACAGCGTAAGTTAACAAAAATATATAAGGACTTCTGTATTTCCAAAGGTGTGCGCAAAAATCTTAAGTACTAACATTGCAACATCTTTTGTAATGAACTATTTTCAGATGGAGAAAGCAAGGGAAATGGTATATCTGTTTCATTAAGACCACTGATATTATTTTATTTCAATACAGCGAAACTCACTTGGTGACAAAAATACGCATTTCGTTGGAGCCGCAAGACAGATTTAAAATACCTTCACTAGTTTCAGAAATAACCTTGGAAAAAAGTAGGCCTCTTGAAAGAAGCGTATAAGACAGGGAACAGTTGTCTAAACAAACACTATAGGTGACTGCCAGTAAAATGTTGATTCTACTATGTTCGTTATTGTGAGTTACTACCCACTGTGTTACGTCTATTATTTTACAGATATTGTATGGTTTTTCTTTCAAGACACGAGTACATAGCATGCAAACTACCAGCAACTGGCACAATTTTCTTCTTCTTATTTTCCATACTTTCTAATATATAAACTACTTCTGAAGTGTCAGAATGTACTAGAATAAATAGAATGTCTATGAAATGCCACTCTGTACAATGTACTTGTGGTGAGACAGTCGCAATTCCTGAAATCCATCGCCCGTGGCCTCTGGCCTGTCCAGGAGCACTGCAGTCCTTAGTCCAGGGAAACCACAAAAATCCGATGCATTATGCGACATATGGACAGACCCGGACTGCGGGCAGATCGGTGAGACTAGATTCGATGGGCAGGGCCTGCACATTAATGGGAACCGAATGGCTTCAGATCAGCACGCCATATCCTTTATAGAGATATCTGTAGAAATGACCTGCAGTTTTGGGCTGTTATGGAAGTCCACTCATGCCACAGACACCATGTTAATGAAATGAGATCATGGTGATCACTCCATGCAACAGGTAAGTTGCGCAAATACTCTGAGAATCAGTAGGAATAAAAATAAGTAGCTGCTCACCGTAAAGATGATCGCTGAGCCGCAGACAGGCACATAGAAAAGACAATCACTCTCTAACAACTAAATTTTTGGTTATTGCCTTTGTCAGAAAACAACAGCACACACATATTCATACAATCACTCAGACACATCTTGTACACACATGACCGCCATCTCTGGCCGCTGCGTCAACCGTCTCTGAGACTCAGGTCCAAACAAACCACTCCTCATGCCTCCCTGCTTCTAATCAGCAGCTGCTAGGCTAGCGGCAAGAAGTGGTGGCAGCAGTGACTGCAAGCTGAGGGGAATGGCAGAAAGGGGAGAAGTAGTAAGAATGAGGGAGTAGGGAAGTCATGCGCGTACTAAGTTGCGCCCAACCAGTGACGATGCACGATATCTCAGTAAACAAACCATTATATCTACTGAGACAAAAACTAGATTTTTCTGCTCCCCCCACCCGATATTTCCCCAATTTCCCTGACATATTTGAAATTCCGATTTCTAGAACTTGTGGCAATCCTGTACATAGCTTTCTTAGAGTACGAAACATTTTAACATTTTGAAAATTGGGTGAACTGTCTTCATAGTGCCCTCAGTGGTAGTGACCTAGGAAATTTTCTTGGTAAAGATATTTCGCATAAATTGCTAGTAAGTTGCAAATTTTGTTGCAGAAATTCATGATTATTGATTATGAAGATTACTTTAGTACTGTACATCATTGTGAGCTTTTGAATAAAACTGCCATGGCATCTGATTGCCATTAGTGTTTTTGCTGATAAATAAAAAGCAAAGAAAATTTTCATTGCTAATGAAGACATGTTTCTTTGAGACAGGTTTTAAACTTATAAATGTCTCAGAAATGAGATGTTAAACTGTACATGCAGCAAATGAGACATTTAAGGCATTCCGTATCAGATTGTTCAAATACATATACAGTATTTTTATTTCATCAGTTCCGATTTTGATGTAATTTGGAATACATTACACATATATTTGGTATGAGAGGAGAAGAACGTCATGGCAACATCGTTCTTTCCATAATTTTCTGCATAAGCGAGTTTCAAATTCATTGGGAAAATTTTGATTATCGCCCCTGTATCTTGGACAACTAGCTGATATATGGTTTTATTAATGCCATATGTTGCAGTGCACAGACTGCAACTATATTTTTCCATTTTTCACATGAGAGTTGTCTTCCCATAAACAAATAACAATAACCAAAACAACCCAGCAGTATAGACTACTGTTTGTGAGCTTTCACTGTCTGCCACCAGAAAGCGCTACGAGCTGCAGACCCAAAGTCAGCCGAGTGCAATTGATTGGCTCACCCAATTGGCACCAAGATTTGCTGTCCCTAGACAGACACATAGTTATTAGATTGTGACTGCGCTGAGGAGTCAAAGTGGACCATTCTGTAGTATTACCAATGTGCATTGTTTACATGTCAAACTTGTCACTTGCTCTAGTGTAAAAACAGCAGGTTTCGTGAAAGCATGTGTATACACACAGGTTTTCCTTCACAACAGGTACTTATTTATAACAATTAATATGAAATAACGTTAAGTCTGCAGTGATTTTAGTGTTTCTCTGTCCCAGAAATCTGTTACATTTATAAGAATCTGTCTGCCATCACAACACATTAAACACCATTCAGGACTGCAATGGATACGAAAAATTGGAGGGGGAACACTGCTATCAGCTGCAGCTGGACATTAAACAGAATCAGTGGCAATGAATCAAAATGTGTGCCGAATTGGGATTCAAACCCGGGATCTCATGATTACTAGGCAGGTGCGGTAACCAGTGCGCCATACAGGACACAGCGTTATTGCAACTGCACAAACTATCACAGTACACCTCACGGCCGATCCACACTCCCACCGAGCGCTACCTATCTGCAGCCATGTCCATTACACTCCTGATCGCTACTTAGAGATTCCCACAGGAGGTCGGACGCATTTGTGGAATCGTACTGAAATAGTCCGTGAAGTGCGATAACACTGTGTCTTGGATGGCGCTGTGTTTACCACACCTGCCTAGTAAGCACGGGATCTCGAGTTCGAATCCCGGTCCAGTACACATTTTTGCTCATCGCCACAGATTCCGCTTAATGTCCCATGCAGCTGCTGGCAGTGTCCCCCTTCAATTTACTTATGGTGTTTCACGGCTGTGGGATCTGTGTGGTGTCTGTTCTTTCAAAGGAACAGACATCATGCATTCAAATAATATACGAAAAATCCATTGCACATATGTTTACTGAACACGTCTTTTTTAATTGTGATTCCACACATAGCAAATGGAGAAGCCTATGTCGGTTGCAGTTGTTAGAGGCACGATACATTCCAGATTCTGTCGACAGGCTCTGAGCAGATCTACTGTAAGTAAAATTAATATACAGTAGTAAAGGGCGTACAAGGTATAACTATACAGACTGAACATAAGTGGAAGCCGTGGTCACTCAGTTCTCTACACACCGGTCACATTAGCTGTACACTGGAACATGGCACCAAGAAAGTTTGTTGTTTATCACTGTATATGCTAGAAGCCACTGCATTAGTGTTATGTCTGGCTGCAAGTGGAAAACAAACATGCAAGATGTTACAAACATCTGAGATCTTACCATCTGGCAATTTTCACCGTATTCCAGTGTTTTCAGTTTATTTCACTATGTAGGCTATAAATTTTTGTTATTTATGAGGCGGACATAAAATAAAAGAACTCTCAAAACTATGTGTTTTAAGGTATAATTTGAGGCCGTAGTGTGTTGGGGAATAGCTCAATAACCCCTTACATCATTAGCAAAAGTTACAGTCTTTTAAATTACATACCCTACAGTATTACTAGTGGCAAAACCCACTACTTTTCCTAATATGTCTATTATACAACATAAAAATTTGAAATTTCTTTCTCATTTGTTTATGGATTTGCGATTTGGTTATTTCAGTTGATGTTATGAGTGTTGGTAAAATTGCTATTTAGGAGGAGAGGAATGAAATTCTCACACCGACTGATTTATACCTTCTGTGCCTGTTTATACTTTATAATACAATATTTTATGAATTTCAAATGTTTCATAGGCTTTGGTCTGTAAACTTATTACGTGTTAGTGCGCTGGCTGTTGGATAACATAGCAAGTCGCCAGCCAATAAAAGCTCACTAGCTGTAAATGGCCATTTCCTTAATTCTGACCAAGCACACTCTTTGAGACTCAGTGTTTGAATTTCAAAGGTGGACAATCAATCTTGTTGCTGATTACAGTACATCAGGAATACATTCAAAAAATGAGACCAAGTTATAAGTTATGCAAGAAAAGGTGGCAGCTGGGCATCTTTGTCACATATTGGCTCAGTCTGGAATACTTCACGTCGACTTTACTGTTTTTCCTTTGCTGCCACAACCTAGCAGTAATGGTTGTGCTGGCAACACCAATCGTGGATTATGTCAGCATTTCCTCTCTCACATCTACTCTCTCCGCAATGGCCTAAAATATTCCCATAACTCAGCAACCACCCATGGTGTGAATAGCTGTTCTATTGATTTATGGAACAAGTAACTAACCAACTAACTGCATAGGAGAACGGCAGCTGATTTTAGGCCCTGGGGACATGCAGTTCTACTGTATGGTCTAAACATCATGGCAATGCCTTGGGTAAAATATTCCTGAGGTAAAATAGTCACTCCTTTCAAATCTCCATGCATGAAACAGAATGATATCATAATCATAAAAATAACAAATCTGTCACTGTGGATTGAAGCATGTAAATGGGGAAGTTGTCAGTGACCTCACAAATATTAACAGAATTGAATATGGATAAAAGTGCTACAACCTTTGGCACACTCACTCACTCCAGCACTCGTGTTGATCCACACAAGCACTTCATATCACATGCCGTAAAACAAAGGAGAAATAGCGGCAGATACTACACCTGGGAAGAAAACAGAAGGAAAAAAAAGACAGCAGATCTAAAACTATGGCACAGGGATATGTGACTGGCTAACAATTTACAAAAAACATAGGTGAGCCATTCACCCTCATTAAGAA